>NC_135665.1:34112290-34453412 GCF_964188315.1 Podarcis muralis
CCTTTCTCTTTCCATTTTCACCATACCATGCATAATTTTATGAAGTTCTTTCATATCACCTCGTACTTGCCTTTTCTTGAAACATGAAAGGTCCCAGACCCTGCAACCTTTTTCATAAGGAAAATACTCCATTCTTTTGATCATTTTGGTTGCCTGTGCTGAACCTTTTCCAATTCCATTATATATGTTTGAGTTGAGGCATTGTACAATGTATTCTAAATGCAGTTGTATTTTTTCACAGCTGCTGTACATAGGATCGACATCTTCCCTGAGCTGCAACCCCTTGTTCCTTGTCAGTCTCTGCCACTTCAGATCCCATGAGCATATATGTGAAATTCAGGGGGGTTTTGCCCTTGCACTTCTTTACAGTGAACTACATTTGCCATTTTGCCACCCATTCATTCAGTTTGGAGAGGTTATTTTAGAGCGCTTCTCAATCTCTTTCTATTTTAAAGACTGAACAATTTAGTACCGCCAGCAGTCTTGGCGAACAGATGCTTTCAGAGCACCTGATCAAATAAGGACACACATGCATACATAAATACATAGCTTAATAATTTTCCACCACTTGATGTCACTTCATTAGCTAACAGCCAAACACAAGATGCTTGATGGACCTTTGCAGAGAAAATATGCCCAAGCAATTCCCAAGGTGTGTCTTCATTTATTAACCAGTCCATCCACACTAGTTCCATATGCAATAGAATTTATTTTTTATATCTGATTATCTGTGGAACAGGAAAATCCAGATTAAATGGGGGGTGGAGTGTGGGCTAACATTTTGATGAGGGCAACATCATTTGAACCTCCCCCCCCAAAAAAACAACAACCCTTGCATGCATGAATAGCAGCAAATCCATAATAAACTCTCATGTAGGCAATCCCATCAAATGAGAGGAGAAATTATGAGTATTGAAGTGATATAACAGTGCTTTAAATGTATAGTGTGAGTGTGGCATTTATCTTTACTATCTACTGCACTGTGTGGGGCGATAGAAGAAAATGCTTACAAAAGAAGATGACAGGTGGAATCAACATTTAAAAATCTCCAGTGGATCTACTAGGCTTTTTAAATAAATGCAGCACCTTTGCTGCAGTTCTGCAATGAAGAAAAATATATTTTGCAGGCATGTCTAAGCCTGGCAAAAATCCCTAGTGGACAAGAAGTAAGCAGCAGCACAATCTTTTATGTTGCCCTTTCGGTCAAGTGAACACTATCACCTGTCTGCTGCCTTTAGGTCGTTCCCAGTCTTTGATATTCATTGGAAGAAACCACTCTTTCCCAGAAGCCCTGAACAGTTCAGTTGTTTGCTCCCAATACTCAACAGAAGAATGGCGAGCCTGTACTAAAGATTGCCCATAGCTGCTACATTTTTATTTTTTTTTACCTTACAAATGAAATAAAGCTAGACTACTCAAGACTTCCTGCAGTTTCTTGCTAATGGTTCTGTGTTCTGCCATCCTTGTTTTAATCAAGGTATTTGAAAATGGTAATTGTCCCTTTCTTCTTTTGCTTCACTGAGCTGGTCCACAAATGTTGTGAATCAGTCCCATCTTTGTGGTTAGACAGAGCAACATAAAACAGAATGCAGATGTTCATATGTCATCTGTGAGTTATTTGTTACAAAAAGACCCATGAGATCTTAGGAACATTTAAATTATTGCGACTCACTTAAGCATATTTTGCACTGTGCAGATTTCATATTCAGATGCAAGTATGCATTTTAATGGAGACTGATTTATTACAAATTGATAGTTTTATGCTGAAGGAACAGCAGGGATTGATTCCAGTTGCACATATTCTATGTTAAATTAATGGAATTGATTATATTTCTGTTCTGGCAGAACTTTAGATTATCGGCTGGCAGACTTCAAAGGATTTGAAGGTTGGGAGAGCATTGGAGTTCAGAATGCAAATTCATATATGATACCAGACTGAATCTTAGTGGTGACACTTAACATTTCATTCCTGTTCTTGTGACATTTTAATTGGTTTTATCATTTTGATTTTTTTAAAAAGGCCAGCCCTACCATTACCATTAGGCAGATTGAGGCAACTGCCTTAGGTGGCAGAGTCTGTTGGGTAATAAGTTGTTGGCCTGCTCTGCACCCCTTCGCAGGTGGTGGTGGAGGATCATGAGTCAATTGCCAGGCTCCTTGGCTTTTGTTGATTGGAAAGAGGGGAGATGCATCTGAGGCAGCAAAGAGCCTTAGGATTTCATGTCTTTATAACAGAATAGCCATGGTGTGAGTGCTGTCCCATGCTGACAGCTTCTAGGAGCCACAGGTGAGAGCTGAGTGCAGGGTGGGGGGTCAAAGGCGGACAAACTATCTCAGAAGGAGCACAATGTGTCCCCCACCTCAGGAACTACCCCTCCCCTAAAACCCCATATAGCCTGACACACAAGCATGTTCTCAGCAGGGGCACATCAAGTTTTACTACATCATCTTAATGTGCAAGGGAGATACACAGAGTCTGCCCATCATCTGATTTTGAACAAAGGCTTCACTTGGCTCAGACAACAAACATATTTGATTTCAGAGGGCCCTAAACTTTATAAAAAGCATCTGAAATGTTAGCACTCTCACACTCTAATTCATTTCAGAGGAAAGGGGGGAAATGTTGATTATTCAAAAACTGCCAAGTACAAAGATCCAGATGGAAATGGGTAGAATTGCTTAAAATATTTACAACACACTGACAGACTGAAACCTACAACTGTAATTTCCAATGTGGCCTGATGCCAGAAAATTAGCAAACAGCAGTGCTTAAGGAAAGGAAAGCCTCCATGTTCTTCATTTTATGATAACTTGCTTCTCTAAATATAGGCTATAAATAAGATTCCACAAACAAGCCCTAAGAGTTATCTTTAAAACAACATTTATTGCACACATAGTGATGGGATTTTAACACAGCTGCATATGGTGACTACGGGGGGGGGGGGGAGCTAGTAGCAGGTGAGGAAAGAGACAAGCAGGCTTGCAATCTTCAAAACAAAATTGATAATGGATCCAAGGACTGAAAATACTTCTGGGAATGAAATTGACATGCAGAGATGCTGGAATTTACAGTGGTACCTTGGGTTACATACGCTTCAGGTTACAGACTCTGCTAACCCAGAAATAGTACCTCAGGTTAAGAACTTTGCTTCAGGATGAGAACACAAATTGCGCGGCGGCAGCGTGGTGGTGGCGCGGCAGCAGCGGGAGGCCCCATTAGCTAAAGTGGTCTTCAGGTTAAGAACAGTTTCAGGTTAAGAACGGACCTCCAGAACGAATTAAGTACATAACCACTGTACGGTACCACTGTATCTCAATAGCAACTGATTTCCTGTTTCCCCCCTCTTTTACTTTATTTTGCTAATAGACACCCAGGGACTTAGCACACTGCTGAGGCAGAAACAGAGGAAATGTTCCATTTCAGTAGTGGGAGCTACCGTCCACCCAGATTTGACACCAGGTTCCAAGGAGACCTCATCTATTTGCTAGCCCCCTTCTATAGTATTGAACCCTTCATCCTATGGACTTATCTTCTGGTGGTGACAGTGTCAGCAGCAGCAGCAGCACTGTGATCTACACGAGATAGTTAGTCCCATGGGAGATAACACTGACATTTTCTATAATGCCCTGATGACAGACTGTATTGCAGACATTGTGAAAAATTAAAATGGTGGGCAGCTCATGCAACCAACTAAATGAAAAGGGAAGCCAGATGTCAATTGTGGGTTGTGGTGGAGCCCTTGGGCCCTGGCAGCTTTCTGTGGATACTACTAATGCTGGTTCTGTTTTCACCCAGTCTCCAATATAATAGTTAAAAAAGCATCCTGGATTCAAGAAGGACACACTTTTCCTACTATGTACGTACAAGACATATGTGCAGGTCCATTAGGGAACCCTCCTTTTCCAAAAAGCTTTGGAGAGCTGCTCAAACACACTACATCCCAATATATGTTGTATTTATTTTACACAATTTATGCAATGTGCATGCAATAAAACATAACACACTATTTAAAAAAAACAACAGTACAGATATAGCCTATGCAATCGGTGAGATGGCTGAGCACCTTTTCATGCTTATAGGGTGAATTTGGTGTGCTGCCTTTTCCTAAGATGCCTTGGCCATGAATGATGGCTATTGTCAGATGCGGGTGGTGGTTCCTCGTGAGTAACCAAGCAGGAGTCTGACCTGTCTTTTACAGGTTTTATTTGGTACAAAATTATTTACAGTGCATGACCATAAAGTTCACACCCGTCTTAGTCACTTGCAGAATCCGGGAGTGGCTCTTTCTGGCTTCTCCCCCAACATAAGAACTTTGGCACCCCAAGCCTCTGCCTCCCCTTCCTTGCGTTTCACCTCTCTGCACAAGGTGGGCAACGGAAGTGGCGTGTGCCTCCTGGCCAGCTGGGCTAGATAAGGCGCTTGGGCTCTGAGCAGCATCTTCGAGCCCTCTCCTTGCTTGGCTGGCCCCTTCCATCTCTCCTCCATTGGAGGTATGGCTTTCCCCACCGCTGGATGAGGAGCTGCTCCTCAGAAGCGTCGGAGGCTCTCTGTATTCCCCTGCCTCCCTCCCCTGTTCCGATGGCAGTCGCCTGACAGCTATGTTGTACCTTCTTAGCTGTTGCTGAGAATCACAAGCAAGGAGACTGCCGCTGCACTCAGGTCTTGCTTTCGGACTTCACGTAAGCATCTGGCTGGCCACTGGCATAATAGGGTGCTGGATGAGATAGGCCTTTGGGCTCTTCCCATGTTCTTTTGTTGGTTTTTCAAAGTTATGCCTCTGTTTACTTTCAAGGGGTAAAGCTGAGATGTTCTTTGGAAGGTTAGGGCCACCATTCTCCAACCCCCGATCCCTGAGAACTACTCCTCAGTGCTGTACATCCCTTGGAGCTGTCCCATATGACCCATCCTGTCATATGTTTCTGCTATTTCATACGTACATTACTGGAATAGTCTAGGGTGCAATCATGCCTCTCGGTTAAAATAGGAATCAAATGAAAGAGTGGTTCAGAAGGAGCTATGGGTGACACAGTACGTAGAGTGGCAAGCTGCTAATGTTTCATTTTAAAGCTTTTATGGGTCAATGAGTTGTTAATCCTAAAAGCTGCTTCTGAGAGCAACTTTGCAGTTATTTCCTTCTATTCTGGGAGACAACCAAGCTCTATGATTAATGGAGAATGGTTTTGATTATTGTATGACTAGATTTATCATCTCACTGTTAGTTCAGCTGATTGTCATTTTGGGAATATTCCCCTTTTAACAGTTAGTTTTTATTGTTTTCAGATATAACAAACAGAGGAACATACACATCTGCCTTGAAGACTACTGCATCTTGTCAAGCAAAACATCCAGTATTCTACACATTGTTTCTCATATCAAACAAAAATTTCTACCATATGGATTCTTATAGGAATATTCTTATATATGCAATTAGAATTGAGTTCAATGTGAGGAATATATTTGTTTCATATTCCACACTTCCCCAAGCATCGAGTGAAATGTTTCTGGGGGCATCACTGCCTGTGTTAAGTATCCTTTAGATGTGAGCACTGGAGGCTTATGACATTTTGGTAATATTTGCTTTATTTGCATGAATGCATGCTGAGCACAAGTGGAGACAAAAGAAAAGCAGTCTTAGAAACCTGTGAATATCAGATCCCTAGAGAGAAGTTCTTGCCCTTGAGGTGCCTTCAACCAGTTCACCATGCATGCTGTTTCATTCTATCTCTTTTCCAGAGTGCTACCTGCTGAACTCTCTCTCTCTCTCTCCCACCCCCTTGCTCTCATGCACACACTTTTCCTCTTCCTCTTCCCCTTGGGATGAGTGCCACCTTCTCCAAGTTCTGGTAGATATGGGGGGGGGGGAGAGAGAGAGAGAGAGAGAGAGAGAGAGAGAGAGAGAGAGAGAGAGGAAAAGATATTTCCAACTCTCTTCTAAAAATTTGCACCCATTGAGTAAACATCAGCCAATAGTTCTGGTCTACTATTGAGCAAATTTGCCTAATTATTGCTCCGATATCTATGGCCCTATTCAGTGTGCTCCCCTAAAAGCACATTGTTTCAATGCTGTCCATAAACAATGGTTCCTTGTGCTATCTACATATTACTGGCTAAAATCAGGCTATAAGAGGAAGAAAAATGATGGATTTATTGTTGAATCATGGAGGCCAGGCTATCTCTATCAAGGCAGGATCATGCTTAAGCTGGTGGAAGACACCCTATGAATGGGGCACTGCCTTACCAACTTTGGTATGTCTTTATCAGTCCAGTGGGTGACATCCTCCTTAGTCTCAGGATTGCCCTTGTTAGGGGACAAACTAGAACTAGCTGTCTGTGCTGGTCATTGGCTCAGTCTACTGTTGGCTTCCCTATCTTCTGCTCTGCCAGACCTAATGAGTACCAGCCACTGTCATGGAGGAAACCTACATCGTTAATGACAAAAACAAATCAGTGGTGACCTTCAGGGGGCATGCCCCCTATTCAGACCAAGGTGAACACCACTAACACAAACAGATTATTGTATGTCAGTCTTGTTTTCAAGCTTTTCCGTATGTTTTCTTCTTCCAGGGATGTAGCAATTAAATGCTAGTGTGTGCAAAGCAATATCCCAGGTGGTCAAGTGATTTAGCCTTTGCAAAGCGTTTGCTTCATAGGCACTGGTGCCTAAAGCATGACACCTAAACTAGACACCATGGAAGAAAGCCTTCTGCATAATTCCAAGGGCCAGCACTAGAAGCTTGAATATGCATGTTCCTTCATTAAGAAAGACAAATGAGCATTGACTGTAAGCAACACCATGGAATTACATGAGCTTCTGATGCTTCTGTTTCAAAGTTCCTTAATGGAAGCCAGCTGAGTGTAGTGGAACTTCTTTCGGAATCACAATCCTAATGATGCTGAGATGAAATAACAATCTCTGTGTTATTCCAGACACATACTTTACTCTGTGTTTAGCCTGCTCTTCTACAGCAGATGTTTTCTTTCATTTTCTTGACATCAGGGCTTCTTGGAATACACATAACCTCTTGGCACACAGCAACTCACCAACTGAGATAACAGTACTGATTGTGCTTACAGAACATGTTTTGATATTGATAAAAAGACTTTTTCCTGCTCTAGTTTATGGTACAGCATGCAAAAGAAGATGCCTTCAGTTCATGCTAAAAGCCCCAGAACTTGTTCATTACTTACTGCAACAGTGTGCATCAGAACGTAAGCATGCATAAATGTTCACTTTATCCTTCGTCTTTTCTGTATCTGCAGCTCTAGTAGATCTCTTAAAGCAAGGGTGGAGTATCTCTAAAACTCCAGAGCCAATGTGGTGTAGTAGTTAGAGTGCTGGACTAGCTGGGGGATCCAGGGTTCAAATCTGCACTTAGCCATGGCATTTACTGGGTGATCTTGGGCCAGTCACTCACTCCCAGCCCAGCCTACCTCACAGGGTTGTTGTGAGGATAAAACAGGGAGAACAATGCATCTTGAACTCCTTAGAGGAATGTGGGATATAAATGTAAGTAATAGTAATAATAATGATAGACTATAACTCCTATCATCCTAGACTACTGGGTATCCTGGCTGGGGCTACTGGGAATTGGGATCCAACAAATTCTGGAGGGCTGAAGCTTCTTCATCCCTGTCATAAAATTCAGATGATTATAAATGTTTTTCATTTGTTCATTCAAAGTATTTATAGCCTGACTTTCATTGATACTCATGCCAGAGTTGGGTGTAATATACAATAAATCATAAGCAACAAAAGACACTTTTAAACACAAGCAAATACAGCTAAAACAGCTAAACAGAGGTGAAGGCAGTGGATGCTGGTCCATATGGGCAAATGGGACACTGACCCCAACCTCAGTCTGCTCCCTTCAACCTGCTTGTCTTCTCACTTTTAGCCAGCCCAAGGGATGGCACTATCTCTCCATTTCCTCCTGCTTAGTCTCGGTGTTGCCCTTGTAGAACTCTGCAAAGAGGAAAATGGTGACAATAGTAGTTGGCTCTACCTGATGTAGGTTCTGGATCCATCTACTGTTGACCTCTCTGCCTTCTACCCCACCAGTCTCACCAGCTGCCTGGGACCATGTTGCATTACTGCAATAAGAACATGCTGACTGTGTAGCTGCAGAAGATATAAATTCACTCCCCAGTTGAGCTTGGATTGAATTAAGAAAATATTAAAGTGCATTTGATCCAAGTCTTGGTTCTTAAACATATGATGAACATACAATATTCAACTTATGAACTGACCAACTTCAAGTTTTGGTAGCATCACACATTGTTATTTGTTCCTCTATGCCATGGACCTATCAGAGCTGTTTAAAGCTTACAGATCTCTTTTCTTGCTATCTTTGCTCCATTCTCTTGTATTAGCATTCTGCCCTATCAGTCACAATGTGCACAAGCCTAGCCGAAGGCTAAAACCGACATTCATTAGAAACCCCAAAAGCCTGAATAAACAGGCACATCATCACTTGACACTGAAGTGACAATACTGTTGGCATCTCATGTACTTATAAGATTCATATACAGAGCACTGTCATGGCTAGGCTCTATTCTGTGTTATATCAAGCAAGCCTACCTGAATAGTAGAATGCGAAAAGAGACACTGCTGACCTTGTAATATCGGCAGACTGATGTAGGGAAAGGCACTTATTTAAGTATTTAGGACTTTACAAGCAAGCACAAGCACTTTGAACTGGACTTAGAAGCAAAAAGCCAGCCAGTGCAGTTGTTTGGAAATCAGTGAAATATGACCCCTTCTGGCCTGTGTCAGTCAAAACTGTCTCAGTCACACTCTGCACTAGATGAAGCTTCAAGTAATCTGCAAGGGCAGCAACAGAATATAATACATTAGAATTATCCAAGCAGAAGGTT
Organism: Podarcis muralis; assembly: GCF_964188315.1. Taxonomy (NCBI): domain Eukaryota; kingdom Metazoa; phylum Chordata; class Lepidosauria; order Squamata; family Lacertidae; genus Podarcis; species Podarcis muralis. The sequence continues at coordinate 34,121,166 of NC_135665.1, forward strand.
ACCAGAGTATAGACCTCTGGGTCCAGGTTATCCTTATGTAGGAATTACTATAAACTGGAAGTAACTCCACCAAATCTGAGAAATACTTTTGTGTTATATATTTTGCTGGATAGTTCCTATTTGTGTCATTAACATGCTCTGCTGCACATGCATCATACATCAGTTGTGTGTTTTGGGGAGTATCAATCTGGCTTCTTCAATGAGACACTTTCTTTCTTTTTAAAAAAAGACTAATTAAGAGAAATGTCAGTGGAGGGGAAAGTTATCATAAGATATTAATAGTCTCCTGCTGCTAGGTAAATGCTAAGGCAATAATTGATGGAGATGAAATCATTTAATCTGATAGGTGTTGGTTCTGTGGGCTGACAGTTCTTGGTGTGCCATTATTAAGTCTCCAGAAGATTGTCATTGTTGAAAAGATTTCATCCTATTTTTCAAGGACAGGCTCTCTTTGTGTTTACCTACAAGCATTTTTTTTCCATCCCTCTGCCTTGAACTGGTAGAATTCTCTCCTTTTTAATACACAAAACAGCACAATTAGGCTGTGATCCATGTAAGCAGGAATTTCCAGTGATCTCATAGCGCTTACATCCACATAATAACTCAGTATTGGAAAGTAGTCCTTCACGTCTAGGGTGAATATTTTGAATTATTATTATTATTATTTATTGAATTTATATGTTGCCCTATACCTGGAGGTCTCAGGGCGGTTCACAGAAAAGATCAAGATAAAAACCACAATGTATATAATCAAAATAAACAGCAACCCAATTACACCGCCCCACGAAGAAAGACCCACATTTTGAAAGGGCATAGGATGTCAACCAGACCAACCAAAGGCCTAGTTAAAAAGGAATGTTTTTGCCTGGCACCTAAAGGTGTATAATGAAGGCGCCAGGCAAACTTACCTGGGGAGAGCACTGCAGAGAAAGCCCGTTCTCAGGTTGCCACCCTCCAGACTTCCCAAGGAGGAGGCACACGAAGAAGGGTGTCAGAAGATGATCTCAGGGTCCAGATAGGTTCATAGGGAAAGAGGCGATCCTTGAGAACACAAGAAGAGCTGCCCATCTAGTCCAGCATCCTAGACACACAGTAGTTACCAAGATGTTTGTGTGAAACCTCCAAGCAGTACATGAGAACAGCAGCACTCTCCCTGCCTGTGGTTTTCAGCAACTGATTTTTTTAAAATTTAATTTTAATTATAAAAAATATTTAAACACAGACATCATTTAACCATTGGCATACAGAAGCATTACCGCTTGTAGCCATTGATAGCCTTAAACTTCATGAATTTATCTAATCCTCTTTTAAAGCTATCCAAGTCATCACTGCCTCCTGATGGAGTGAGTTCTGTAGTTTATCTATGAATAGTCCTTAGCAGGGTTCCATCAGTATGCCTATGACTCTGTGTTCTTTTTCTTGATAGCATCTGAATCGGGAGAGGCTGCATGGGCCCTGGACTGGTGCCTGAATATAGTGGTGGGAAGGATGAAGAAAAACAATATGAGCTTGCCACCCAGCAAGATGGAGGCATTCTGGTTTGCAGTTCCCAAGCCATCTTTCATCTCAACTCAAGAAACACTTGCTGAGGAAAGTAATGTGGAATAAGTGACACACACCAATGTGTGCATGCACAGTCATAAGGGACAAAGGAAAAAATCCTGTTGTATCCAAAGTGTGATGAAACTCATGTTATCCTCTTCAGAGATGGGTATTAGTCTAATGTGAACTGCTGTAAGATCTGGGAGAAGAGGGAAGAGGACCAGCATATAAGCCCACAGAAGCTCTACTTCCTTTCCCATCCACAACGCAAAGAAAAAAAAAGGAGGAACGCATTTCTGTGAAGCAGAAAGTCAGTACTGAACTCCACCCCACCCCCCTTTAAAACCATTTTAACCAAAATGTTACATGCTCACGGTTAGTTAAACTGGCTTGAATTTTTACAAATGGGTTTGGGAACCCTGCAAAATTCTCTTCCCATGCTGATGACTTATGGCTCACTAAACTGCAGCAGTCGGTTGGCAAGAGGGTAATCTAACATAAAAAAGGTATAGGTGATCAATCACAATTGTTTGATGTGGAAAAATGGAGAAACGCAAGGCATGGAACATTGTGAGAAATTTAGCTTCAGGTTGTAGCTGCCTGAAACATTTCCATCAAGATCTCTGATGGATGGTCATCACCACAATATTATTTGTAGGCTGCAATCCAGGATAGAGAGTTAGGGATGGTTAAGCCCCACTGAACTCAGGTGTGCATTGGTGTGCATAAATCCACTGTTCAATTATGGCCATACAAAACAAACTTGTGCATATAATAAGTCCCACTGTAGTCGTATATTACTCCCAGGTATTGTGTTTACACATAGGATGACTACCGTTGTGTCCTGTGCAACACTATTTGGGTGGAAGCATTTTCAATATCTCTCATCCTCTTTTAGGTTCACTTTTTCTTGCCATGCACCAAAAATTCAAACTGTTCTTCTTTGGTGTTCCTTTATTATTATTAGTAGTAGTAGCTTATCCCACCTTATATATATATATATATATATAAAGGAAGTATATGAGCTCTTTGTTTTAAATAGAAATTGAACTCTGTACACCATAGACTATCATCAAAAGCATTCGTCTGCAAGACCAGTTTGAGTGTTTTAGCTGTAATTTACAGGTCATTGACTTCTTCATTATGGGAAGCTCTTGGGTAAAAGTAGTTGCTAAGGCACCTATGGTAGCTAAGCTGCAAAGAGTGGGCACTGCAGCAGCTTGCCTGAGACTGCAGGATTTGAATATGCATTTAATAAACATTTGCATCCAGCTTGTGCTTACTAAACAAAATTAAGTCCTGCTGGGAAGAAAAACAGGCGATGGGACAAATGGAGACAGTCAACAAATTTCCCTCCATTTCAAAGAGTGATATTTCGCAACATTAAACTTTATTGCCATTCAAGACCTATAGCAGTGTGTGTGTGTGTGTGTGTGTGTGTGTGTGTGTGTTTTAATGATAGGAACAGTTTTCAAAATGACAAACCTGCGAGAGTATCATAGACACCGTTTAAATTCTCAGAGGGTAAAATGGGTTTCCCAAATCACTTTGTGGTTAATAGCATTGCCTGCATATATTTCATATTAACCAACCTGTAATATCTCAATTGGTGGGCTCTCAGTACAGGAAAAGAGTTTCTAAGTAACATAGAATTTTGCCTGTAGTCACATACTGAGACATACAAAGGATGAGCAGATATGACTAGAAAAAACCCATCCAGCTACATCAGTCTGTTTCTTTGTAGATTTAGAGATGTTTTCAAAGCCCTTGAAAAGATCTTTCTTTTACCCATCAAAGTGCATGTGCACCTAAATATGTGCTTGCTCTGCCTTTCTGTCTTTTTTTTTGGGGGGGGGGGCAGGCATGGAGAGCAGAGATGGTGGCATCCATGACACTTACCTAAAAATCAAAATGTGCCCAGATCGTTGCTACCTAGAGAGGTGGGGGGCATGGTTATGAGTTCGTAACTAGGAGTTAGGAAGCTTATATTGAGTCAGACCTTTGGTCCACCTAGCCCAGCATGGTTGACATGGAGTGACAACAGCTTTCCAGGGTTTCAGGCAAGGGTTTATCACAGCCCTTTCTTGAAATGCCAAGGGTTTAATCTAAGAACTTTTGCATGTGAAGCCTGTACCCTGCTGCTGAGCTATGGTCCTTTCTGATGAACATTATATTTTTAAATCTCCCAGATCAATGGACTGACAGCTGGGCTTCTGGATAGAATACGAGAGGAGAAACGACATACATTGACTTCAGCCCAAGATGAAAGACTTAATAAGACATTGAGAAATATAATGAACTATGGGATTAAAACGCATCTGTGTTGGGTATGCCTGCTCATTGTGATGATGAAAGTGGCTGCCTTAGGCAGCAGGTGCTTTCAGGTCGGGAGGAACAGCTTTTTCAAAGCATCCAGTACCGCCTCTGAATGTGCTGATTCCAGTTAGCAATAATGGCTATTAAGTGTCAATGGAGGTGTCCCTAGTAGCAGATTCACTGAATTGTAGAGTTGGAAGGGACCCCAAGGGTCAAATCGTCCAACCCACTGCAATGCAGGAATCTGAACTAAAGCATCCAAAAGAGATGGCCATATAACCTCTGCTCAAAAACTTCCAATAAAGAAGAGTCCACAACCTCCCAAGGGAGTCCATTCCACTGCTGACTTGCTCTTACTGTCAGATAGTTCTTCCTGATGTTTAGCTGGAATCTCCTTTCTTGGAACGTGAAGCCATTGGTTCGAGTGCTATCCTCCAGAGCAGGAGAAAAGAAGCTTGCTTAATCTTCCATGTGACAACTCTGTAGATGATGGCTACCATAGCTCCTCTCAGTCTCCTCTTTCCCAGGCTAAATATAACCAGCTCCTTCCATCATTCCTCATAAGGCTTGGTTTCCAGACCCTTGATCATCTTGGTTGCTCTCCTCTGCACATGTTCCAGCTTGTCAACATCCTTTTTGAATTGTGGTGCCCAGAATGGTCTGAGCAAAGCAGAATAGAGTGGTACTATTACTCGATCTGGACTCTAGTCTTCTGTTGATGCAGCCTAGAATAGCATTAGCTTTTTTTTTTTTTTTTTTTTTTTTGCTAATGGGTAGGGATGGGTAACCTTTGGCCTAGGCATTGAAGATGTTATAAGGCTACACCCCTTAGTACATCCTGGGGCAAATGCCAGGATTTGGCACTTTCACACCTGAAGCAACACCTTTAGGTAACAACTCCTGAGTTCATTTTTAATGATACTCAGCAATGGCGACTCAATAAAGGAAAACAGCATCTTCTGTGGAACCTTTTGCCTGACATGGTCATTTTATGCTAAGACTGGCCCTGCTTAGTACTAAGAATTTGCAGCTATTCTCCCAAAGTAGGGTCATTTTGACCATAGTGAGATTTATAGTTTGCTTAAGCCACTGATAAGGGAGGTGGACAGTTTACTTTATTAGCACTAACAGATACTACTTTAGGTTTTTTATCAGATAATAAGATACAACTAAAGAGCCAATCAATTTGTCAACATGGTGTGGCTATTAGTGTGCTGAGTGGGGTAAAGGATTTAAAAGTAATCCGGGTTCTTTGTTTATTTTTCAAAGCATAAAGGAGGGGAGAGGTACCAGAGAGAAACTAATTGTTGTATCATTTGTATGAACTCATCCAAACTACTGTGAAGGGGTGAAAATACTGTGTTTGAGGGTTATAGAATGATGATTAGTTGGAATGTATGTGCATTTTGAACATAGATAGTATAGATTAATCAAATATGTGAACCTCTAACACAGGCTTCCCCAACCTCGGCCCTCCAGATGTCTTTGGTCCACAACTCCCATGATCCCTAGCTAGAGCAGGGTCTGCAACCCACGGCTCCGGAGCCGCATGTGGCTCTTTTACACCTTTGCCGCGGCTCCAGGGCGGATACTAGCGAGGGGAGGAGGCGCATTGTGCGCCCCAACACTCCCCACTGTGGCGGGCGCTGTACTGGCTGTGACGTCGCATGGGAGCAGTGCGTGCGCTAGTCATGCACCGTCCCGACGTCACCTTCCCACCCACTGTCAGATCGGAGGGCAGCGGCGCGCATGCTTTAAATGTCGCAATGGTTTTGCGGCTCCCAGGTTTTTTTTCCCTTCGGAAACAGGTCCAAGTGGCTCTTTTTGTCTTAAAGGTTGCAGACCCCTGAGCTAGAGGAACCAGTGGTCAGGGATGATGGGAATTGTAGCCTTAAAGCATCTGGAGGGCCGAGGTTGGGGAAGCCTGCTTTAACATAAACAGAATCAAAAGTTGCTTACATATTATTAAATAGGTATTCATCCACAATAAGATTTTACCAGTCAGATCCCCCCCCCCCCAAGACTACATTAATACAGTGGTACCTCAGGTTACATATGCTTCAGCTTACATACGCTTCAGGTTACAGACTCCACTAACCCAGAAATAGTGCTTCAGGTTAAGAACTTTGCTTCAGGATGAGAACAGAAATCGTGCTCCGGTGGTGTGGCGGCAGCAGGAGGCCCCATTAGCTAAAGTGTTGCTTCAGGTTAAGAACAGTTTCAGGTTAAGTACGGGCCTCCGGAATGAATTAAGTACTTAACCTGAGGTACCACTGTACTAGTATACCCCCTCAAAAGGATTTGTTACTGTTTGTATACAAATTCCTTCACCAGGAAAATGTACCCATTATAATGCAGTGTGCCTCTTGAAATGTCACACCACTTTAAATACATTTTACTTAAAAGTGGAAAGAGAAATAACTTTCCAAAGTTCAGAAATAATAGTGTATCACTTAAGAGTATATCACTACAACCATCAGCTTTAAATGATGCTCAAATAAATTGCCACCCAAACTCTTTGCAACATATAATTCGTCCAACAGACATTTCATGTACTTCAATTACCTTACCTTATAATCTAGGGACCATACTTCCCTCTATGTCGGGGGGCCGGGGGGGGGGAGAGAACCTGTGACCCTCAAGTTGTTATTGGACTGCGGCTTCCCTCAACCCTGATCACTTGCTAAACTGGCTTGGGCTGATGGTAGCTGGAGTCTGGTGGGCCACAGGTTCCCATCTCTGCTGTAAGCTATAAATATTTTAAAAACAGGTTTTTAAAATTAAGTAATGTCTGTTACAGTGTCACAAGGAAATGGTTTTATCTCAATGACAGTAGGGAATCACACTACTTATCGCTGGGTGTTCATCTTAATTACAATGGTGTGTGGGGTACAGCACGATATGTTATGTGTGCTTGTTTTTCTTTGAAGTTGATTCTATATTTGTAAAATATTTAGAAGCCACTTTAAACAGTATCAAATAAACAACTGTTGTTGTTGCTCACCTTAAACACAGGGTTGCCAGATTCCCAGTTCACTGTGTGACAGGGAAGGAAATGTTCAGAAATTTGGGACATACAACATTTGTAATCTTTTAATATATGCCAAAGAAGCTTTCGTTGAAGAAAGGTGAACTATAATCAACTCTGGTATCTGAATTATATGCAGTGCATTAAAAGTGATTTGCCCAAGCAGTGTCCCTCTCCTCTTTTCTCCAGTGAACTTTCTTTTTGAGAATAATAAATACATGGAATCATATTCCTATGGCAACAAAAGACATCAATCTTTGTCTAAAACTGGTTTTGTTTCTGTTTGACAATTGTGTGCAATGACTGGTAATTCTGTGTATAAAATTCACCCCTCAGAAGTTACTCTTATGGTGGGGGAGTAGGGGTAGTTTTGCAATTTGTCATCCAATACAAAGACCAGCATCACAGAAGTAAGTCGAGGAAGCACATTTGGAAAGTTATTAAATTTTGTGGTGCAGTGTTAGCTGCCATACTTTCTTAATGTGGTCTTATGCATATCTAGTTCAGTAAGGGCTAATGTTGATGATCACCAAGTCTCTTAGAAAGGTAGAGCAATGGGAGTGGGAAGAGTAGAGGTGAAGGATTTGGTCCTTGGGTTTGATGTAGCCTTCAAGCTACCTACTATTTATGTGGTGACAGCAAATTCATAGGCATATCTAGAGTGAGTGCTTTCCTCAAGGGACGCTCTCCAGCCAAAATTAAACACAGAGAGTTAAGCATCAGCCCAAATTTATTCCACTAAAATCATGGTGTGTTATTTCTCTTGGATTGTGTCCAAACTGAGTTTCTGTTCAAGGTGACTTCTGTTAAACCAACATGATAATAACTCCATTTCCATATCATTGCACCACATTAGCTTTAAATTAGGTTATCAGAATTTGGGATTTGGACGTGGGATTTCCATGTTTTTCATCATCTTACTAGCAGACTCAAGAAGAACACTGTAGTAAATGTAAATGGGAGAAATGAATCCCACACACACACACCAAAAAAAAAACCCCATATACCATTTTATTGCAAAAGTGTGCTAATAAGCCATTAGGGGCTTATTTAAGAATTGTTAGGTCGCATTTTTCATTATTTGGTGCATGCGGAACTGAGAACTATAGCAAATTGTTCATTAAGGAGGAGGAATCTGTGTTCCAAATTGCTCCAATGTAGGTATCTACTGTATATTCAGCACTTGTTCTGCTCACATGCATCACACTGATGAAAATGGATATCCACACAGAGTAAGGTGATTGCGCCCCGAGGCCCCCAAGCCCTTCCCCTGAAATAACTTCACACTGACACGTAATTTTAGTTTAAGTTATTGGGCAAAATTTAGGCCACAACTTTATTGATTACAGCAAAGTGAGCGGTGTTGGCTTAGGCCTTGGCAACAGACTATAACTGACTCCTGGCTCTCTGGCTGGAAGTCTGAAAGGGTAAACACCAAACTAGGAAGCAACATCGATGAAAGCCAGTGAAGCTCACACCGGGGTTCCTGTGGTCCTGGCATGGCCCTAGCCCCTCAAGAGGACTTTGGACGAGATCCAGGACCCCCAGATTCCTTTACCGGAAAACTCTTATTCATGGAGGGGCAGGTGATGGCCGCACCTCCCCTCCCACACACTTCAATAAGCCAATGCCTAACCGCCTAACCTTACAAAGTTGTGATGATTGCTAAGGGGGTAGGCAAAAACCAAGTGGCTACATCCAATCTGCCAAATGGAAAAATTCCTACCCAGCCCCTGCTCCAAAGCAGGTGACCTAAGCCAAAGCAAGGCCAAAGCAGCAGCACCTAAAATTAGGGAGGGAGGGCGGGTGTTCAGCAGCGTGATGCAAGTTCACCCAGTTATGCCGTGCTGCTGCTTTTACAGGTCCCAGGAATCGCGCCAACTGCCCCGATTGGCCCAAACAGCCTGGTGCAATCCTGGGGCCCAACTGTTAAGGCTTGGGCCACGCCCGGCAACAACTCTCCCAGTGGGGGTGGCTTAGGGGCCCATGCACAACCAGGACCCTCATTTAGGAGGATCCCATATACAAGACAATGGAGCACAGATAGCAGGAGGAAAAATAAACTGCAAACAGCTTTGATGGGTCCCTGGTGTAGAGGGATAAACAACAATGAGTGATGCTACCAAAACTTGAAATTGGTCAGTTTGCAAGTTGACTCTAGCCAAGATTTCATTATACATGAACAGCACTTTAGTATTTCCTTAATTCAATACAAGATTGACCAAGGAGTGAATTTATATCTTCTGCATCTACATAGCATGTTCTTCATAAACTTACAGCTGTACAAGGTGGTTCAAGGCAGTGGTAGCTGGTGCCCACTGAGACTGATGTAGTGGAAGATAGGAAGACCAGCAGTAGCTGGAGCCAGAGCCAACATCAGAAAGAGCCAACTAGTTCCAGTTTTGTCCCCATCTTCCTCCTCCCTGCTGAGTTCTTCAAGAGCAACACTGTCACTAAGGACCTGACAGCCAGTGCCACCACACCCTGGACTAGGTATAAGTAAGCAGCCAGGCAAGTGGAGGCTGAATGAAGTTGGTTGAGTAGCACCCCATTTTTCAGTCTCCACTGGTCCAAGGTTTTTTCGTTTTGTTTTTTTGGGTGGTTTTTTTTAAAAAAAAAACACAGTTCCCACATTTATATTCTTTTACTATCTTAAAGGTAAAAGCCTCAAATGAAGACATGGAGACTGATGTGCGCTTTCAAAACAGCGGCAGAAATAACCTTGGAAATGGCACAACATGATAATTTAGAGCCATTTCCAGATACAGTAAGGGGGTGAAAAGATGGCTGCCCTCATGTGGAAGAAGCCATCTTTTTTCCACGTACAGACCCTGCAACCCTGTATAAAGTTACATGTGCTTAGGACTAAGGGTAAACAGGAGGCTGGGGCACCTGCTTCCCAGAAAGAAAAAGTTTGCAAAAGGTAAGCAACGCAGATCCCACCCACCAGGCAGAGAAGGAGCAGCTGCAAGGATCTTGCTTTGCTCCTTCCTGCCAGAAAGTATACTTGGGTGCAACTGGCAGTGGCCCTTAGACTGCAGTGCTGAAGGCAGACCCTCCAAGCATCCCTTTTCTAGAGACATCCCTGGTTTAGAGAAGTCATCCTGGTTTCTGATTTGATCCCGAAATATCCCACATTTCCTTAAAAGGTAAAGGTACCCCTGCCCGTACGGGGCAGTCTTGCCAGACTCTAGGGTTGTGCGCCCATCTCACTCAAGAGGCCGGGGGCCAGCGCTGTCCGAAGACACTTCCGGGTCACGTGGCCAGCGTGACATCGCTGCTCTGGCGAGCCAGAGCTGCACACAGAAACGCCGTTTACCTTCCCGCTAGAAAGCGGTCCCTATTTATCTACTTGCACCCGAGGGTGCTTTCGAACTGCTAGGTTGGCAGGCGCTGGGACCGAACGACGGGAGCGCACCCCGCCGCAGGGATTCGAACCGCCGACCTTTCGATCGGCAAGCCCTAGGCGCTGAGGCTTTTACCCACAGCGCCACCTGGGTCCCTACAGCGCCACCTGGGTCCCTCACATTTCCTTAGGATGTCCCTATTTTCATTGGAGAAATGTTGGAAGGTATGGAGTTATCCAACCCCCAAGCCATCTAAAGGCAATCCTGTGTAGGGAAGGGTTTTAAAAAAATGTTTAATGTTTTATTATGTTTTTTTATATGTTGGAAGCTGCCCAGAGTGGCTCGGGAAACCCAGTAAGATGTGTGGGGTTTAAATAGTAAAATTATCATTATGGAATGGGATGTCCCTATTTTCATCGGAGAAATGTTGGAGGGTATGTGAAGGGCAACACACTTCAGCCTCTGCTGCTGGACAGGGAATCAGGGCCACTGGAAGTACTGCAAAAAGATTTGAACAACAAATGAAATATCAACAAGTGTGCCATCAATGAAGATCACAGTGTTAACAGTCCTGAAGTGTGGGCGCTTATTGTTCATTATCAGCTATCACACTCGGCTTTCAATGGAAATTTAAACAGAGCAATGTTAAGATGTCTTGTGTGTCGACACACACCCTCCCACACGTGAATAAAGAAAATTTGAACTGTAAGCAGTTCTTTTTTAAAAAGAAAGAAAGAAAAGATGTTTGAAAGACACTCAAGTATTCCATTAGAACAAGAAGGATGTCAGTGATGTCGCTATAATATCATAAATCAGTGGCCCAAATTTTATCCGTGCTGTAATTCCACTGAGTTCAGTCAAATCGCACTGGGGACTAATTTAGCTCATTATTGTCTTTTATTATGATCCATTGACAACCACATTTTAATTGCATCCCATGAAATTTTAATAAGGACAGGTTGGGAAAGTTCTGTGACCTTTGGGGAACACTGACACTATTTAAAAATTAAAAGGAGCATATTTGCCCCCCCTTTTTCCAAAGCCAATTCAGAATGCAATTAATCAGAAGAAACAGACAAACATCGCTGTGAGCCGCAGTATTAGCAATGAGAAGTTTTCATTTGACAGATGGTCCAGAGATATATTTTGCCTCACTGTAGCTGAGCTATTTTTGCATGAAATTGAGTTCTCCAATTGCCTTATCCGTGCCCACCATATTTCAAAGTTAGACATGGATTTATAGCCCCATTTAACCCTAATGTAATTGTTACATGTGAATTGAGAACAGGCATTCTGCTATGGATAACACATGGACCAAGCCCAAAGCAACCATTGCTTGAACTGAATTGAACCTGCACCATTAGAGCACTTTTGAAAAGTTTCTGGGTTTTTTCCCTTTCTTTTCTTTTTTTAAAGGGAAAAAAAAACACCCCAAACCAAATACACACAGATAGCTGCAGACATTCTGTCAGAAGAGAAGTGAAATCGGGTGAGTTGTGGCAACAAAGGACAAACTGCAGCCATTTAGAACTCATGCTGTAATTCTGTAAAATGAAAGTAACTTCTTGCTATTAAAATGTCAGAGGCAAGACGGGCTTCAAAAGAAATGGCATGATGAAAGAGGACATCACATCTGCTCTGCCAGCCTGTACATGGAGACCAAAGGGAAGTTTCTTATTTTCCCAACAGCAAACAAACAATCAGAAAAAGATTGCAATTATTTATGAATGTATGTTTCAGCCTCTCCCATCCTAGTGCTCTCCAAGTGTTTTGGATGATAGCTCTTGACCATTGGCCATGCTAGCTGCGAGTTGAAGTTCAAAAACACCCCAAGGCCACAAGATAGGGGAAGTTTAAAGCCTACCACATTTGCAACTTGGACTACAACCCAGTAAACATAGGTCAGGCCCTATTGTTGTACCTCACCCTTTCCCCGAGGACAATGGGGCAAAGGCCTGGCCAGGGCGAAGGCCTCTTATATACCTGCTGGGATTGACAAGGCATCTGACACTCACCTGAATCTCATAAGTCTCCTGACAGGTGATTTGGTCTGCTGCCACAGTGTGGAAATAAAGAATGAGATTGCCTACCAGATACCAGGCACTCTACTATTCAAATTAGGCCCACGCCCATCCTAAACATGGGACTGTAGAAATGTGTGTTCCTCCTTTACTAAGGGGGTCACTCGCCTTAAAAGCAAGAGTTTTCAGAGCTGTGCCGCTTTGCTTTCTGAGGCTTTCTGTATCCCCTCGCTGTTCTCCTCCCTCTGATGCAGCAGGGGAGCAGCAAGGTCCTATGGCCACTGCTGTTGCTGAGACAGTGGGAGCTGAAGTTTTCCAGCCATGGAACACCAGCCAGTTGCCTGGTCTTTTCCTAGCTAGCTGCCTCCCTCCCTCGCCTCCTCTTTCCTCTTGCACAGACATTGTGCATGACCACAGGTGGACTCTTTCTCCTGCCATGGTGTCTCTCCCACGACCTCCCAGCTCCTCCAGCTCCTGCCTGACCCAACATGTCTGTGTCTGACGGAGGGAGACTGTGTGTTGTGCCTGTCTCCCTGGCAGTCTCCCTCCCTCCCTCTGCAAAGTAAAAAATATGAGAGAAGGTGATGGGAGAAAGAAGAGGTAACACTTCCTTTTTCGCTCAGGGAAAAAAGGGAACATCTGCCTCTCCGCTCCTCCCTTCCTCTGTAAAGTTAGGAGAAATAACCAGGAAAGTGAGTGGGGTGGGTGTAGGGCAGTGATGGCCAAACTTTGCCCTCCAGCTGTTTTGGGACTACAATTCCCATCATCCCTGACCACTGCTTCTATTAGCTAGGGGTGATGGGAGTTGTAGTCCCAAAACAGTTGGGGGGGCAAGTTTGGCCATGCCTGGTGTAGTGGGTATCATGAAGAGATACTGTTATCATCTGTTGAAGTCCCATATCGACTTCTCCTTCCATGTGTTTCATCATGACAACATTACACCATGCATTGCTCCATCTCTGTTGGTGGTAACGAATAATATGGAGGTACAGCAGAGAACTGACGTGGGTGGCGCTGTGGGTAAAATCTCAGCGCCTAGGACTTGCTTATCGCATTGTCGGCAGTTTGAATCCCCGCGGCGGGGTGCGCTCCCGTCGTTCGGTCCCAGCGCCTGCCAACCTAGCAGTTCGAAAGCACCCCCAGGTGCAAGTAGATAAATACGGACCGCTTACCAGCGGGAAGTTAAACGGCATTCCGTGTGCTGCGCTGGCTCGCCAGATGCAGCTTGTCACGCTGGCCACGTGACCCAGAAGTGTCTGCGGACAGCGCTGGCTCCCGGCCTATAGAGTGAGATGAGCGCACAACCCTTGAGTCTGTCAAGACTGGCCAGTACGGGCAGGGGTACCTTTACCTTTTACAGCAGAGAACTGCACAATGTAATGGTGTTAAGACATGGTGTAAGTTGCTTTATTTGTTTTGGGGGTGGGTGGAACAAAAACCTCAACGTGAAGCTATCAGTATCTGTGGTAGCTCCATATATCTCACAACAAGTAGTTCTGTTTATCAGGTTTCTAGTTCTCCCAATTCCACTCCTTCTTATGCTGTGAACACAAAAATATTAGATATATGGAATTTCAGGAATGTAGCACAAAGTCTCTGCTTTGCACTATCTATATGGCAGTTTCGGCTGATGAATAATGATGGCATAGAAAGAACTTTATTCATGTCCACTGCTTGTCTCCCTCATTTTAACTTATCAGGCTTGATTCATTGCTTAACGTTCTAGAGGGTAAATGAGATTAAATTTCCATCAATAAAAAAGAAATTAAATTAAAGCAACAAATGTGGACAGGTTTTGATTTAGTGAAATAAAAGGACCTCATATTAATCATATTTTTCCCCAGGAATTCTATACAGTTCATTTTTGGAGTATTTCTTCTCAGTGTACCATGAAGTATGTGTTTGTGTGTGTGTGTCACTCTATCTATCATTGTATTGTAAGCCCAAGCTTTCATAACTTAGTTATATTCATAACTTAGTTATACCCAGTCAGATGGGTGGGGTAAAATAATAATAATAATAATAATAATAATAATAATAATAATAATAATAATAATAATAATAATAATAATAATAATAATTATTTAAACCTTATTTTATTTAACCTTTCTTCTTTAAGAGACGGTGTAAATACATAGCATATACTATTTATGCTTTAGCCTTGTGCTGCACAGCAGGTTGGTTTGGAAAGTAGGTCTGGGTAGATATGCCAATTTCAGTTCCTCTGTTTCTCTTTTCTCCAGTATTAAGTTCAGCTCCCCACATTTCCACATAATTTTTGGATTTTTTTATTTAAAAAACCCCATAACTCCTCATAAAAAAATCCATCAGCATTTTAGCATAAATTTCTCCTTATGTAAATATCTATTCGTGGAATTTTGCCTAATATACACATTTTTGCAAGGCAATTTTCCTGAATAATGCAATTTTTATATTTTTCCTCACTAATAAATGAATATGCACACTTTACCCTATCATATACCCTAGCAATATTTGGCTGGAGAATCACACTGCACTATTCAGAGAAGGGTGAAGTTTCAAAGGATGTCTGTATTTTAGTTTGCATATTGTTTCATAAAATGTGAATTAGGTAGGCTTGACTCAAGAGATTCAGATTTCTCCCCTGTTGGAAAGTGAGTTTAGAAAATATGTGAGGCAAGTATCTGCCGTCTGGAGTGAAAAAGTCAAAACTTCTCTATGGGCAGTGCTGGCCAATAAAGAGGTTCTCTAGGTGAAACCACCAGTCACCACTATGTGGTGTGGAGGGAGTGACCATTCCACTGTTACCTTTGGACTTCAGGAGGTAGCAGTGGAGGTAAAGGGTTCCCTTAGCGCTTTGTCAGGCTTGCAGCCTCCCATTTCAATTCCCACACAGTGGCACATTCCACAGGACATTGTGGGGGAGATATATTCATGAAAGCTGCCACTTTCTCTAAAATGCCTCTCAGATTGGTGAATTGTGGGAAGAATAAAATGGTGGCCACTAGACCAATGGAGCTCCAGTAACTTAAGTTTTGTCTCCATTCTCCAGAATTAACCAAATCTACTAGGGTAGTCCAAATGCATTCCTGCACTGCCACACACAAAATTGTGGAAGGGATGGATTGGGTTCAACTTGAGAGAACAAACACACATCCAGATGAATCCAGAATTTGGATCCATCACAACAATGCGGTCCAAATGTCCTGATTTGTACAACCACTGCTCACAAGACAAGATCATGACCCTATAGTGTAGTATATGAATAGTCAGATGCTGGAAACAGCATAAGTTTAGACTGATGGGTCCCATAGCCTGAGTCATTCTGAATCTGTTTTGTTGTTGTTTTAATGTCAAGTGAAGGTAATATGTCATTCATTTTTTTAAAAAAGCAAGGATATACAAAAGGAAACAGAAGGGTTATGCAATCATTAAGAGAATTCATCCTTAACACAGCATGAGTCTTGTGTGTTTCTACCTTCACACCTTGAAAACTTGATCTCTTCATACCACTCATCATTCAAGTGTGGTCTTTGTGTTTCTGCAACAGGGGAAATGCAGTGAGAGAAAAATACAGCAGGGAGACAGAGATTAGCTGCAAGTAGCCACAGAAGCATGAGATCTTAATTCAAATATTGCCGTCAGGTGTTACCTGTCACTTCTGACAAAATATTGAAGTGGCAATATATATATATATATCCTAAGCAAAACTGGCAGATCCAAATTGAGTGGAGGGCCTGTAATTTAAAGCATCAATGTATACGTATGCTTTCATTTTCAAACAAAAGGTGATGTTCACTGTGGTGTAGAAAACTGGGAACGTGTTATACATAATCCAGAAGGCTGTTTTAACATATCAAGGTCACAGTACAAGTTTTGGAGAACTGAATGAATAGCAGCATAACTTCAGAGAGCATACTACTGAGGAGACAAGTCACTTTTGAAACAGAGCAATGACTTGTCTCTTTGGCAACTGGAGGAGCCGTTCTCGCATTGGATAACACCAGTTGGGGGGATGATTGTCCAAATATAATGTCATATCTCATGAATTAAATCTATTCTGACTTGGAATGTTTGGTTTTAGCATGTTCTTGGATCTTGATAATATTTGCTTGCTAGAAGATTTCATTTATAAGAGGAAACTTAGACCACATAATTCATAGAACCATAGAATTGCAGAGCTGGAAGGGAACCCACGGGCCATCTAGCCCAACTCTCTGCATTGCAAGAACAGTCACTTCAAAATCAAATAACATGGAATTTTTTAAAGGGTTGTTTGTATATACAGTGGTACCTCGGGTTACAAACGCTTCAGGTTACAGACTCCACTAACCCAGAAATAGTACCTCGGGTTAAGAACTTTGCTTCAGGATGAGAACAGAAATTGCGCGGTGGCGGCACAGCAGCAACAGCAGGCCACATTTGCTAAAGTGGTACCTCAGGTTAAGAACAGACCTCCAGAACGAATTAAGTTTTTAACCTGAGGTACCACTGTATTTGAAAGCTGGCTGGTAGGAAGCATCTAGAGGTACTGTAAAGGAGTGTTCTTCAACCTTGGGTCCCCATATATTGTTGGATTACAACACTCATCATCTCTGATAATTGGTTAAACTGTCTGGCACTTATAGGAATTGTGGTCCAACAACACCTGAAGACCCAAGGTTAAAGAACACTGCTGTACAGGAATGGCAATGAATTCTTACTGAAACTCTTGCTCTTCAGGAACTATGCCATGCAGTAACTTTCTTTCTCAGCCAGTGCTTAAGACTTTGTAGGAAATGCCGATAAAGCTGTAGAGATACATGCTGCTATTTTACAACTTGCACCTTGTCCCTATTCTTCTTAATAATCCATAATGCAATGAACTCAATGGATAATTGCCGTCCTTGGGATACAATTAAGCACAGGACGTTTAGTCTGTGTAAAAACAAAGCAGCGTCACCACCGTGGTGTGTTCTATGCATTCCTAACAGCTTCCATGTATAAAAGAAACTATATTAATGTCTGGCTCACAAAGGCAATAGCAGAGTCAGTTGTAGATGTACGTGGCAAACGAAAGTCATTTGGATGCTTTCATAAGACTAGTGTAATAAGGTTGTTGGCATAGGATACCAAGGCCGCCAAAGTTTATTTATTATAAATATATTATTATTATTATTATTATTATTATTATTATTATTATTATTATTATTTACATTGTAGAACCCAAGCCCTCATTTATCATTTGCAGTGCTCCACCTGCAGGTGTAAAGGAAAAAAAGAGCTGGCAATATATTCTCAAACTCCAGGACTCACAGCAATATGGAATTAAGTCAGAGGACTGGCCTTTTCTTCTTAGATGAAGCTATCATCCAGCAACACCATGCTAAACCATGGTCTAGTGCAACACACATGAGACACAGCAAGTATTTGGGTCTCTCCTGCCTTCTCTCCTCCTGCTGCAAAATCTGGAGGGTACCACTCCCAGGTAAGATCCTCCCTCTATTGTGTGGGCAGGTAATCCGTCCCCCTACCTGGCCTGGTCTCCTTAGCAACGCTTCCCCCAGGTGGGATTGGACAACTGACTGAGGTAGGCGGGGACCTCCAGGTATCCCACCTGAGGGAAGGCAAAGCCAAGCCTATGCTGATGGGGCCGCTCCAGATCTAGGGCTGTGCGCGTCCACGCAAAGGGCGCCCCCCGTTTTAAGCGGGGAGCGGTCATTATAACATAACCATTTCTCGCATTTTCAAAGTGAAAAGCCTAGCTCGTCATCGGCAGTTCAACAGCTTCTGTTAAACATACGGCATGTGTCACAGAGGGGAAGCGTCTATATTTAAAGACACTGAACCACTGCTTTCACTTCATGAATATCCATTTGTAGTTAGCTAATGTACAAATTAGAATGCATTCTCAAATTCATTCGGCACAAACTGCAAAGTAATTAAATGACTTGAATCTTACATATAGCATTATGCATAGCATGGAGATGAAAACAAGATGTTATCAAAATTTGTGACTTAATTTAGTAGCTTCTCTGAAGCCGCCATAGGACTAGCTTAACTGTCTTAGAAAAGTTCAGAAATGTTATCAGATTGTGAACATTTATTTATATCACAGAAAATTGAGCATTTCATAATTAAAACCTTATAATTAGTTACTGTGACATTTGATGCTCGATGCTTGTGAAGAATATATATTTATTGGTTTAGCTTTAAAAAAAATTCCAAAGATGCCATGCCAAGAAGTTTATATACTCATATGGTAAGGTAAAATTCTATCATAGTTTGTCCTGAGATGATTTTTTTTCAGGCATACAATTCTGACATTAGCAATTACCTATAATCCATGGCAATTCCAATAATAATAATAATAATAATAATAATAATAATAAAAACTATTATTATGCCTTCAACACAATAATCTTAAGGCAATGTACAATAACAACAGCAACACAACAGCTAAAAACACCAAAAACCTGATAGAAAGAAAGAAAGATATGTAGATAGATGAAATAAAACATTTTTGCTTTTGGTTTTAAGCAATACCTTCAGTTTTCCGTGTCTCCAAATGATGCACAAGTAGGATGCCAACTGTATGGGTGTCACTGTGGTTTTGAAAAACTGGTGTTTTATTTTGTTACACCTGACGCAGAAAGTCCAAAACTCGTGTTGGTGTGAAAGGCTAGAGCTTAGTAGTGAGTTGCTGACAGCCACCAAGGGAGTCATGCCATACATTTAAAGCATGTTTAAATTACATAGGTAAAGGGACCCCTGGCAATTAAGTCCAGTCACGAACGACTCTGGGGTTGTGCCGTTCATCTCGCTTTTACAGTTTTTCCAGGTCACGTGGCCAGCATGACTAACAACGGGAGCTCACGCCGTCGCGGGGATTTGAACCGCTGACCTTTCGATCGGCAAGCCCAAGTGACACAGTGGTTTAACCCATAGCACCACCCACGTCCTTAAATCACATAATTTCCCACAAAGAATTCAGGAACTGTTGTTTGTTTAAAGTTCTAGTAAGTGTAGCTCTGTGAGGTGTAAACTCACTTTGCTGGATTCTTTGGGTTAAGATATGACTGTTGGCATTATAAATGTACTTTAGATGTACAGTGTGAAAGTGACCTGGTACAAAAGCACAGCAGAGCCCATTTGAGACTTTGGCTGGGCGGGGCAAATAGGTTTCAATGGGAAAGAATGAGAATCACTGAGTTTGGGGATGTATTCAAGAGTAATTGTAAAACCACAGCAGCAGCCTAGTATGTTACCAGACCTTTTCATGTGCCCAGGTGAACCTGTAATTTATGCTTCTGTTCACAGAACTTTGGGGAACTGATGTTTTTGTTTTTGTATTGCAAAAGATATGGTTACTTTAGAAATACCAATGCTACCTTACTTATCTGGGGGAAAATGGTTACTACAAATAAATGCAATTATCATTTTGCTTGTTTAGGAGAATTAGCAAAAATTGCACAAATTACTGTGATTGAGCTATTTATTTACACAAAATAACAAACAATAAACACAAAAGCTTAGTGGTTTGATACGCTGAAAAGAAAGATAAACAGCAAGATAATTTGTGGTGAAAAATTACATGGGTTTCTGAATCCATGTGGCCTGGACTATGAGCTTGAACAGTTCTCAACAGAGTGATACAGAGATAGGAGACTCTATGCCTTAGATGGAATTCTGAGGTGGGCATTTAGAATCCCAGCGGTACTGCAGGGAAACTGAAACACACTAGGTCTGTGTGTACATTTACTCTCCAATGTCCTGCCACTACTCATTTGAGAAGCAATTTATACACAGTGTTTGCCAGAAACCATATCTATCCTAGATCTATCCTGTTGTTTCTTATGAAGTATAGTATTTTGGTACATTTCCCCTCCTCACCAGCTGCAATCTGAATTGTAAAAAGAAGCTGGTAATGCAAAGCCATAGAAAGGGGGAAAGTTCACATGCAAATGACAGATATCCAGATCTTGCAAGAGGTGCAGGTGGGCTAGATCCATGAAATAAGAAAGGTAGAAGGAAGTGAGGGGGGTGGTACGCAATGAATGCCTGGGTCAAGGAATGGACAAGAAAGAGAAGTAGATCTTTTAGGTTCCACAGCCAGGTAAATGTGCGTAGTTGATCTGAGCATTGGAATTTCTAATGGTTAAGCAGATGCATAACTATTTTCCTCCACTGATTGCTAAGGCAATTCAACCAGTCTTTAGATGTTCTTTGCCCTATTGCCCAGGCAGGCACATTATATGACCCATGAGAGCAGCAAAACAACCAGACTGTACAACGGTGATGCGATAAAATCAGGCCAAATATTTATTGACAGCAGCAGGCAGGGCAAGGGTTGGTATGGCATTGGGTCCCAGGATCAGTTCATCATTCCACAAGCTCCATGTTGATGGAATGGATCTGCTGGGTTTGGATCACTCCAAACCTCTACAATGGGAGTCAGCCAGTGTTGAACCTTGCCATGGTACAAGCCAAGCAAGAAAGGTCTCACTAGAGGACCAGGATGCAGAGTCCAACCAGGCAGATACAGAATCCATGCTTTGGTTTGCCGTGGTCAATCCCCTCAGGCCTCTTGGGGGGGGGGCTCCTATACTATGCTGATCCTGACCAATGCCATTTCCACCCTCATACAATGTTCTTCCACCTAACAAAGGAAAGCTATAATTTCACTCAGGGAAAGTCGGGAAAACCCCCAATCAAGTGTCAATCAGGTTGAAAGAGAAAATTCCTTTCTAGCCCTGTCAACCAATGACCCAAAATTGCTCAGTGAAGTCTATAACCCGAGGATAGGCAGGTGGGAAGCTCTCAAAACAAAATGGCTGTGAGATCCAGGCAAAGCAGCCTTACATAGGCTTTCCCCTCCCCTATTCAGCAAGGGCTCATGGGACAGCTTTTTCCCATGAGCCCATCACACAGAGAAGATACTGGGCAAAACCTTGCCCAGTATTTTGCTGTAATCTATAGGCCACAGCACTGCAGGGCAATGGCGTCTCATGCTTATTGGGCACGGAATGGGGCTTAAGGCTCAGGCTAAGGCTATGTACACATTAGCAGCGTGCAACACAGTTAATGTTACCTCCTCCTGCTTTTTTATGTTGTTGTACACACCAGAAAGAGGGTGGGCATGTTTTCACCTGATATCCATTACCTGATTTGTTTCCTCACACCAAACTCTCACTCACTGAAGCTGTCGACTTTGCATGTGCTGTACCTGTGCACAAAGGCTGCCTGAAAAGAACACACCTGCGCTTAACCATGGCTTCCATTTTATAATCAGATGGAAGCTGGTTTGAGAGAAAGTGCATCAGATGGGAGTATTTCTCAAGGAGCTAAGGGATGCCTATGGATTATGACTATTGTCGTGTGTACTCAGCTTCAGACACCTGCAGTGGGAGTGCACTGGATCCAGAGTAAATGGTGGTGTGTTCACAGCCTCATGTCTGATTCCACTCTGCATCCCTTGGTCCCCTACAATCAAGTCATAAAACGAAAGAGCAGAGACACTACTAGGAAATGCATCCTGCATTCTGGTCAGTGACAAAAGTGAACTGATTCATTCCTAAGAATTCTAACTAGTAAACAGTAGACCCCAAAAACATGGAGAGAGGAGGCAAGGTTAAGAAAAGGGGAATGAAAGCCATTTTTAAATTACCCAATATAGTCAATAGGAGCATTTGGATTGAAGTAGCAAACTGAAACAGGTTTCTTCTGAAAAAAATCAGACTTATTCCTAAAGGTACTAATTCTAGGTGAGTCAGATGGCTGCTGCACAGCCCACTTTTATCACATATTGAGCAGTATAAAACCAGCATATTACATGATCAAGAACTAAAAAGTAGATTTTTTATTTCACTTTTTATTTTTATTTATTTATATCAGGTATGTAGTTTACTGGTTAATATTCAGAATACAAAAAATAAAAACAATTAAATTTCATCATTGGGACCATAAATAAATCATTTGCACAAGTACTTTGATTTCAGAAATCTTCACAGCAGAAGGGCCAAAGTTATCTTTTTTAGATCTTGTGAACTTTATAATAACTGTTGTAGTTTTGATAGCCTGCAGCCTCGTTGCATCACAGCGGCTTCCCTGGAATGTTTCTCAGAAAACTGGGTGGCAGTTGAATGATTGAAATGCAGAAGTTTTCATTGTCTATTTTCATTTATGGAAAGATGCAACCTTTTAGCACACTCTTTGACTCTCTTGATAAAAAAGTCTTACTTTGGAGTGGACACTGAACCCATTAAGGGATTAATTTAACAAGAAACAAATTTCCCAGGGGATGTTTTTATTGTTGGTTTTATTGTTTATAGATAAGAATGATAAAGAAGAAAGACTGGGAAAAGTTACTACAACTTCTCAGTCCTTGAGTTCTTAAGGAATCACCTGGGGTCACTACGCACAATTTTCTTTTATTAACTTTCATCGTGGAACATGCTTAGACAAGGCTTCTTGCTCAATAGAATTGATCTGCTATATGTGATGAATATAATAAAAGGAGTTTCCAATGGCAAAGTTTTAATGCAGTTTGTTTCTTGTTTCATGGGATACTATTTGCTTACTGAAGGTGCCTTCTCATGGCCAATCCTAGTATGAAGTACTAGGTATGAAAGTACCCTTTTCTTTCTAACAATCAGGTCCAGTCTCTTGTTACAGGAAGTCCGACAGAACATGGCAGGAGTTTGTGAGGTACTCTCCCACCTCACTCCCCAAATAAATCAGGCTTTTTTTCTTTGAGAGTTCTTCTAACTAAGCACTTGGAAGACCTTGAAGGTGTGTGTGGGGTGTGTGTGTGTGTCAATGGTTTATTTGGAACCTTTAAAGCCAATCCATATTTCATAGCCATTCCCTCTTCCTTGCTAGCCCACTCCTTCCCAAAGCTAAGAAGCAAAGGATTGTATCCATAGCAGCACTATGTCACCTGTTAAATGAGCAAAATAATTTTTCCTGGTGCAATTACACCCTCCTCCCCAATTCTGGGGTTTGCTCCACCCTGTGAAACCATTTTGGCAAGTGGAGGAGAGGAGTGGGGGAAAGTTCTGTTGTGGAAGCATAAATCCTTATTTTGAAATGGGAGCTAAGGGTCCAGGGATTTTGCTGGCCTTGCCCCCCTCCCCCCGCCAAAGATACATCCTTTGCTATCCATCTACTGGTGGCCCTGCCTATTCCCATCATAATTTGGGAGGAATGCAGTGCTGATGAACAGCCCTGGTATGCAATCTGGTATGTTGTATGCATGAAATTTCCATGTTGCAGTCAATGGGAGCTGAGCGTGCATACATGAGCATGCATACCTTTATGACTTGCTCTGCGGGCTTTTTGCATTTACTCTACATCCACCTTGTTTCACTCTGTAATTTGGATGTCTAAATGTATACCTCTTGGATATTTATGGGAGTAGAGATCCTACTTCAGGGCAGGGCGTGATTGTATTACTCTAAAATTTCAGTTTCAGCCTATAATGGACACTGTAAATCCATATTTAAAAAATAGAAATGCTTTGGGTAACATTTCTTTTTATTGTGAAAATAAACAACCTATAAAATAGCATAACAACTGATAAAATAGCATGATTACATATTGTGTAATGAGAAATGCCTGTTGTTATTTTCCATGGAGTTTTCTTGGCAGGGATACTGGAGTGGCTTGTTGGTTCCTGCTCCAGGTGGATCACGTTTAGTCTAAACTCTCCACTATGACCTGTCCATCTTGAGTGGCCCTGCACAGCATAGCTCATAGCTTCTCTGAGTTATTCAAGCCCATCGCCATGGGAAGAAATGGAGGCAGTGACAGATTTTACCTTCTTGGGCTCCATGTTCACAGCAGATGGTGACAGAAGTCACAACATTAAAAGATGCCTGCTGCTTGGGAGAAAAGCGATGAAAAACCTAGACAGCATCTCAGGAAGCAGAGACATCACCTTGTCAATAATGATCTGTATAGTTAAAGCTATGGTTTTTCCCAGTAGTGATGTATTGAAGTGAGAGCTGGACCACAAAGAAGGTTGATCGCCAGAGAATTGATGCTTTTGAATTGTGGTGCTGGAGGAGACTCCTGAGAGTCCCATGGACTGCAAGAAGATCAAACGTATCCATTCTGAAGAAAAGCAACCCTGAGTGCTCACTGGAAGGACAGATCCTGAAGCTGACTAAACAACAACAACAATGAGAAATACCTACATTTTCTTTTCATTCACTTTAGTCAAAGATTGAATTTCTATGCCTAATCAACATTGGCCTTAATTGCAAATAGAATTCCAAGAGCTTTGTAATGTTTTGCAACCCGAAGCAAACTTCAATTATGAGATAGATACACTGTATAATAAATCAGTGGCATTGTGAGTGCAGTGCCACCCCAAACTCCTCATATAGCATATTAACTCTTGAATGAGAAAATGAGAGCTATAATTCTTCTCTGCTGAAACTTAAGCATTGTTTAAACAAATGTACAGACAAGGAGGTACATTTTATTTCCCATGCAATCTTCCATGTTTTTGAGATATAAAAATAAAGATGCTCAAGATAAATGTAACCAAAATTGGCAAATTAACTTTGGATTTAATTTTTAGACATATTTTTTTTTCTAAAGAACAAATATAAATTCATGTAAGTCACTCCTAACTGACTAGGCTGTAGCCTTTTTCTTACTGCATGAAGTGGCAAAAATTATATGGCTTACACTAACAATTCTCTACTCTGCTAGTCTTTAAGTATAGTAATTTAAGACAGTTTTTAAAAGAGTTGTCTAAAAAGGAATATAGATTGAGAAGTTTAACTTTACGGGATAGGAAGAAGAGAATGCTGTTTTTATTCTGATGGATTGTATAATGCAATGACAAATGGGGCACTGGTCATTACTGTTATTCTTTATAGCACTTCACAAAAAATCTATTTGCTGTTCTTATATGAATCAAAACACGATCTCAGGCTGCATGGAGAATGAATTGGACAGAATTCCACTTACTGATTTAAAAGGAACTAGGAGCAATGTTTAAGTGGTCAGTGTGTTCCTTGTTAGTGTGTAAATCAATTCCATGGAAATCATTTCTTACTATTTGACTAGCTCTACATTTTTTTCTCAAAGCGTCTTCATAATAAAGTAGAAATCTGATGTTGAAATCTAAGCTCAGTCAGTGAGATCCACTTCTGGCAGCCTGCTATCTCAACAGAAAGCCCAATTTTATATAACTCACTTTCCAGTTGAGATCAGACAGGCCTCCTGTGGAACTTCCTTTTTTGGGGGTAAACATCTTTATTGAAAGTTTTCAACATAGCATACAATAAAAGCTAAACTAATCTAAAGAAAAAGAGAAAAATAAAGAAATAGAGAGGGATGAGATTTTTTATTTTTTATTTATTACAAAAGTCCTCTATCACAATTATATCAAATCCCTTTTTCCATACACAGAAAAATAGACCCTCCCAGCTCTGACCTGGGAGCTTATCTTTCTTCCCCCAGCCTCCCAGCCTTATCTGCCACCTTCTTGTATTTTTTCATCAATACAAAATAGGGGACTTTTCTGACAGGACCTGTGCATTCTCCCATTTGAAATATTTCTGATGTAAATTCTCTTGAAACTTAGCACATCTTGGCTTTAAGTTCTAGAAGCTGTGCGTGCAACATTTGCCTTACAGTGATTGGTAGGGAATTCAGCATTATGTTTGTCATGTTTCTGTTGGTATTCTATTTCTGTTGGTATTCATTTGGCTATGGTCCTTCCAGCACCTTCGTTCTGTTTGCACATTCTTTTTTCAGATAATGACAGGCTTCTGTTTTACCATAAATAACACATACTGGGCAAAGGTTTATAGGTGTTATAAAGTAAAACACCCATTTAGATCTACTTATCAGCTGGGAACTTTCAGATTCTTCCGTAGTTAATAAAGATTCTTGATTTATTCTCCATCCCGTTAATCAACGCTTCTATATCATCCAGCAACCTGCTTCTTCTGTGTACTATTTAACTGACAGACAGAAAACCCAATTCTTCCTTAATTCCAATCTTAATAATAGTTAAAAGAAGGAGGATTCACTGACCTGATGCTCTAATTATGTGGTGTGGGGGCTTGGTGCTTTCTCCTCGCTCAAGATGAAATGTCTGCTTCTTAGCATATGAAGCTTTAACCCTAAACCCCTTTATATCAAAAGGCAGTTTTGACAACCAAGATTTGACAACTAACCTTGGTAATCTTAATCACCACATAATTATCTCAGCTGACGGGAGTGCCAGAAGACGATGACTTTGTCCACCATTTTCCTCTCCAGAAGTCCCTGTCTCTTGAACTTCCAATGCGTACTGAAAGTTCTGTTTTATTCCAGCAGGAAAAAGATATCATTTCTGATTGTATAGTTTTTAACTAATTTTATATTTATTGTATTGTTGAATTTAATTGTGCACTGCTTAGAAGCAACTGTGATTATGTAGCATATAAATTGCCTAAATAGAATAAATAAGATAAACAGCCATTCCAGTGGCAGGAGCCTCATTCCTAACACTGCACAGCAGCTGGATCCAATAGACAGCTGGGGGTTGCATCTATGTAGAGCAGGTAAAGGGAAAAAAAGACATCAAGAAGCACTCTGATTCTCTCAAAAAATCTGGTCTGCAGTCAAAAATTCCTTCCTCATCTACACCTACACTCCATCCCCACTGGGAATTGGTACTGAGATGATTGAAATGGGGGTAGGTGAGGATGGCATGTCCCTTCTATTACCTCACCTCAGCACGCATGCACATGAAACTTGTCTCTTGCCCATTCCACCTTTCCTCCATCTTTATGGCGAACATTCAAATGATAGGGGAAAGAAATGGGATATCTTGTGATTTCATAAACACAATTAAATAATGTTAATTTTGGTCTTGTTTTCTTTCTTCTAAGAAAGCCAATTCCTCCTCCTGGGAGGTCAACGTTGTCATTTATAGAACCAGTTTTTGAACAGAATAATGTAATTTGATAAAGGCCACAAGATAAAATTGGTTTGCATGTGGAATACACCCAATAACATCGCTATAAATGTTACTTTGTGTAGGAGACTGACATTTAAATTATTTTTAAAATGTTATTGTTTCCCGACAGCATTTTCAGAATGGTCTCTTACTTTTATTTAATCAAAATTATAAAGGTTACCATGGTATTCTTTGAGTGAAAGTCTCCTAAATACATTTCATTAATGCAAGGCAATGATAAATACCAGCAAATATGTCTCTAACCTCTTATTCATTGAATGGCTTTTCTACTTTATTATTTTTTTCCGTAAAAGGTTTGAAGTTTGAGTGCAGAGGTAAACTCATAAAAAACAAAGACTGGGATTAGATTTTGAAGAAGAAATCAGTAGTTTGCTTGAAACTAACTGTGTTCCATTTGGTTGCTTTGTTGAAAGGTCTTGGGACAATAGTTTTAACAAACAAGCTAAGCTCCATTAGGAAACAGAATTGTATCAGCTTGTGTAATCTGTTAAAGCCACCACAGGGAAATGGTTGTTGTGTTTTGAAATCCATCTTTCTTTCATGCAGCTTAATCCCCATTTTAAGAAACGATATAAAAAGCTGAACCACCTGCATGATTATATGGGGCAGTATCCAAATGACACGTTTTGTCAGTGCAAGGATTTAAGCTTGTGTACTGGAACATTCCACCTCTCTTTCCCTTCACACGGAGCCTTTCCCCCTTCCCAGGTAGCTGGGAGAAGCCCCAAAACAGAATTACAGTGGTACCTCTGGTTACGAATTTAATTCGTTCCAGAGGTCCGTTCTTAAACTGAAACCGTTCTTATCCTGAGACGCGCTTTCGCTAATGGGGTCTCCCGCTGCACGCGTGCCTCTGGCGCATGATTTTCATTCGCATCCTGGGGCAAAGTTCACAACCAGAAGCAGCTACTTCTGGGTTAGCTGAGCTTGTAACCTGAAGCGTTCGTAACCAGAGGTACCACTGTATGGGCTTTATGGTGGAGGAGCAGGGCGAGGAGCTCCGTTGTGCAAGCTTAAATCCTTGCGCTGATGGAAAGAATTAGCACTATTTTGAATATAACCCACTAAGACTCAGAAGCCAACTCTGGAAACCATGTATTGGGTGGGGGTATTTGGTGTTTTCTTGGTGTCATGTGAACAATTAATCTTGTCACACCACTGATAAAACATTGACATCCACACAGATTATGTTGTTAAATATGATGATCCGATGATGGGAGGGACTATAACCATTCAGATATTATTAGACTCAAACACTCATCAGCCACAGCCAGAATGGTCAATAGTATAGGATTGTGGGAGTTGCAGTCCAGCCATATCTGGAGAGCTGCTGTTTTCCCCAACTCTTTCCTAGTAAGTATCTACTAGGTACAAACTGGCATTTGGGTTATCTGGAAAGAGAATGGCAAAAGCTAACAAGAACACTCTTTCCCCATATCTTTATCTGTCAGTGTGGTGTAGTGGTTAAGAGCAGTGGACTCGTAATCTGGTGAACCGGGTTTGCGTCTCCGCTCCTCCACATGCAGCTGCTGGGTGACCTTGGGCCAGTCACACTTCTGTGAAGTCTCTCAGCCCCACTCACCTCACAGAGTGTTTGTTGTGGGGGAGGAAGGGAAAGGAGATTGTTAGCCACTTTGAGACTCCTTCGGGTAGTGATAAAGCGGGATATCAAATCCAAACTCTTCTTCTTCTTCTAAATGAGATAGTATTCTCCTGCCCCCTTCATTCCGCAGGTAAGTGATGACTTAAGTGCAGTGCTGAACAGGATTGCAGCCCATAGGTTCTCTCTTTGTGTGTCTCTGTCTCGCTTTCACACACACACACACACACACACACACACACACACACACTATAAGATTTAACGTTCCCAAGCACAAAAACCCTGGGCCTTTTGTTATTATTTTTTTAGATTTCTTACCCAGAGGCACCTGTCTCATCTGTCTGTACAATTTTCAGACCAATTGCCCAGAAAACACACGGGGAGATTAAGCGTTTCCCTTTTTTTACCGACCCTAAAATTGTAAAGGCTGTCCTTGCAGGATAACTACTGCAGCTCTCTTCTGAAATTTAGCAATTCACGGAATTTGATTTTCAAGAACAAATGCTGAAATGACACTGCAGAGAGAAATTATGCACGAATATATATATATATATATATATATATATATATATATATATATATATATAATGAAGAGAAGAGGAGAAATAAAATGTGACTGCTTGGAGGAATTTCCCTCTGCATTTTATCTCTCTTGAAATCATGACAAATTAAGTAGGAAATAAAACTGCTTACAGACTGGCTATAAAGGAGGATTTAAAGTAGGTAAGTGTTGGTTGTTTAGTCTGAAGATAAAGCAGGCAGCTCAATTGTCTAGTGTCATGAACCTGAGTGGTATTACATGTGTGTTTCTGTTCTGTTATCAGAGCTATGAAAACACTTCCAAGGCACTCAAGAAAGGTGTTTAAGTGAGGTGCTGGGATCCTGCAGCTAAATATTTCTTGTTATTTTCAGTTCAATATGGAAACTTAATTCACTTTTCCCATTCTGCCTTTCGTTCCATTGAACTCCATGGAAGTTGTTTCCAAAACGTGCTTAGGATTCTGCTACAGCACCTTTCCGTGGCCTCCTCTTCTCCCATAGTTCCTCTAGACCAGTGGTTCCCAACCTATTTTTAGCCATGCCCCACCTAAGCATCTCTAAAATTCTGACACCCCCCCCCCCGTGACATATAATTTTTTTTGCTTCTCTGCTCTCACAGAGGCAGGATGGATGTCTGTATTCTCTCAGCATAGAGTGTAAATAAACTTTAGCAATGTAGCACATTTACCTGCTTATCCTTTTGTTGCTGGACTACTCTGCTTGGGCTCAAGATAAGACGAGCCTGTATCAGCTTCAGATGGGCCGAAGCTGGTCAAAATCTCACAGTGTGCCCCACATTGAGAACCATGGCTCTAGATGAAAATCTCTTCCAACCAAAGCCTGCTTCCTTCTCAGGACCTCTGGGTACCATTAAACCAAATGTAGAATAGACAAATTATGTGTTGTATCATGATATTTCAAAACCATTCATTCCTAGCCACTCTGAACTATAGGATATTGTGCTAAAAAGATCAATAGAATCATATCCATATTCTCATGGTCACATACTCACACGTCTCCATAGAAATGGTTTTGGTTGACCATCCTTTAAATTCTGAATGGCAATAAGCCTTCTGTACATAAATGCACAATTGCAAAGAATGAGCCACTAAATAGCCATTTGCCTTTGCATATATAATCTAGAATTGGTTTTCCTAAAATAATGTAGAAGGTTTTTTCTGTAATAAAGCAGAAGAGAAACAAGAAAACAACCCAAGAGTGAGTGTCTCCTCTAGAACAGAGCCAATAATTAATTCCACATGACAAAACTCGCATTACTGACTATCAATTTCATTGTTAGGAAAGCAAGCATGCCTAAATTTGAAAGAATGGTACTTCAAATGAAAAATGAGCTGGTTCCCCCAGGACTCTCAGAAGACTACTGTCCTTGTAACTCAAAAGAATATAATTTATATTTACAATTTGTTTTACATTATCATTTGACTATTACTGGTTTGAGAAAATTAAAAGGCACTCAGCCAAATAGAGTTTTCTTTGATAATAAGCTGAAAGAAGCAAAATTGATTCCCCATACCATCACATACAAAGCCTCTTAGAGATTTCTCATCTACTGAATTCGGAGTCTCAATCATGTCTCACATGTTTCAACAAAGTTCAACAAAGGTCATAGCATTTTTTTAAAGATAGCCACACAAACACTTCTTTGCTGAGATTTCCAGATTTTGTCTTGCAGCAAGGAATCTCAATTAAGAGATGCACCCAGATATCTCAAGGAGACAACACATTCACTAATTATTTATGAATTCAAGTTGATTTCAACGGTAGATAGGTAGGTGACTGAGGAGGTGTGCATTTTGTTCAGATGAATCCTGAAACCGAAGCCAAAATGGGCCACTTTGGAGAGATTCAGGGCCTTCTGAAACAAAAGTGAGTCTCTTCTGAGGTGTTTTGAAATCAGGTTGCAGCTGGACCCTTGGGGCTGTTTTGAAGCTTCCAATATCCCAGAGAATCCAGACAGGGTTAATCTGTTGTCTCTTTAAAATCATTACGTTTCCTCAAGCTCTCCATATAAGGATGGTGGGGTGGGGTCACACATTTGTGACTGACAGATCTAGCCTCCAACCTGGAAATAAGTTCACTGTGCTTCACAGTACTTTTGGGCAGGATCTAGAAGGGCCCTGATTTATTTGCAGGTATCAGCTGAAGAAAAAACAAAAATTAAAAGCCTCATTAATAATAACTCCCAATCTTCTATGCCATTTTTTCTCATGCTATTTACCTTGGGCACCTCACAGAAATCCCTAAAATAAAACAAATAAACAGAGGGAGGTTAGTTTCTCTGAAAACATTAGGCTTTAGAGGTCGTCCCCTTGCACAAAAATCACTGCAGTTGTCCTTCTGAAATCTTGCAGGCTACTTACGGGTGCCCCTACAATGTATACCATTTTCATACAAATTAACTTCCAATCACCAGGGGCTAAGCAACCTCTGTTTACCTCCAAAATTTAAGAAAACCCACCTTTACAGAAACATAGACACATGCACACAAACACAGATATCCCTGTATGTGGCTGTCTGGAATTTGATAGACATCAGGGCCTAGAGGCTATTGAGTTGGGAAATTTGAAGCAGAGGCTCAAGATGCATGTTGGGAACTGAAAATGACATGTGGCTACAGCCTTGACTGGTGCTTTGCTTTACAGTGCACAACCTTCCTAGTAAAAAAATGTTTTGGGGAACCCCTGCCTGCTGACAACTCGCAAAGGTTGGGGGAGCTTCAGTGTGGTCTGAACCTTTGTGTAGGGCTTCTTGGTCATGCCCCCTCAAATCTCCCAAAGGTCCTGATTGCTCGCCATGGGCAGGCAAGAGATACAGTTCCTTAAAGAGGCACACAGATCTCTCAGCAAACAGGCTTTCTATATTAGCAAAGGCCTCTTGATTTATGCCATGAAGAATGAGAATAAGCTCTAGGCTGATGCTAACTCAGTCTGTCTTTAAAATGGAATGGTGCCATGTCTTACTTTTTGTCAGGTCATTCTACACAAGTTAAGCCATGTGAAGAAATTCCCCTTTCACTATGATGTATAAAAGTAAACCAGCTAAAACAAATGTTTCCCTTCACTTCAATGGGCTGCCTCGCTTTAGCTCACTTAGCTTCCATCCCCCTCCCCAGACTATTTATTGTGACATTCTTAAAGCACTATTTGCTGGATGTTCTCTACATCATTTGATGTCATCACAAATCTGTCGCTACTGAGCAGAAGATTAGTGCGCTGAGGGACATGACGAAAGTACTAACAGGTGCGGAACATCACACAACCTGTATTGAGTATGGATGCAATTCAAAGACTAGCATAATAATTGCAACAGGGCTTGGAGACTGGTGTTTTCTGCAGGTGCTGAACAATAGCCTCCTGACCTAAACTGCTTTGTGGGGTCTTTGAAGGCCTGCTTTCTTTAGGGCTTGTCGGGGAGAGGGGAAGCAACCAGTATTTGGTTGCTAGCAGGATGCATTAATCTCTCCTATAAAATGCTTTCCTTAGCTACATATGAATCGTTTTCAAAATAAAGAATAAATGACAGGCACCGCTGTTTCTATTGAATTCTTCATTAAGTGAACATGATATTAAGAAGCAACCGTAAAGAGAAAATCCTTTATTGTATTTCACTTTTGATCACATAGAGATAATGGTCAATAATGATTTAGCCACAAGTGTCGGAAATTGATGGTAAATAAGAGCTCTACTATGAGAGCAATCGTTCCAGTTTTCCAACCTTTCTCCTATTTATTTTTTTGCTGGAAAGCATACAAGAATAAAGAGTCTGATCTTTCTTTGTTGAATTGTTCACAACTTTGGGGTTGGACTCAGGATGGGATAATTTCACCTTGTGTTGGTCTTGTGGTATATAATCATAGGTCTGTCCCTTCCTACAGTGTACTGATCCATTCCATTCTGTAACCACTGTATGCATTTTGGTGCAGAATTTCTGCATGCTTTTTAGGTAAAGTATGCATTCTTGATATAACACACACAATTTTGCGGGGGAACAGTTTCACTTGATGCAATCAGCTGATGTGGACAAGGAGCTGATGGCAATGCATTGGACTACATGCTCCCCTCAATCCATGTCCTCAAGGTTTATCAAATGTAGCAGAGGAGGGTTGACTGGTTGAGTCAAGCGTGTGGTTAACACTTCACTACATGAGATGGTGGTCCCTGCTGCATTGAAAGAGGTCGTGGTGTGACCACTCTGAAAGAAACCAGCTCTGGACCCTTTGAACTGAAACAGCTATTGGTCAGTGGTAGGGCAACTGCAGGCATTATTGGAAACCACAGATTATTTAGATCCATCCCAATCTATGTTCAGGCCTGACCACAGAATTGAATTGGACTTGGTCACCCAGATGGATGACTTTGCTGTGATTGCTGTGACCTGGCTCCTGTTTCTTGATCTCTCAGTGGAATTTCATACCATTGACCATGGTATGCCCTTAGATCAGCTCTAAGGAATGGAAAGTGGGAGCACTGTATCACAGTGGTCCGAATCCTACCTTCAGGACCAAGTCCAGGGAGTAGGATTGGGAGAAAGCCTTTTGGCCCCTTGGCAGCTACATTAGCTCCAGTGCCACTGAATGAAGCCATAATGAATCATTAGGAGTGTAACGTGAGTTGCCATTTTAACTTGGTAAAACAAAATCATAGGACATTGGTGCCCTAGCATGTTGCTGCATGGGACAAAGCAGCCTCTCCCCACTTCCCTGATCTGGCATTGAGTGTAGTACCTATGAGTGGTCAAATTAGTTTGTCACTTGAGACAGAAAGTCCCACAAATAACTTGGTGCTTCCTGATGGTAAAAATACAATAATAATAAATTCAATACCCTACAACTTGTTGATACTCAAAAACAGTTGCCTGAGGCAGTTGCCTCACTCTTCCAATGGCAGGGCCACCCCTGGTCATGAAAGTGGGGTGCACATCATAGATAAATATGAATAGACACTCTTCTTAAAAACAAAATGAGAAAAGCTCCTGAGATGGGTGTTAAATTTCGCTGCCACTTCCAAATTATGTCATCCGTCAGAAATGTTCTTCGTGGCATCAGATTCCCTTTTACTCCTCTGTGGTACTACAGCATTTGAAGCAAAAGTTATCCATGCAGAGCTCTTTTTGCAGTACCGCTACAAAATCTTAGCACCGGGGTAACAGAGCCTGGGCACAATCAGAAGAGATTAATCAAGTGGTACTCTTTGTGACCACATATGTATTTCAAAGCACCGAGAGCTGGCTTCTTTTGAAGAAGAGGATAGTGAACCACCAGTCTGTCTGGCCTAGTATATGTTTTTTCTTGTGATTTCAAGGTTTTATGTTCACATTGTGAATGGTGCAGCTCCTCATAACATCAGCTCACTTGGGCCAGGCAGAATTTAAGTATCACCCTGGCAGAGCTCTAATTGCTCTGGTTCTGCTTTAATCCAGCTAACAGATGCCATTTTATGTCAGCAGGAGACTTTTGCACATCCTGTGGTCTATTTCCTCTTTACAATGTTCATTTTATCACTGGGTCAGACCTTCACAAACATAAGATGTGCTTTCATTGTAAGGCCAATAAAACCCAGATTTCTCTCCTGCTTGGGCCTGAAATTGATTCAGCTGGCATCTTTTGCAATGCGTAATGTTACAATAAAATGTAGTTACACTGAATGTGCTTAACGTGGAAGACCATTATAATGTCCAACATTAGACATAGCCTGGAACTGATTATGAAAGGAATCAAATAAATCAAGTTAGACCTTTAGGTCCTATTGCATATTTCAAAGACACAGAAAAAAATGCAGCCACTCCTATAAAACCCCTTTATACCAATTGCAATTAGTACTAAATAGACATAATGAGAAGTAGGGAATGAGTCATGTTCCTATTACCATTTGAAGCAGCTACAGAAAAATTGTTTGCTGGAAATCTGGAAATGCATTTGGTTCAACTTCAGTCTGTTGCTCAGCTAGTGACTAAAACACCATCTTAAACCAAACAATACTCTTTAAAATGTGCATTTGCACATTTTTCATTGTGCTTTTGCTTTCAGTGGGGTTCTCTTGAGCTAAATTCACAGGGTGTGGGTTATGTTCTTTATGCTATAGAGCAGGGGTGTCCAACTTCCAAGAGACTGCGATCTACTCCCACTATAAATAAACTGGCAGTGATCTACCCATTGGGTAGACTTAGAGAAAGCAATGGGGACTGAACATATGCAGTTGTCACAGAAGGCTTTTTTTTGGGGGGGGGGAGTAGTAGGAATGAAGTGCCAGAATGCTAGCAGCATTTCCTGTTGCAAGATTTTGCTGCAGTTTTCACTTGTAAGGTAGAAGCCATCATAGCAATTACAGGGAGCTGCAGACTGGTGCTCTTTTTAGCCTAAAGATGATGATGTTGATTGCTGTATCAGAACTGGTTCAAGATCACTACCAGAACTTATTTAAAAACAAACAAACACCTGTCTGAACTAGAACCAAACCAGAGAGTAAAGAATTACTGATGAATGTGAACTGCAGCTGAACCCATAGAACAAAGGTAATAATAGAGTAATCAAATTCACTTTAATGAGTATATTTGTGTAAATGGTCACCAAGTGGTTGCTGAAAACAATACATTAAGAACACAGGGCACAGAATACTGGCAGATAAAAATCTATGTAAGAGAACAAGACTGAGGGCAGGTGGCGGGAGACCTTTCATGTTTTATTGCTGGGTTGTATGTTTGAACAAAGTCTTCAGTTAGTTGCTAAAAGCAAATATACTGGCTATGGAATAAAGGGGCTCAGGCCAATTTACTTACTGTGTGATCTGGCTGTTTTGCTTCTCCAAATCTAATTCAGTACAGCATATATGAGTATAAAAATGAAAATGTTAAGAAGTGTTTCCTTCTTCTAGTTCTGGTTGGTGTCACATCAGAAGTTCATCTTAACAGTAAAAAGCATATAAGGAAAATGGCCGTATTTTAAAAAAATACTGCCCCAGTAATTTTCATTCTGCTTAACTGTATGGAACAAGTTTTCCGATTTGCAATAAATAACCCCACTAAAGCATGAAAATGAACTCTATTTCCTTAGTAATTTGTTTTCTGAGATTGCATCTTTCTCTTCTTCTTCTTTAATGCAGCTGGATTTTTCTGGGCTTGTGTTGGAACGAACAGAGAATCCTGAACAAATTTAAAGCAATAGCTGATGTGTTTATCAAAATGATCCTGAAAATCACAAAGGACTGGAATACTATTTAGATATTAATCAATATCTAAATAGTATTCCAGTCCTTTGTGATTTTCAGGATCATTTTGATTTTCTAAATAAACATATAATTTGTTCCTGAATTTCCAATCCTGGAAGCTGCTATGCTGAGATTAAAGTTCACATGGCCAGGTTTACCTTGGTGTCAGTGTGTGTGTGTGTGTGTGTGTGTGTGTGTGTGTGTGTGGATTGAATCCTATTATATAGCTGTAATGGCACACAGAAAGGATTGAACTGATATGGCTGCAGAGTAGAGCTAGCAAAAAAAAAAAAAAAAGTAATTTGATCAAAGAATTGTGAAATTGACCCAATAATTGAAAAAGAAAACCATTTTGTGAAATGGCTCCCCTTTCCATATTTTGTGAAATGAATCTTTTTGTGAAATGAAATTTATTTTGCTGATTCTTCAGCACATTTCTTATGTGTAAGTCACATTGAGCCCAATGGGATTTCTTATTATGCAAAGGAGTACACTGTTAAACTCTGATTCCTAACCCACATATAATTTATTTCTATACTTGTGCATGCACACAATAGCCACATAAAGTATGTGGCATAGAACACTTTTTAGACTTTTGGATAGGCTTTCAAATAAAGCATTATTGCAGTGTTTCACTACTTCACTACTTCACTGAAAAGGCAACAAAGTAAAACAACACATTCTGATATGAGTGAAACAGCTTCAGAATGATTGTCATTTTGAGCCAGCCCTCGATAAACAACACTTTTGTTTTATTTCTTTACAGAAGTATTTCTATTTCACCTTTATGCTATAATCTTCTGTCAAGATGGCACCTATATCTTGGAAGAGCCCCCAATATGCTTCTGGAAAACTCTGCAGGCATAGATGTACCAAAGACCATTTGGTAGGAAAGGGGGATGCCAGACCATGTCAGTGTTGTGTCAGGGATAGCCTTGTATCTGCAGACTCAAATGCCCCCTCATTCTGCTGGCATGCTCCCGGCAAAGGTCCAAAGCTGGAGTGGGCATGGGCAAATCTTTCTCCAAAGATGTGCCACAATATGGGTACATCAACCAATAATGAATTTTATATTGCAACTGTCAACCGTGCCTCGGATAAAGGTGGGACATATAACCATAGCTGTCAACTGTCCCTTATTTGGCGGGAAAGTCCCTTATCCCAGCGCCGTGCCCCACTGCTGTCCCTTGTTGATGATGTCCCTTAAATTTCCCGGGAACCACCGCTTGAGGCTTTGTTTGGCTGCTGGCTGGGCTTTCTGCCTTTGGCTTGGAGGGGCTCAGAAGTCGAACAAACCTGGAAAATCCCTTATTTTGGCTGCTGATCCCTTATTTTTGAGGCTGCTGGTCCCTTATTTTCAAATCTGTAAGTTGACAGCTATGCATATAACAGGTTCTCCTGTGAGGATCATAGTGGCTCTAAGTCTATACATTTTCTCTATCAGCAAAAACAACAACCACCTTACGGCGGCACGGTGGCATAAGTGCAACATTGCCCACCTAGAGGATGCTGTGGGATGCCACCATTAGAACATTGCTTCTGATGTCATGGTTTGTCAACTGTCCCAGTGACAGCGGTGAGGAAGAAATTTCCAGCTGTTGTTTACAAGGAACTATGTGCTCTATTTGGACCTGTGTGGCACCAACCCTCTTTCCTCGTGGCTTCCCGCTGCCTATATTGTCCTGCTCTATTGGGTGAAGAAGCCCTTTCCCAGAGAGATGATGGAAATTGGCCCTGAGATGGCATTCACCAGCCATATCTGATAAATTATAAATGAATTTTATGCACTGTTTCATTTTTGATATGATTACCTTGATGGTGACGTTGTTTGCAATGTTATTGTTGTGAGCTGCTTTGTTGCTGGGAAAGTGGCAAACAAATATTAAATCAAATCAGAACATTGATGAGGGAATGCACAAGACAAATGCATTTTTCACATGCCAATTTAAAAATGCAGCCCTTTGATTAGGCTATTTATTTTGAAATATTCAGGCAAATATAGATACACAGATAGATAACAGATATAGATGATAGATAGATAGATAGATAGATAGATAGATGATAGATAGATAGATAGATAGATAGATGATAGATAGATGATAGATAGATAGATGATAGATAGGTAGACAGATAGATAGATAGATATAGATTGATGGATGATATATATTGATAGATATAGATTCCTAGTAAACCTAATGCATAACAGCCAAATTAGTCAGACTCTGAGTAGGCCCATTGAAATGAAATGACTTAAGTAAGACACATTGATTTAAGTTGCATTACTGAGTAAAAGTAATATTGCATATTACCCAGTATATAGACTTGATTATTATTCGGGAAAGATTAGTCTTTCTTGTTTATCAGTAAATAACTTTTTACCCACCTCTAGGGTGGCTTAGTGCCTAAGTAGCATTTAGTGTTATGTAAGGCTTCTAGAAGAGTTTGTACACATCAAAATTATAGATAATATTAATGCAAGTCAAATATTTGTGCCTTCTAATTTTCACTCCAAGATGGATGACGGAGCTATCATTAAATTTACAGCAACCTGAAATTAACATTATTTATTATGCATTCAAAAGGGGGATTTCTGTGACTTTAAAGTAGTTCGGCTAATTAACTTTTGAAATGTTTTTGTTCCATTGACTGAATTCTTGTGGGACAATGGGTATGTACACTAAGCATAAGAAGTTAATTTCAAGCAGCTGTGGGTGCAAATTGCATTAACTTGTTTGCAGAGAGATTGTTTGAACTCATCTATTCAGAACAGGACTTCGCTGAATGTCCACACATTTCCATTTAAGAGCCAAACAAAACAGACCTGGGGATTTAAACTGCTGTACTATTCCCTTCTTGCTTTGTTCTGTTGCTACCTTGTTACCTTTTTTCTTTCTTTCTTTCTTTCTTTCTTTCTTTCTTTCTTTCTTTCTTTTTTTTTTTTTTTTGCAAATGATCCCCATTTCTAGAGTAATGTCAGCCAGTCATGGCCCACAAATGCATCTTCCTACATAAGCCCTATTCTATTATCCTCCCATCTATGCAATTACCATCATGTGAGGGGGATACCATTGACATTCCTGCAGGTGGTGTGTGTGTGCGTGTGAAAGAAAGAGAGAGAGAGAGAGAGAGAGAGAGAGAGAGAGAGAGAGAGAGATCTGAATCAGGAAGCTTTCTCTGCTTGAAAAGGCTTCCCACATTATTTAGAAAATTACATGGAGGCTTCTGTGAGGAATCTTATCAGGTAGAGCAGCCTTTCTGCTTCAAGAGTTCCACCCACAACATATGGAGGGGTTACAAAAAATGGCAACAGACATGTGTGAGAAAGGCCAGTAGGCTGATCCTTACTCTTCTCACAAGATAAAATTCATGCATTTGCTAGAGGAATGACTGAAAAGGTCTATAGTCAATAGGTCTATTTGATGCTGAGGGCAGATGAAGCCACCTGAGAGTGATAGGAATACTGTCTGCATCATTGCTAATGATTACAGCAGCCAATTGGATTACTGAGTTTTCCCACAGGCCATGGATAAGAACTTTGAGAATCTATAAAACCTTAGCACAAAGTCATCAAATTATTCTACAGGTCACACTATTCTTTGCAACTGTCATTTTATTTGACGTCTTCCATATTTTCTCCTATTTTGGTAGAGATGAACATAGTTGTTAAGTGTCCTACAGTGTCCTAGGTATTGTATCTTAATTCCACCCATGCATACACTGGTCTTTATAGTTTTCTCTTCCCAGGATTCTTTTATTTATCATGTGATTTTGATATCCTTAGTGAGGCTAAGGGGTTTGGATCCCTAACACAGGAGAAGCAGAATCTCTTCCCACCCAGTAATGGAAAGGTAGGCTGTCTGGTGAAGTGGAGGCCTGGCAGCTTGGACCTTTTTTCATGGGGAGGCCTGTCGGTGCCAGAGATCAGCTCTTAAAAATCATCAGAGTTCTTCTGCCTTTTTTTGGGGGGGGGGGAGGTGGGAAGAACTCTTATAATGTCCAATGAATCTGCAGCAAGTTTGCAAGAGTTCACCCATCTCTATTCTAGATCAGCGATTTTTGTCTTTCCCTTATGACACCCCTGTCAAAACAAACAAACAAACAAACAAACAAACAAACAAACAAAAACGCCCAAAATGAAGGGTGTTTTTCTACAGTGCCAAAAGCATTTCATTAAAAAATGAATCTCAGTTCGATGCTAATTCAGAAGTAACCTCTCGACTTTTGATCGTAGATATTTAACCTTCTTACAGTACTACACTAATATTTTGTTACTGAAACTTCTGAGAACAGGGAGTGGGAAGGAAATATGTTTTAGAAATTTGTGTTATAACCGTCTCCCTTTTTAAATCTGGTAGCTTTCCCCAAAATATTTACCTCATAATATAATGTAGAAAATTACATTCACTTCAGATTCATTAAATTCATTTTTAAAAAATATTCAGAGCTACAGCTTCTGACTGAAAGCAATTAGCAAATCTCCTGTTTACGGTTCTGTATATTTGGTAACACAAATACTAAAGCTGTGAAATGGCATGCAAACAAATATATTTTTGAAAAGCAATTCTAGCCCATGGGAAGATATATTTTTGTTAAATGCAATATATATATTACAATTATTGGCCACAGTTATTCATAGGAGTGTTCTATGAACTTAAGTATCTAAACACATTATAAAACTAGTTACCACGGAATGATTTGGAGATGAAATTATATATAAGGCAGGACACAGTTTAATAACTTTTACAATAGAAAGAGGCCTTTACTTAAAATGATAAAGTATGTAACCATAGGAGAAAAGCTCCCATGACATTTCATTAAAACAAATTTGAGCTCAAATGGGTCTACTCTTTCATTTCCCCCCTTCCCTTTATTTGGGACTTTGACTAGACTCTTATGGGCAACAGGGTAGATGATATTTGGCCATCAGATATTCTTTTCATACAGATTATTTCCTACTATTATGTCAATTTCCAAGATAATTGCCCCACAGGGTGTAACATAGTTTGACTGGGCCAAGTACTACATAGCCTCTACCACAACATGGCCAAAATCCAGGACACCATCTTCCAGGTGTGAAATCCTATGTGAGTCATGTGACCTGCATGAGATTGTGGACCTGGAAAAAGCACTTTTTCCAGTATGCCACCCAGAAATGCATGTTTTGGGATGCCACATGAGATTGCAGACCTGAAAAGTGGTTTTTTGGGCATGGCACCCCAAAACGTGTGTTTTGGAGCAGTGTGAGAGATCATGGATATGGCAATATCTTGACCCAAAATTGTGTGAGAACAAGGCATCCAAAATGGTGACCGTACTCTCAGGGGAAAAGGGGACACACCATTTTTTCCTAGGTAGTTGACAGGTATAGTACTATCATTGACTTAGCGTGACACTTTCTTTTCCATTTGTAGATATGACTGCAAACTTTTCAGACATATACTGTAGCTATGTCATGAAGTTTTTTTCCTGGCCATTGTGTAGAGTTTCCCTTAGCTTTCCCACCACCACCAAGTAAAAAAATGTTAAATTAACATGTTACGGTAGGAAGCGAATGATGGAATTTGAGACACTGGAACAGAGCAGAATTCACTAGCACTAATGTGAAATATTTCATAAGCAAGCTACTATATAAGATTAGTTCTGCAACCACACACAGGCAGACTGCTTGGTTCCCATTAAGTCTACAAAGACATTTAAGCTGCCTAACTAGGTACAGGATTTCAGCCATTTTGGGATCAGTGATCAGCGTACTAGGGTCAATATCAGATTTGGCATTCAGCACGATCAGTAAAATTAAGCTACATTTATCTAGTGTCAGTGCAACTTAGCATAAATGTAAGCCATTAAAGGCTCAAACAAAAGCAATGTTCCAGTACTAGCTAGAAGATTCAATTCATTTCTCAGCTTGACAAAATATCACGAAAGGGATGTTAGAGGAGTTGATGTAGCGTCACACTGTATGGAAAAAGTTTTGCATGCTATCTAAATGGCCTTAATACCAGGAGGAGGAAGCTTCAAGGAGGGGGATACAAAAGCATAAGTGATCTAAAAGCAAGACTGTATTACCAGCTGCACTAATCACATACCCTCCAAGTGTCCCTATTTTCCAGGGACAGCCCCAGAATTACAAAAGCCATCCCGGCTTCTGATTTCACCCTGGAATGCCCCGTTACTCCCTCCAGTGCCATCACCACTGAGCTTGGGGAGGAGGATGAGCTGGTGCTTGTCTTGAGTGGCGGTGGCAGTAGTGGCTGCAAAAGAGCATCCTGTTGCCTCTCCATGGCTTCTCCATGGCCACTGCTTCCAACCTCCTTCCTTGGGCATCTCGTAGTGGCTGCTGAAGAATGGGTGAGGAGGAGGAGGAGGAGAGGCTGCTGCCACTGAGGCTCAGTCTTGTGTAACACACCATCTCTGAGGAGCAAGCAGTGGGTAGGGCTGCCCCAGTCAGGAAGAAAGGGGGAGCAGAGCAGAGCACAAGGAGTCTTGATTTTTTAAAAAATGCTTTGTGCATCCACATCCAATCAATCTTGCCCCTTTCTAAAATTTATTTGTTGCTGTATGTTTATCTTTTTGTAAATCTACCAAAGAATAAAATAAAATCAGGATTAAGGGGTGGGGGGTTAGGACAGTGCAGGGTATGTGTGTTTTGTCGTCGTCATCATCATCATCATCATCATCATAAATTTTATTTATACCCTGCCCTCCCCGGCCAGAGCCAGGCTCAGGGTGGCTAACACCAATAAAATCACAGTAAAAACATAATAGGGGGGAAAGGGGGGGGAGAAAAAAGAAGTAAAAAACCACAATTTAAAATACAGGTTAAAATGCAATTTTAAATGCAGCCTCATTTTAAAGTACCGTATTTTTCGCTCTATAAGACGCACCAGACCACAAGATGCACCTAGTTTTTGGAGGAGGAAAACAAGAAAAAAAATATTCTGAATCTCAGAAGCCAGAACAGCAAGAGGGATCGCTGCGCAGTGAAAGCACAATCCCTCTTGCTGTTCTGGCTTCTGGGATAGCTGCGCAGCCTGCATTCGCTCCATAAGACGCACACACATTTCCCCTTACTTTTTAGGAGGGAAAAAGTGAGTCTTATAGAGCAAAAAATATGGTAACTGATTAACGTAGTGGTGGTAACACTCACCCTTCTTCTGATAGGAAATGCTTGGTGGCGGCAGCACAAAAAAATGGGGGGCTGAGATGGTTTAGCTGTGGGAGCAGTGAGAAATGCCCTTATTTTTGTCTGAGCAATGTTGGAGGGTATGTAATCAGTTGTTCAGGAGGGAGGGGAAACAGCAGAGCTAAATTCAGCTCCTTGCTCTGCCTCTTGATCATCATGAAAGCCCTATTCCTGGGGTATATGTGTGCAGCAGTTGTTTCAGGACTGGGTGCTCATCAGAAGGTCCTGCTCACAGGCTCTCCATAAGCAACTGGTTGACTACTGTGAGTACAAGTTGCTGGACTAGATGGGTTCTTCTTA
This sequence comes from Podarcis muralis, assembly GCF_964188315.1. Classification (NCBI taxonomy): domain Eukaryota; kingdom Metazoa; phylum Chordata; class Lepidosauria; order Squamata; family Lacertidae; genus Podarcis; species Podarcis muralis. Next base: position 34,165,210 of record NC_135665.1, read on the forward strand.
TGTTCTCAAAATAAACAGTTTCTATGTGCAGTTGCTTATCTAGGGGGAATACAAGTGCAAAAACCTGCTTCTGTGTGCATATGCCCCCTAGCTGGATCTATGTAAATGCCTAGGAAAAAGGTGTTGCTATTCTAAATTTGAATTACATTAATACATAAGATGGCATAGCAGAATTCTGACCACGGTGTGCCTCTGGGAAGGATGTCAAATGTTAAAATGCATGTACAACTAGCATCCTTCCCAGATGCATTGGAGAGAGGCAGAGTTAGTGGCTTTTAAACATTAAAAGGAAAAAAGAAGGGAGGGGAGGAATGAAAGGAAAGGTAGGAATGAAAGAACCACCATTATAAGTTTTTATCCTTCAATGGTGCAAATCACTTTGTGCCACCCCTTCTCTCTGATTTGGGTTTTGCTCATACCACCATCAATTAAAAAACATCAAAATCTGGGCAGACCCTGAAGTGGTGAGGCGCTAGATCAGCCATACTTGAAACATGTTGATTGTGCAGGGATTTTACAATGAACCCCCAAGCAGAAGAGTAACTAGAGGAAAATAAAAACTCTGACGCCCGGAAAATATTGGTGACAAAGGCTGGAATAATGGAGGAGTTGGATATATATTTTTATAGAGAAGAAAAGAGACAAGTGTTTGAAGGAACTGACCTGAATACAATAACAGTGTGTGAATATGAACTAAAGATAGTAGCATCCATTGTCCTGAGAGGAGCTGCCCAGAAAGATGGAGTATTTTCTTATAAGGCCTACATAATTAAGATTATTGCTTTGGCTACAGCGTGTAAAGACTGCATGTAATGTGTGCTATCATTTAATTGGCAGAGTTCAGCCTTCTCACTATCACCACATAGAGTTCCTGGGGACAAAGAAGTGATTAAGTGGCTGACTGTTTGTTCCTAACCATTAAAGTGAAGCACAACTGCTCAATGAGGTTATGAAGGTTGACTCATGAAAGGTTCATAAGTGGCTTCTTTACAAGTGAGAAGTCAAAGAGCAAGGAGTTGGGATTCTATCCTTCCTGCAACAATAAAAAGCATTGCTGTTTCTAGCAACAATGTTATAGAGGAAAGCATATTTTGGATCAACTGTTTGAAGTGCAGGGCTTTTTTTAAAAAAATCAATTGAAACTTCAATTGAAAGAATAGTTGGTACACCTGATATCTCTGACCAAAGGACAGAATTTCTCTGATAAATGCACAGCTATAATGGCACGTAGAGTGGCTCATAGTGGTGTGACTACAGGGCATCATTACTTTAATATAATACATTCATATTCTCTTTCAAAGGTTACAGTTGCTATCAAAGTAAGATTACTAACAATTAAATTCTGAGATGATAATTATAAGCCCACAATTGAAATACACTCTGTACTATGCATTGGACGTAGGAGTAAGGGCCACCATCTCTGCCAGAAAGACTAATTTGCCCAAACTCCTAGTTACCCTGGGACTACAGGGCTGGATGGAAGCACATTCTAGCCTCATCCATTGCCAAGTGGACTAAGGGATGCTCACTTGAGTGTATGGGCTCTCTTATTACTGTATGAAACTGCCTTGAGGGTAATTCCTCTTTGTGGGGCAAATACCACTGTACAGGGCAAATAGTTTATGTGTTAGAATTCCTGCTCCATGATTGCAGTCATGGGATTTTTGTCTATCACATGACAGTGTATGTTTTGACTCCACAGAGTGGGAAGTGATGGAGACTGGATGTTTGTGTTACTGTGTTCCATGAAGTGGGACTATTGCCCTTTGTCCTTTCTCTTTGCTGTCTGATGCTAGAGAGAGAGGGAGCCATGTTGCAGTGTTTATATGTAAATAAAGTACGGTAGATTGGCAAAAATGCTGAGTTGCTGAGGTCTGTTACGCAAACTGCGCAAACTCTGCGGATCCCTAAGTGTGCTGGAGTCTGTTGGCATCGGTCGCTGTGATGTTCGGGCTGAAGAAAGCTTTTGAAGCTCGTGAATGATCGACCAGGAGGGGGAGAACATGCCAATCGGGCATGTGTCTCTGTCAGGGTCCTACTCGAGCGTAGGACAAGCTCCTGACATTATGGAGGGAGATCCCAGATATATGGGGTGGGATTCACTTAAGCAGCCCTGTCACAGGAAGCCCAGTGTGGTGTAGTGGTTAAGAGCAATAGACTTGTAATCTGGGGAACTGGGTTCGCATCCCCGCTCCTCCACATGCAGCTGTTGGTTGACCTTTGAAGTCTCTCAGCCCCACTCACCTCACAGAGTGTTTGTTGTAGGGGAGGAAGGGAAAGGAGAATGTTAGCCGCTTTGAGACTCCTTAAAGGGAGTGAAAGGCGGGATATCAAATCCAAACTCTTCTTCTTCTGTGCAAGGACTTCCACTTACACAACAGGCCTTTTCCAGCTCCTCCCACAATGCACCTAAACAAATTCTTGAATTTGGTTGGAGGGGGGATTGGGAGAATCTCCCAAGGTGAAATGCTTGTGCAGGTGGGACCTTGGTTGTAGGACAGCATTGAATTCTACCTGTGACCATTCAGTTCAGAGACATTACTGCTTAATGAGGCAGAGCCCAGGAATAGTGCTCACTCTTACCCCCCCCCCTCTCTAATGAGAGCAGTCTCCATAATTTAGGGCACATGTTTGGCTTTTAAATGGTGGGAGTGAGTACAGAAGGTCTAAGACAGGTAAAAAAGTGAGAAACAACAGGATAAATAAAGTTCAGGAATACGTACAAGGTTCAGAATGTCCCCAGCTGAATAATTGAGAATTGATGAAGTGCAATGGAATGTTATTGTTTGACTTTGAAGAAAGAGCAGTAGATTCTTGTTTGTTTTAAGAAGCATACACTTTTGCTTTTGTGCAGGAGATGCCTTCTCAGCACCAGCATGGCTGCAGCTTATCTGGGTGGTACAGAGGTGAGGCATGACTGGGCTAAGGTTGGGGCTCAGCAGGCACAGTGGTTAAACCTGTTGGTGTGTCTGCACAACCTCATCCTCACCACATTCCCACAACTCTACCCAGGGCCGGATTTAGGTTTGATGAGACCCTAAGCTACTGAAGGTAATGAGGCCCTTTATATGTCCAGCTGTCCTTTGTCAACAACAAGTTGCCGCTTTTTTGTGTTGAATATATGGTAATTTATGGACCTAATAAGTATCTAAAGCCATTTGCGCATGTAGAATGTAGGCATCCTATATATAGAAATGAGCAAACCAGTGATATTTTTAGGGATCAGGTGGGGACCATTACTTACTTCATAGGAGCCTACACAACACAAAACACTGTTGCTGTATGTAGGTTTTATTTTATTGGTTTTTAATGATATATTTTGGAAATGTACATCCAGGTTTTTTCCTTTAATTTTTTTTGCCCCCCCCCAAGAGAGTGGGGCTCTAAGCTATAGCTTGTTTAACTTATACATAAATCAAGCATTGACTCTGCCCCATCCAGATAAGTTGCAATGACACCATTAATCAGGACGGTTCCACCCCACCCAATGTTCTATGTTGTTTTTGTGTTCAGTTTATTCCTCAGCTTTCCCTGATTTCCCTGTTGCCTGATATGTATGGACTAGTTATCATTACTGAGTGAAAAGGCCAGCATTTTGCACATGCTCAGTGGCCTTATTGATAATATTCCCAAACTATGCCTTGCCGTTCACTGAAAATAAGTTCAAGCTGCGCTCTAGCAAGCAAATTAATGTTACATTTTCTATTTTGTTGGGTACGCACATGCTTTACTGTTCTTTAAATAAGGTCTTGGTATATAAATCCATACAAACATCTGAAATCCATCTATACCAAACAGTAAGAGTTTATTGGTCAGTGGAGCAGAATACCAAACAACCATAAAACAAAATGAAAGCAAAGTTATTTGAAAGATCTTTAGACCTATGAGGAAAATGACACTTGGAAAAACAAAATAAATGAAATAGAAGGCTGTAGCTATGATCAACCATCCATAGCAGAAAATAAAGAAAACTAAATTAACTTGGACACATTTGACATATGGGCTAGGAGAAAGCAATGAAAACTTTATTCAAAGGAAAGCAACTAATTAAGCAAGGCAACATTCATACTGTTATTTGGGGTGTTAGGCTACAGGCCAAGACTCTTCTCATTCCTAATTCCAGCAAGTGTTAAACATTAATCAAGGTTTCTAATTCTTGGAATAGCCATGCTAGCCCCCTGATGAGATGATCACCTGGGTGATTGGCACTTACGGGGAACAAAGGAAGTGAATCTGTGTGAGATAGCAAATGGGCAGCTTTCACTCAACTGGATGGTAGTCAGAAAAAGACAAAGGTGAGAGAGTTTTGCTAGAGGCAAATCAGCAAGTTGGAGAGAGACAGAGTACTGTCTATGTCTGTTTGAATCCAAGGCTGTGACTATGGGAAAAACAAGACTGTCTTGGGGTGTTGACGCTGTGAACCCCTCTATTGTAGGCTTGTGTCCTATATCTGAGTGTAAAGAAACCATAGATAATAAAGAAACCACAGTTTCTTCTGTACCACATTCCTGAAGAAAACACAACCCCTGGGCATAGCTGTCAACTTTTCCCTTTTCTTGCGAGGAATCCTATTTGGATTAAGGGAATTTCCCTTTTAAAAAGGGGAAAGTTGACAGCTATGCCCCTGGGTAAGCACTTGGAAACCCTGGAATCTCCAGCTGTTCAGGTATTGGAGTGGCATGCAACAATATATAGAATGGTGAGCGACCATGTGAGCAAATAATTGTAGAATTAGGATGTTAAACCTGAAAATAAAATACTACTAAAAAAACAACACCGGGTAACAGTTGAGAATTAAACAAGAAGCTAATGTGTAATTTGTCTTACCCAATTATTACAGTATACTGTAATCTCTCTCCTACAGAATGTGGGATAGCTTTAAAAGAGAATTAGACAACTTAATGGAGGACAAAGCTAACAATGATTACAAATCAGGATGGCTATGTTCTACTCTACCATTGGAAATCGTATGACTCTGAATACTAGTTGCTGGGATTCACAAGTTGGGAGTGTGCTGATGCCCTCAAGTCTTCCTTGCAGGCTGCTTCCCATGGGGATCTGGTTGGCCATTGTGAGATCTGAAAGCTGCACTAGATGAACATTTGGCCATCTTATGATGAATTCCAAACATTGGAAGGGAAGTTTCAGACCCTTAAAATTGTTCCAGACATTTCAGCCTTATTCAGGCATTATGCTTGCATGTAAAATAAATATGTAACTGGCGTTTGCAGTGTAGGTTTCAGCTTCCCTGCTCCAGCCCTTCAGCTGGATGCTGCGTTTTATTTTAAAGATGCCAATGGCACAGATTTTTCTGCAGGCAAGGCATTAAGAAGTGACTATTCTTTAAGGCCATAGAGAAACATGATATGACTGCCACAATAAATATGAGGCTCTAGACTGATATCGTTTTAGGCCACTTGAATCTTTTTGTTGCCTGCAGCTTTGCCTCCAGTCTAAATCTTAGCCGCTGAGCTAAAGCTTATGATACATGCTATTACTGAGTTTTCCCACAGCTGAAATCTGGATCTGACCAGCTACTTTCAAAAAGAGGATTTTCATAGCTGAAGAAAAAATAAAGATTGCAGTTGAGCTTTCATTTAGCAGAGATGGATTCAAAAGTGGATTTTACAGCTTTTTGAATAGAAAATCCATATTTTACTTGTTTTTTCAAGTAATGAAATAGTCTTTATTGTAATTTATTATCTCCTGGTTTTCATGTCAATGTGTTAAAAATAATAATGAGCAGATAATATTCAAGTCTCTTTAACCTTCATATAATAAGATACATTTAGAAAGCAAAGGAATGCCTCCTTTCTTTTTCTTTTTAAATTAATCTTTATTAATTTGGACAACTCATAAAAAGAAAAAGAAAAAAGTGCAATGTGCAAACTGAAACACAGCTATCTTTTGAAACTAACAGTTCTCTGAATTTTGCAATGCAATTCTCTAACCATAAGCACTTTATGAACATACATATATTAGGGAATGACAGACATCACAATTCTTATATTAGTGAAAATAATATACAAAAAAAATTATATGAGGAGAAATTGCTCAGAAAAAATGTTTATGTTAGGCAACATTATGTTAAAATATGTGTATATTAGGAGATACGTGCACTAAAATAGTGATAACTTTTCATGAGGATTTCAAAATAATAATAGTCATTGCAAATTGATGCAGAAATGTTACAAACTGAATTTAAGATTGTAAAAATGAGGAACTGTGAGAAATCAACGTGGGAACATTCATTCATGTCTAGGAAATCTCTCTGGGCAGTTCTGCCACTGCCACTAAGTGGTGCTGTCCATGGTACTGAAATGCATCAACAAGGGTGACAATTTTGAAGTCCTTTATTTTATTGCACCTTTTATCAAATCTGAATTCTTATAATCCTTAGAGTATGTCAGTTTTCTTTTTATTTCTTGTGGTGCAATCCTATACAGTCCTATGCAATCCTATACAGTGTAGTGGGACTCACTCCCAGGAATGTGTGCATAGAATTCCAGCTGTAAATGTCCTATATATACAGCAGTCCAATGCTAAATGCACGAGTTTATCCTTTACACAGGATAATTACACTGCTTGCAAGTTGGAGAACCATTTTGTTTTCAATAGGCTTTGCAAAGCAATTTTAATTAAAATCTTGTCAATTTATCCCCTTTACTAAACATTCTTCAGTGTCCCTGAGACTTAATTTAGAGCGCTGGCAAACTTCATGAAATAAACATGTGCCGTCTACAACAATTCACATCCTAGCAGTTTACATTGTGAGCCTTCCAATGTAATCACATCAGATATGTCTGATTAGAAAGCAGTGATTAATCCAAAATAAATGCCACAGAGGGAACAATGTGATGTTTCTTTAATCAAAAGTCCAGTGTTAAATGCCAAGCCATGGAATAGGGCCCAATTTAGAGAAAGGCTGGTTTTGCACATCATGCATACAACTGTTTCTGAATGGCTCTATTGATGTTGACTCAATCAGCATTCAAAGGTAACAGTACATGTGGGAGAATGAGAGGGGTGTTCTAATTTTCAGCTTGAACAATGTGAAATAAACCATCAGAAATAAACTACTGATACCATAATGCAGTGACCACATTTGGCAGACTGTGTACAGTTCTGATCACCTCACCACAAAAATAATATTGTAGTGATGGAAATTGTTCAGAAAAGGGCAATCAAAATGATTGAGGGGATGGAGAAGATCCCCTGTGAGGAAAGATTGCAGCATTTGGGACTTTTCAGTGTAAAACAGGGTTTCCCAAACTTGGGTCTCCAGCTGTTTTTGGACTACAGCTTCCATCATCCCTAGCTAGCAGGACCAATGGTCAGGGATGATGGGAACTGTAGTCCCCAAAACAGTTTGGGAAACCCTGGCTTAGAGAAATGGTGATTAAGAAATGAGATCATAGAAGTTTATAAAATTGGGCATGGTATAGAGAGAGTGGATAATCTCCTGGATGTCCCATGAAGCTGAATGTTAGAGGATTCGGGGCAGATAAAAAACACTACTTCTGCACACAGTGCATAGATAAACTATGGAATTCACAAGAGGTAGTGATGGCCACCAACTTGGATGGCTTTAAAAGAGGATTAGACCAATCCATGGAGGTTCAGATATCTATGGCTACCAGCCTTGGTGTCTATGCTTTGCCCCCAAGGTTGGAGGCAATCATGCTTTTGAATACCAGTTGCTGGAAACCACAAGAAAGGAGAGTGCTCTTGTGCTCAGGTCCTGCTTGTTGGTTTCTCAAAGGCATCTGGTTGGCTACTGTGAGAAAGGGATGCTGGACTAGATGGGCCATTGGCCTGATCCAGCAGACTCTACTTCTTAGGATCACTCTGGTTGAATTGTACTATTTGATTATTTACAGGCAACATTTCCATTGTAGGTAATTAGATTAGATAGATAATTTCCTTGTTTGAGAATGTGTCTTGTATTACAGGCTACTTATATTATGTATAAATTCTAGTTGTGCATTCAGGTTTCTCCCTCACTGAAGGTCACCTGACCAAATTGGTATGCTAAAATATGAGATAGGTTGACTGTCGTGTGGTGAGGCAGACTGGACTTGATAAATCACCCCAGGTACAAAGGAATCTGCAATGCCTGCACCATGAAGGAATGACCGCCGGGTATGGAGCACACTTCCACCCACAGACAAGCCACAGCTGTCTGAACATCATGCACTCTATCTAACCTTTGCTCTCTTAGCAGTCTGCCGTGCCCTGTCTGTGACCTTTGTCTCCTTTGTTATACATTGTTCAAGGGGAAAATGACGCGGTGGAAACAGGTGCCAAAAGAAGTTTGTACCACCCCACGATCGTGTGATTGGAAGATGTGTAAAGGGCACAGTCCAAAATGTTTCTGACTGGTTTTGCATATTGTGCTAATAAAAAGAGCCTCGGCAGAACTAGCTGGCAGCTTGCTTGTGCACAGCTCACCTGCATTACCAACTCCTGTCTGATGTCCTTCACTTCAGCACCACTGTTCAGTGCCCATGATGCTGGGCAGCTTTCTGGTGGTCCAGTGTCACTTGAACACTGGGCACATGGTGAAAAGATCACATGCTTTCCTATTGCCCTGATTCAAATTCTCAACACAAAAGCTGGTTTGATGGAATTGGTTTTTCGTTTCTAAAAATATTTGAGCCTTCACAATAGCCATGATAGGCTGTATTTCTATATTCACTGACTCAGGAAGAAAAGTAGACAGTCTTAGGATCACGCTGATAGAAGATTAATCTTTCTAGGGTAGAAAATTCAATTCATAAAAATTGGAGGTGTGGAGAATGGATAATTAGACTATCAATTACAACACTAGAAGTTGTCGTGCAGAACTACTAAAGAAAAACTTGATAGAATGTTCTCAGTTTTGTTTCAGGTAATTGCTATTGAGCATTTTATTTCTTCACTAAATTTGAAGGCATTTATTCAATAGTTCTGTATGCGTAATGCTAACAATAGTTCACATCAAAACACTTCGGACAGAATCTTGGCTCAATCGTTTTAATAACTCAGCTTTCCCTAGAACTGTTAATTATATAGATAGTTAATGGATTGCTTACTTCACATGACTGCACTCATTATTTCATTTCTTTATGTGGTATTTATTGTATGTTTAATAATAATGGACAGCCTCCCCGGGAAATATGGACTTCTTCTTTCTACATTGTGTAAAAAACTAGAGGTTTTCTGCATGCCTATGTGTTTTGAAACATTACACAAAATTCACTTCAAGTCAACATTTAGGCCCCAAAAATATTTTTATTAAATAGCAAAAAAAAATCACATTTGACATATGGAGCATGCTCCATTCCCATACATAGTCCAATCAACCTATATGCCAAATTTCTGAAAAAGAAAGTTTTGTTGGGTATCTGTTTGTAATGCTCAAGCAGGCCACCTGTTGGGAATAGACAGGTGCATCTAGCACAGCAACAGCTCACCTGGCTGAGGGCCAGCCAGGGCTCTCTTCATTATAAATGTTCTGAATGCCCATATATCAAGGAAAAACTAATTGTCCCTTAGAGTTTTAAATAAACAGAATGTTTTATCTGAATAATCTCTCTCCCGTTGCATGCAAGGTTGCAACAGAATTCTCCAGCAGGCTGGGTTATAATTAATTTGGCAGTGGGGTGGGCAAGCTCAGATGTATTGGTTAAATTGTTTAAAGTGTGTATATACAATGCTAGTGGTTATAACTCAAGGTCTGAAGGCTAGAAGATGAGTTGCGTCTCAGAATTACCTGGAATGGATTTTGTGTTAAAAGAAGATTAAAAAGGATCAGACTGATTCTGCATTCAAACTACAGGAAGGAAGGGAATTATTTGATTCCAAGAAATATTATGAAATTATAAGCTGCTTTAAAAAAATGATATCCCCAAAACTTAAACACACAATATAATAATAATAATAGGGTTGAGCCAAAATGGGAGGGGTGGTTTTTGTGTGTGTAACGGTGGCAGAATCTCACAGCAAAACACACAGTGACTTTCAACATTTTTCTGGATGGTGTTGTGGAAATAGATTGAGAGCATTTAACATTTCACAGGACAGAAGAAAAATGTTGCCCTCACTCTGATTTGGCTTAGTGATAGCATCACATAGTCAAGTTGATTGGCAGCTTCCAATGTAATTCTTGGTTAGCAAAGATTGCCTCAGGAAAAAGCAACTGTTTCTAGACAATAGCACCGCAGCTACATGTTGGTGGGGGAGGAACTTGAAAGGGATAGCAAAGAAATATTAAGTACATTGTTTAGGAATATGAAACTACCTTGGTCACCCTGGTTGATTACCTTTATCTGGAGAGAGGTGGTGGGGAGTGCCACCTTGCTCATTCTCCTTGATCTCTCAGTGCCATCAACCATGATATCTTTCTGGAGCATCTCAGGGGTTTGTGGAAACTCTATTTCAGTGGTTCCACTCCTACCACCAGAACCATTTCCAGATAATTGTCACAGGAGGCTACTGTTTAAGCCCATGGGAGATATCTTGTGGTGTCCTGCAGAGCTCCATCTTCTCCTCCATATTATCTGACAGATATGGAAGTGGCCATTAGGAGATTTGGAGTGAAGTATCATCAATGTGCAGATGACACCCAGCTCTATCTCTCTGTATTCCAACTGCATCAAGAGAGGCAGAAGAGGCATTAAACTAGTGCTCAGAGGCAGAGGCAGCTTGGATATGGGCCAATAAACGGAAGTTGAATCCAGAAAATTCTGTTCCACCCTCAAAATGATGGACGGGGTAGGAATTATTATTATTATTATTATTATTATTATTATTATTATTATTAGTGAGCATTTCAGAGGTAGGGAAAAGGAGGGGCTACTCTTGCCAGGATCTGTTGGATCCTGAGCCAGAGTCAGTGCAGTCATACAATTAGACTCAATTGTCCTGCCCCCCTACCACCTCACACTGTAGCTGCCACAGCACCAGGGCTGCAGATGTTGTGGACTCTTCAAAGACCCATCAGTGAGGAGGGAGGTTAAGACTGCACTCTGAGTTTGCATTATGAATTGATTTGGTCTTCAGGTCCAAGCAGTTGCACAAAACAAGCTCTTGAAGTCAGCGGTGGAGGAAGCCACTCGGACGCCTGGGGCAGCGTGCTCAGGGACTGGGCAAGCCGCCTATAGGGACGGGGTGAGGGAGGGGCACACCACGGGGTCTCCAGAGTCTTCCTGCCTCCTCTCACTCAGCTGCCCTACACCTGTGGGGGAGGGAGGGCAGCTGGCAGACCGTTTGGGCAGCGGGGAGCCTGTGCATGCCCAAGCCACTGCATCTCTCTCCTGGCTCGGGCGTGCTGCAGGCCCCACGATGAGTGCTGCCCAGCATTTTGTCAGCCCCCTCAGTGGTGACACCCTGGGATGCCTGCACCCACAGCACCCCCCTTCCTGTGCCCCTGCTTGAATTTTCATGCTTGGAAGGGAGGTTAGAGCAATCCTTTGCTCTGACATAATTGCCTTTTTATTAGAAGGCATGGTTTTCACTGCCACCATGCAGTTAGTTCTCACTAACATCATTTCCAACAAATATACTGATGTTTCAGTCAATTTTCTCTCTCTAAGCTATTATTGTATTTCCACGATGAGATAATATGCTTTCTCAGAGGACTGAGCCGGTGAACATGGATCCAGGTGTCCGACACCCATTTACATGATGAACATGAGTTTAACATAAAACTCTCAATGAATTGCCGTGAACATTCATCCTGGAATGTGCATCAGGAGAGATCTCATTAATATTAGAAGCAGGCAGGCTTAGGAAAGCTCACTTTCAAACAAATTGCTTCCGAGATTGCCAGGTTCACGGGCCTCTGGCTGCTTTCAAGTCAATCGAGAATTTATAAAGTGATAAAAAATGTAGGACAATAAGAAATATTACACGTAAAATACTAAATTAGCTGGACCCTAATGAGGGCCATAATTAATTCAGTAGGAATGTGTCAAGGATAGAGAATTTCTTCAGGGAGCAGTAATGAAGCAAAATGGGGCGAGCAGGTGCACACACAAGCCGTTTTCTAATGCCAGACTATATAGGGAAAACACGTTTAGGTCATTTGTGGCATATTATAACTTCAGCAAATATCCCAAAATGCTGAGTGCTATCAAACACATTTACTTATTCTAGATTTAGCAAATGTAAGCTGTAATGCAACACAGCAAATCCTTGGGGTGGAAGGAGGGAATCCTTTGGAGGATATTGCCATGAAATTCTTGTATTCTGGTGCACAGTCTACTCAGTGGTACAATGCTTTAGCCGCTTGCTGGTTCTTCCAGGTGAGTAGCAGTTGCCCCGTTGAGTAGACAGGGGGCAGCACTGAGGATGCTTTAGGACTTATGGCTGTTCCGCATTTATCATTCATAGTGGTACAGTTGCTATTTGATTTTTAGTTTTGAAGCGTGAATTTGTAGCTGATTACCTGTATCTGCTGCTAATATTAGAGAGTAGGAAAAGTTCCATGGCTGGAGTCACATCCCTTATGTGCCCTAATGTTCCTCTAGGAAATGTCAGAGTTATGACTGTGTGCATGGCAATAGCCATTTCACCATTAAATATATATATATTATTTTTTGTCTTCAATGCCTAGTATTGCAGAATACTGATCTTGTGGGACTATAGGAAATTAGAAGAGGGATTACATGTCTGCCTGAGCTATGGTGAGCCTCGTGACTGTGATGAAATTTTCAGGAGAAGAGGATTTATTCTAATAAGGTCCATTAACAGTTATTGTTTTGCATGTTATAGAATTGTAAAACCAGGTCCATAATGGGCTTCTTTCTTTCTCCCAGGGTCCCTGGGCAACTGTTATTTTGTATTCTCTAAGAGACAAAGCGGCACATTTATGGCAAAACCGTTGTAACATATATTGCAAATCAGCCGGTTTATTGGTACTTTGCCATGGCATTGGATAAGTTTCAGCTCCCTGTCGTCCGGGTCAATTGAGCTACTACAGCCTATCATTAGAAGGACTCTCACAGAAAACCTATCAATCCAGCAGCAAGCTAAACGATCCATCAACTTTCCCCAAGCACATCTGTTGCCATATTAATGGCAGCCTTGCTCACATCTGTGTTTTTGATCAGATGAAATAGCAGCCATGGATTCCAAGCGAAGCACTGAGAAATTGTCCACAGCAGCTGGCTTGGTTGCCTTTGTTCAAAGCTGTGATTGCATAGTTGCACCGAAAGAGAAAAAAACGCAAATGAAACTGAGCTGGTCCTTTATAATCAGAGATGCCTGGAATGGCAGTGGTTGTGGAATAAGCAGAAAGCAGAAGATGCCCTGATTGTCTCTGTGATTGGTTCTTTTCTCTTTTTTTCAGGGCTAGCCCAAGATGTTTTGCTACCTGAGAACAAGATGCACACACACACACACACACACACACACACCCCACACAGAAGCTAGCGAGTCAAATCCTACTTCAATACTAGTGATGGAATCATATCCTCTACTGTAGCTGAGGAGCTAGGCTAGACACAGTTCTGCCCCCCCCCCCAATATTTGCCACCTGAGATGGCTACTCCATTCCATCTAATGGTAGTGCCGGCCCTGATTCCAGTCTATTACTACAGTACATACCATCTTTCTGGCTACCAACCCAACACACTGGCAAAGCTAAATTTGGAGCTGCTACTGGAGCTCATTGGCCTAATATCTATTTTTGTCAACTCTTGCAAACAAGCTTTGGGCAAATCAAACCCTGGACTGCCGCAAGCACCCACTCTATATGGAGATAAACAAATCTCCTAAAATGCCAAAGTGCTTATTCATGTCTGGGTTTTACTCTATTTTCCCTCAACCAAAATTAATGGAGAAATAAGCCAAAAGGCAGAAAATGTCTCAAAGAGGTGGAACAATACGAGGTAAAGTGGAGGAGGAGTGAAATTTGCTTCCCTCCCCCAAATATTCTTTTTAGCATACCATGTTAACTTCCAACAGCAGAGATCAGTCTGAGTGAAACTAAAAGATCAATTCTGTTAGTATTAAAGTCAACCAGGTAGCAATGAAGTAGAGGGGCATGATATTTGCTCAGGTAGCAACTGCCCTGATTGTTTGTGGAAGTGTTTCCTCTGTATATGTGGTTGAATAATTCCTTGCTATAAACAAGGACTGAGGTGAGAAAGACAAAACTTATTTCATTAGCCTCAAATTATACACTGGTTTTGTTCAGTTTCCTCAGTAAAGTGCTACCAGGGTTTTCTTTCTTTCTAGACTATGTGTTGTTTAAGTGACTTTGCTAACAAATGCCTTATTCATCTTCAGGCATTACCATTCTATGTGAAGAAATCATGTGACACAGGGGAGGGGCAAGCATGCTTGTTCCATCCCCACCCGCGCATCATTCCCATACCCATGAATGCATTTTAGAAACCTGTAAAAATCAAGGTTCTAAAACACATGAGGACCTTCCAAGGATACAGGGAGCTCTATGTTTCATGTAGTCTCCCATCTTGCTCTGAGTTGAGGGTGATGGGAATAATTATGAGGGGGACAGAATGAGTGTAGTCATACCTGCTGCCTCTGCTCACATGATTTCATCACAAAATGACAATACCTCCAGAGGGCTATTGTGATGAGATCAATTGGCCTTACAGTTTGAGAACATCTGCCATAAAATAGACCATTTTGAATAGTCACTGGGGCTGGAACAAGACACTTCAAAGAAGTGATTCAGTTAAAGGTGTTGTAAACACATATGGAGAAATCCAGTAGGGAAAGACAGGACTCCACAGCGCCATCTGGTGTCACAGTGCTAGACTGCATATACAACGCATACAAAACACTTTTACTTTACCAATCTTACTGAGCCTTAAGACGCATGACTGCCATTCACATTCAGTGTAAAATTCATTCCCCACCCCGACCCCATTTTGATGCTTGCTTTGTTTTTATAAAATTAAATTTTCACAAAGGGAACAAAGGGAAACAATTTTGCTTTAAATGCACCATGGTGACATGCTTCACTTGGGCTGATGATAAACCTGCAATTTAAAGTTAAGCTACTGACTGGAGGAGGGAAAGCATTTCTGCAATGTGTCACCCACTTGCAGGAAGACTCTTCAGCGGACATTCTGACAATCTCTGATCACTGTGAAGCCTGCTGTGTAAATATGTATATACACAAAAGATGCTCTCTATTTCCTGTTCTTCCTCAGAAGTCCCACTGATGTTGACTCGATTTATTCATTTCTTTCTCTTATTTCTTCCGCCCCTGCAGGGAGCATGCAAAAGGTTTTCTGTTGCACGGTTTATAGAGCAACATGGAATTGCTTAGAATTACATATTTTTAATCCGTTGATGTAATCATTGCAGTTTGCCATTTTCCATTATACTGTTTATTTGATCCAGTGAGCAATGGGAAAATGACTGCATTGATTCACACAGAAAATGTAGTACCCCATTAAAAACCACCTATAAAAAGAAAATAATAAGGAATTAGAAGCCTGAAGCCAGTGTGTGTGTGTGTGTGTGGTTGGAATAGGAAAGGAAACATGGAGAAAATTGATTAAATTAACTAGATGTACTATGGTCTGACTCTATACAAAGCAGATCTGCATATTTAACAGTATCACGGATCTATAGAATGACAGAAACAGTGTAAGGATTTTGTATGGCTGCACTGAAGATGAAAGAATGGCACATCTCTGGTCGGGGAAATGATTAATATTACTACGTTCAAGTCTGTGTTTCCACTATAATTCAAATTTTAAAACAGCAGTGAAATTGCCACAGTAGTTCAGGCATCGGTTGCTTCAAGAAGGGTTTGCTGCAACACACTCTATGTGGGGCTTCCTTTGCACTGGACCTGGAAGCTGCAGTTAGGACAGAATGCTGCAGCACAATTGCTGACTGGAGTGAGGCTTTGTCATCATATCATACCTGGGCTCAGAGGTCTGCATTGGTTGCCAGTTTGCTACGGGGCCAAGTTCAAAGTGTTGCTATCAGTATACAGTGGTACCTCGGGTTACAGACACTTCAGGTTACAGACTCCGCTAACCCAGAAATAGTACCTTGGGTTAAGAACTTTGCTTCAGGATGAGAACAGAAAACACACCGTAGCGGTGCGACGGCAGCAAGAGGCCCCATTAGCTAAAGTGGTACCTCAGGTTAAGAACAGTTTCAGGTTAAGAACGGACCTCCAGAACAAATTAAGTTCTTAACACTGTACAAAGCCATTAACAACTTGGGACCAGTTTACCTATGAGATTGCCTTACACCACATGTACCCAATTTGACCTCTTCAGTCAGTGGAATTGGCACTACTACAGGCTCCACATAATACCTGCTCCTACACTTTGGAACTCCCTGCCTATTGAATCAAGCAGGCACCTTTGCTGTACTCTTTTCAGCACCTGCTAAAAACATTCCCGTTTAGACAAGCCTACGTAGATGCTTAGAAAGCTGAGGTAATCTTAGTCTGTTTTAGTATTTTAACCTCTGTATGTTTTAAAGTTTGGATTATCCCCCCCCCCACATTTTTTATTGTTTTATCTTTTTGTTAACTGCTTTGGCGTGTGTGTTTTTGGGGGGGGGGTTACACTCAAGTGGTGTATAAAGGTAAAGGTACCCCTGCCCATTTTCGGGCCAGTCGTGACCGACTCTGGGGTTGCGAGCCCATATCGCTTAAGAGGCCGGGGGCCAGTGCTGTCCGGAGACACTTCCGGGTCATGTGGCCAGCATGACGAAGCTGCTCTGGCGAGCCAGCACCAGCGCAGCACACGGAAACGCCGTTTACCTTCCCGCTATAAAGCGGTACCTATTTATCTACTTGCACTTAAGAGTGCTTTCGAACTGCTAGGTGGGCAGGAGCTGGGACCGAACGACGGGAGCTCACCCCGCCGCGGGGATTCGAACCGCCGACCATACGATCAGCAAGTCCTAGGCGCTGGGTTTTTACCCACAGCGCCACCCGCGTCCAATTGGTGTATACATTTTAACAAATGAATGAATGAATGATGCCTGCATCAAGAGCTTCCTGTTCCTGTTTCACAGGTGATTCATTCTGAATTTGCATGTGCAAAAAATACTGGCCAGCTTTCCTCTGCACATAGTCAAGGCTCTTCAGTATTTTGTGTGTGAAACATTTATGTCCAGCATTTCCCTATAGAAAGCTCAAGCTAAGAACAAAATCAGAACATAATTTAACAGGTGGCCTGGGTGATGTGGAGTGCCTTCCATCAGCTTCGGCTGTTGGCCCAGCTGCACCCCTATCTGGAAGGCTAACTTCTTTCTATGCTCTGGTAACATATAGGTTAGATAACTGCAACGGGTTCTATGTGGGACTGCCCGTGAAAATGGTTCAGAAACTTCAGCTCGTGCAGAATTCAGCAGCCAAGTGGCTAACTGGGGCAAGACAGTTTGAGTGTTTTACACTAATCCCGACCTGACTGCACTGGCTGCCAATTAGTTTCTGCGCCTAATTCAAAGTGCTGGTTTTGACCTATAAAGCTAGGTCAAACGATAATTTTACTTTTTGTACCTTACACATCTTACTGGGTTGCCCCAGCCACTGTGGGCAGCTTCCAACATATATAAAAACATAATTAAACATCAAACATTTTTTTTAAAAAACTTGCCTATGCAGGATTGCCTTTGGACAGCTTGTGAGTCGTATAACTCCATACCCTCCAACATTTCTCCAATGAAAATAGGGACATCCTTAGTAAAAGTGGGACATTCTGGGATCGAATCAGAAACTGGGACGTCATCTCTAAATCAGGGACATCCCTGGAAAATAGGTACACTTGGAGGGTCTGAGATCGCCTCTCAGCATATGAATCCACCTAGATCCTCCATTCATCATTTGAGGCCTTTCTTTGTGTGCTTCCTCCATGAGAGGTCCATAGAGTGGCAACATGAGAACAGGCCTTTTCTGTGGTGGTTCCCTATTTGTGGAATGCTCTCCCTTTAGGTGCCATTCAAAAAACAAGCCTCTTATCCCAGGCTTTTGGCTAATTAAACAATCCATGGCCTTTAAACTGTGTACAGAGCTATTTTTATTTGTTACTATGTTACACATTTTTGTGTTTTTATATTGTAGACCACCCCGTGATCCTTGGGAGAAGAACAGAATAATACAATTATTCTGCCAATAACTAAGTTGGAAGTGAGGGTAGTCTAACGGCAACCTCTGTAACCCATTGATCACCAGGGCTGATTGAGCAACGACTGTTTGTTTTCTGCCCTGACTGCTCTCAGTTAAAACAAAACAAAATCTGTAAACTTTCTTCTTCCAGAGCTTGGAATAAAGTATTTGAGGGGGTAGGGGCCCCACAAAGTTGATGGGCATTCCCATTCAAATGGTGTGTGTGCACTGCATCATGTTATCAATTGTGTGGGGCAGGGCTTACCTGGGCCCCCACAATAAAGGGACTGGGCAGAGGAGAAATGGTGGAGTCCGCTTTCCCAGCCTGACCCTTCCAGAGAGGAGGAAGAGGAAGAAAGTTTAGATTTACAATGGGGTTGTGGGAGGTCACAGCTCAGAGGCAGATGAGGGGAAAAGTTTGGAGATAATGGGAGAGGAGAAGGAAGAGGAAGCAGCAGCAGACGGGGACAGCTGATGGACATGGTGTCTGTAGAAAGCATTCCAGATCCCCCTGCCAGAACCCAGTGAGCCTTGAAAGTAGGAGAGCAAAGAGCTCAAAGACAAAAGGCATGTAGGAGCACCAGTAGAAGTGACAAATGAGGAAGTGGGAGAGACAGGGGGTGGAGCTTCACTTGGGACAACACCATTATCCAAGAGGCTGGGTTGTAAAGCCTCTCTCTGTAATTACTGAATAAAAAAAGGCAGTAGGAAACCTTCCCTTGTCTTTATACTTTCCTGGACAACCAGCTGGGGGCCGCTGCCAGCATCCTGACACCAAGCTTTGTTCCACTCGCTCTCCAGACATCATCCATTCTACTTCATTGTCCTAAGCACAGTGGAAAACCCAGGTGCCCTCCAGGCTCTGCAGCACTGGAGAGGGTACTTGGGAATACAGTATTCCTGTTATTAGCCTTTTCCATCTTGCTCTTCCATAGTGAGATTGGGACCTTGACAGGAGTGCCAGAGATGCCAACAGGAAAGTTCCCTCTGAGGATTCAGAGATCCCTTGGATAACAGAAGTCTCTGAGGGCAGCCCATCATACTACAGGTATGAACAAATGTCATGAGAATAAACCTCCCATGGAAATTGTTCATCTCCGTCAAAGGTGCACATTTGACAGTACCACCCACAGAACTGAAAACAGCACTCTTTGTGGTGAGAATCACAGTACATATCATATGCCTTATCAACCACATGCATAAATTCAGTAGGGAAACTAGGTTGCAGCAAAATGTGCCCCATTCTTCATTTTACAGCAGATTGTGTACCAGATTGCGCTACAATACAAACATTATTTTGTGAGAAAGGAAAGCTCTGCATTGAATCTCCTGACTTAATCGAAAAGGAAAGATTTTATCAGGAAGCCAAGGCCTATAAAACAACATGCCTTGGAAAAAACCAGCACAGTAAATAAAAGCACAAATACAAGAGCATGCTGATAGCAGAGGAGATATATAGATATAGGTATATTGTGATTATAATCAAGTTGCTTAAGCTCCTGTGAAATTGAAGGAGCAGTTCACAGGAAGAAACAAAAGGGGAAAGAAATGTTAAAACAAAATGACAACAAAGATTGGCATTTGTTGATTTTAAACCGGATTAATAAATGCTGGAAGACATGGTATTGCATACTCCAGGCATCAAGACTTATTGGTGTGTGCCTCTGTTAAAAGATCCCCAAACTGCTAAACTGATGTGCTCATGAAGTGTCATTTAAATGCCCATGATGCCTAAGCAGTAAGTACTTATTAAAATTTAACAAAAAGTTCCTCAGGGAACTTGAAATTTAAATTCCAAGGTGTGCAAAGTCCATCTGCTAGAGCTTTGAGTTCCATAGCTTCAGCAAACTTCTTTGACATCAGAACAGGTAAAACCCATGGCAATTGCAGCAATCATATGACTGTCCTGCTTTCAGGAGCATATCATCTAGATATTTTTTGCCTAGTCATATGAACATTATATTAATGTTCTTTTTATTTTTGCATAGATCCAATCAAAAAGGTGATGATGGAGTTTGGAGTAGTGCCCATAAAGGGTTCTTTGTATGTTTCTTTGACCATAGCTCGAGTTCAGAAAAAGGGCAACTTTATTAGATACTCTCTGCTAGATTATGTCCCTGTGAAGTGTCTCGAGTGTTGCTGTCAGCTGAACTCCACATTTCTCATCTTCCTAATCACCAGCTAACAACTGAAGGCCATATATAACATTGGTTTGCCATTTGCAAGGCTTCTGTGAAATGAGTGATGTTCACTCTGACAGGAATTACAACCACAGTTTCTCAAGCAGCAGCATTTACAAGAAATATGTGCTAAAAAAAAAAATCACATTTCTGCTTTTAACTACAGAGCTGACATTTACACCATACATAGCAGGCATGGTTATTGAGCAGGTAGGGACTGAAGCAGAAATAAAGGAATATGTAACACATCAGAAAGACCAAAGGAAAGGTTTTTAAAATAAACAAAATTACAGGTGCAGTCCTTCTTTCCCTTTAACCACTCCCCAAAAGAAAATGCAAAGGGAAGAACAGATAATAACAGAATTTATACACTGCTTGATTGTAACAAAAACAAAAACAAACCCTCAATGTGGTATAGGATTGCAGTTTGCCTTGAAGCTAGCAAGGAATGAGCACACACACCTAGACAATGTATTTTGCAGAGTAGAAGGCCAGCAAAAATCAAGTGTAACATTCAAACTTTTATGTATGGAATCAGAAGGATTTGCATCTCCAACAGTCATCTCTGTGTGGATTAATCTCAGTCTACTGTCATGGGTGACTTGCTTAATATTGCAAAGGGCCTTCCCCATCGTGTATTGCAGATATTAATATAGCATAGCTTGAAGCAATTGGATGCATAAAAACTGGCTCCTTTTGAAATAAAAAATGTCCAAAAACTTCATATTATTCAAAGCGTTACTAACCAGAACTTCTTCAAAACAGGTACAAAAACAAAACAATGATACATGCACATATTTCCATAAGACATATGCTTATCAAAGCATAGGCTCAGCCTCTTCTTAGAAATATATTCTAAACAGACCTAGAACCAAAGGTATCTCTCTCTCCCTATAGCCTCCATCAGCCTGCATTCCTGCCTGATGTTGTTGCTCCTCCTGGAGAAACTCATGAGCACATCTTTCTCCCACTGTGCCTGGCAACAAAAGACCAAGAGGCAACTCCCTTCAAAATGGAGATTTGCAACTGAATACCTTAACATTGTGACCTACAGTTAAACACTCAAGTGAAAGAGCAGAGAACATCAACAGTTAATTATTAACTCATCTAAACACCCAGTGAGCTTTAGTATACCTCAATGGAATTTTCCAGTGTTAAACCTTTCCGCAGTATACATACAGTCATTCTCCATTTCAGTGTGCAATTAAATATACTTAACATTGTGCAGATGTTAGGTTCCACTTATGCTTAACTTTGTGTATATCAGGTCTTAATGTGTTACATTGTGTGCTGCCCAGGAAGACTCCCTGAGTGAGTGCTTGAGGGCCCTGCTCTTGCCACTTACCATCTGGCCTGGGGCGGGGCCTGGGGCCTCATAAGGACTGCGTGCGGCTTGCGGCCTGCTGCCCAGGAAGACTCCCTGAGTGAGTGCTTGAGGGCCCTGCTCCTTCCTGCCACTTACCATCTGGCCTGGGGCGGGGCCTGGGGCCTCATAAGGACTGCGTGCTGCTTGCGGCCTGCTGCCCAGGAAGACTCCCTGAGTGAGTGCTTGAGGGCCCTGCTCTTGCCACTTACCATCTGGCCTGGGGCGGGGCCTGGGGCCTCATAAGGACTGCGTGCTGCTTGCGGCCTGCTGCCCAGGAAGACTCCCTGAGTGAGTGCTTGAGGGCCCTGCTCCTTCCTGCCACTTACCATCTGGCCCAGGGCGGGGCCTGACAGGCCTCACTAGGACAGTTGTTACTGCCGGAGAGGCACAGAGTGTTTTTAAAATGTGTTTTTTTTGTTTGTTTTTTAATTCTTTGGATTTTTTGTATGTGCGGGGTGGGGGTGGGATGGATGTTGGTTGGGCTTGGGGAATTATTATTTTTTTATTTTGATGTTTTTGTAATTTTTACATTTTTCGTTTGTATTGTTTTATTGGTTTTGTTTGTTTGTTTAAGGTGTTATTTTGTTTTTAGGGGGAGGGTTCAGGGCTGCCGGGGAGTGGGCCCCAGCTCATAAAATGGCTGGGGCATGTTCCACAGGGCAGGATGCACTGGGACAACCGATCTCAGTGATCACGGGTAGGAGGAGGAGTTACGCTAAGACCAGACCCTATCATTACAGAGGAGGCAGGTTTAGTCGTTGTCTGAGGACTATCCCTGCCTCCGGGTCTGGTCCTGACCGGATGGATACTAGAATCAGCAAGGGATACCCACATGACCTGAAGGTGCTGCTGTGCAATGCCAGGTCAATGATTCATAAGACCACTGCCATCCATGACTTGATCATGGATGGAGGATTTGACCTGGCATGTATAACAGAGACCTGGTTGGATGAAGCAGATGGGCCTGTCCTTGCCGCTGCTTGTCCACCAGGTTTCTCTTATGCACAGCAACCCAGGTCATGTGGGCGGGGAGGGGGGGTTGCAGTGATTTTTAGGGAGTCATTAGTTTGCACCGGGCGTCCTGTTGGGAAGACCCAGTTTTCTGAGTGCATGTTCTGGAAGTTGGGCAATAGGGGCAGTACAGGATTCCTTTTGGTGTACCGACCTCCCCGCTGCACCAAGGATTCCCTGCCCGAGCTGCTTCAGGTCGTGGCGGATGTTCTCCTGGAGACACCTAGCTTGGTCGTCCTAGGGGATTTTAACATCCATGCCGACACGACCTTACAAGGGGCCGCTCGGGACTTCGTGGAAAGCATGGCCTCCATGGGGCTGTCCCTGAATAAGTCTGGCCCAACCCATAGCCGTGGACATGCCTTGGACCTGGTGTTTACCTCTATGGATGTTGGTGATCTGACACTAAGTAAAAGCGAAACGAAAGAAGTGCCATGGTCAGATCACTTCCTGGTGCAACTGGACTTCTCTGCGACCCATCCCCTCTGCAGGGAGGTGGGACCAATTCGGATGGTCCGCCCCCGCCACTTAATGGATCCAAATGGTTCCCAGAGAGTGGTAGGGGATGCTTTATCCCATGTTGATGGCCTTTCAGCTGATTCCCTGGTGGCCCGCTGGAATGTGGAGTTAACCAGGGCTATTGACTGTTTGGCTCCGAAGCGCCCTCTCCGATTGCATGGAGCCCGGACAGCCCCGTGGTTTTCCACGGATCTGAGGGCAATGAAACAATCGTTGAGACGGCTAGAGCGCCGGTGGCGGAGAACTCATTCCGAATCTGACCGGACACAGGTTAGAGCTCAACGTCGAGCCTACCAAGTGGCGATAGCGACGGCGAAGAAGAATTTCTTCACCGCCTCTATTGCATCTGCAGAAAACAGCAGCAGGAGACTTTTTCAGGTGGTTCACAATTTAGCGGAACCACCTGCAACATCGGGGCCCAGTACGGGCCACATGTTCTCCTGCAATGATTTTGCAAAGTTTTTTGCAGATAAAATCGCTCAGATTCGGGAAGAAGTAGACTCCACCGTGGGAGCAGGGCCGGGGCGGGAGAGTGCTAGAGTTCTGTCTAGTCAAGTTGAGTGGGATCAATTCCAATCTGTTACCTCCGAGGATGTGGACAGGCTGCTTGGACGAGTGAAACCAACCACCTGTCTCCTGGATCCTTGCCCATCCTGGCTTATAAAAGCTAGCCGGGAAGGACTGGGCAATGGGCTTCGTGGGGTGGTGAATGCTTCCCTCCGTGAGGGAGCCTTCCCAGACCCGCTGAAAGAGGCGGTTATTAAACCGCTTCTTAAAAAACCATCTTTAGATGCGGCCACGATGGCCAACTATCGCCCAGTCTCAAATCTTCCATTCCTGGGCAAGGTGATTGAGCGAGCGGTTGCCGAACAACTCCAGGCACGCCTGGAAGAAGCGGACGATTTGGATCCCTTCCAGTCGGGATTCAGGCCTCATCATGGGACTGAAACTGCCTTGGTCGCACTGGTTGATGATCTCCGGCGGGCTAGGGACAAAGGTGAGAGCTGTTTCCTAGTTCTGCTGGATCTCTCAGCGGCGTTTGATACCATCGACCATAGCATCCTTCTGGACCGTCTTGAGGGGCTGGGAGCTGGGGGCACTGTTATACAGTGGTTCCGCTCCTTCCTCCTGGGCCGTGTTCAGAAAGTGGTGGTGGGGGATGAGTGTTCAGACCCCTGGGCTCTCACTTGTGGGGTGCCTCAGGGTTCTGTCCTCTCCCCCATGCTTTTCAACATTTACATGCAGCCGCTGGGAGAGATCATCAGGAGGTTTGGGCTGGGTGTTCATCAGTATGCGGATGATACCCAGCTCTACCTCTCTTTTAAATCAGAACCAGTGAAGGCGGTGAAGGTCCTGTGTGAGTGTCTGGAGGCGGTTGGAGGATGGATGGCGGCTAACAGATTGAGGTTGAATCCTGACAAGACAGAAGTACTGTTTTTGGGGGACAGGAGGCGGGCAGGTGTGGAGGATTCCCTGGTCCTGAATGGGGTAACTGTGCCCCTGAAGGACCAGGTGCGCAGCCTGGGAGTCATTTTGGACTCACAGCTGTCCATGGAGGCACAGGTCAAATCCGTGTCCAGGGCAGCTGTTTACCAGCTCCATCTGGTACGTAGGCTGAGACCCTATCTGCCTGCGGACTGTCTCGCCAGAGTGGTGCATGCTCTGGTTATCTCCCGCTTGGACTACTGCAATGCACTCTACGTGGGGCTACCTTTGAAGGTGACTCGGAAACTACAACTAATCCAGAATGCGGCAGCTAGACTGGTGACTGGGAGCGGCCGCCGAGACCATATAACACCGGTCTTGAAAGACCTGCATTGGCTCCCAGTACGTTTCCGAGCACAATTCAAAGTGTTGGTGCTGACCTTTAAAGCCCTAAACGGCCTCGGTCCAGTATACCTGAAGGAGCGTCTCCACCCCCATCATTCTGCCCGGACGCTGAGGTCCAGCGCCGAGGGCCTTCTGGCGGTTCCCTCATTGCGAGAAGCAAAGTTACAGGGAACCAGGCAGAGGGCCTTCTCGGTAGTGGCGCCCACCCTGTGGAACGCCCTTCCAGCAGATGTCAAAGTGATAAATAACTACCTGACATTCAAGAGACATCTTAAGGCAGCCCTGTTCAGGGAAGTTTTTAACATGTGATATTTTATTGTATTTTTGGTTTTTATGGAAGCCGCCCAGAGTGGCTGGGGAGGCCCAGCCAGATGGGCGGGGTATAAATAATAAATTATTATTATTATTATTATTATTACATCCAAATGTGTATAGGCACTTCCTGAGTTTTCTTGAGAAGGTATGGGTGTGTGCTGTTTGCAGGAGAACTGACATTTCCACTGCACTCAGTACATGAAGGCTAATTTTTGCAATTATGCTGTACTATTATTGCCAGGTGGCTGTAGTGGGAAGATGGAATTCTTGGATTTTGAATGCATTATTCCATGTTACAGTCTGTGAGAGGTACATGATATCCTTCTCAGCCAAAGTTTTCCATAGATGAGAATTACTGGCTATTGTTCCACATGGATTGTCCTGACCTAGATGGTGAAGTTGGCACAGGCAAAGTGCATTTTGCCACTTGGCTTTTCTGGCAGTACAGCAGCCATGGCGGTGGTGGGGTGAGGTGTGGGGAAGCAGCCTATGTTGCAGGATGCCCCAGGTGTTGAGAGCCTAGTGCTTCCCAGCTCTCTAGCCAGACTACATAATCTGGTCCCATATGTACTCACTGTGGGATTTTGTAGTCTCCTTCCTGTTGCAATTAGTATCTAATTTGTGCAATTAGGAACATGATATGCTGTTTGTAAGTTTGTGAAGTTGCACCCCAACTGGCCCCTCAGGAATATCTGCCCGATGCCCTCTTTATTGTCTTTTAAGCAGCTGCTAAGTTTATCCTGTTCTTCTGAGCCATCCACAATTCATCATTTTGCTTTGGCATTGCATCATTGCTTTGTTTGTGGTATTTTCTTGCTTCTTAGCTGCTTGTGCTTTCTGTCCATGTTTTCATCTGCTGTTTTAAAGCAGTGTTCCTATGTATTTTTAATCACCTGCTGCTTGGCTTTTTAAAATTTATAATGCCTTTTAGTACAGACTATTTGAAGATTTTTGTGTGCTACCCTTCAATACTGTTTGGGATCAATAAAGGCAATCTTTTCTTGGACATTCCAAGATGGGGGGAACATCCCAGAATCCCTATTTGGGATGGGGGAATTTTCCTTCACTTGCTCCACCTCCGCAGCCTCCTTCTCTCTGTCTGTCTCTCTCTCCACAGTAATGTCCTAATATTATTGTTCCATATCAGCAGTTTTAATGGCAGCTGTGAGGATGCCACTTGATTACCTATGTGAGAAGAGGTGAAACTGTCAGGAATAGGAAGTGAAGCGTTTGTTCCATTTCATGCTATTTTATTAAGACCTAACCCATTTAATGAATATTTTGATTGTTCATGGCATCTGCCTCAAGTTTGCGTGTGGTCACGCAGGGAAGCATCCTCTTTAAATAGAGCATCTTTTTACATCTAACATTTAATCTGCCTCAGAACTTTCACAGCAAACTCCATCAGTTGACAAATCAAACAGATATTTCTTCTCCACCCTGCTAACACTGCAAGCTCAACATAGCATGCAAAACTCAAGCTGTGTCCTTTCTGCTTCATATAATCTCCTCAATAAGGAAATTCTTGAATCAAAACTCAGCTAGCTATTTTATTGATGTTGCATGCATGAGGTGGAAGAGAATAGAGTGTTAACTAGGCTGTAGCTCTGTGGTGGTGCATACACATGGGAAACTTTCTAAAACTCAAGATTTTTTCCACATGCCTGCGATGTTGCGATGGTAGCTTTGTAAAATTGGCTGAAATTTTCAATGCCTGTAAACACTCCTGTACTTTGCTTGACTGGCATTTAGGACAGGCAGGTTTTGTCTACCCACTGCCTTGCTGAATGGGGATAAGTGAAGGAGAAATCTCACATCCACAATGGCTTATGTGTAACTGAGAATGGGAGAGGCTGTGTTCACCTATTAAGGTGACATGTTTTAGTTCTGCCAGGAAGTAGTGATCCTGTGAGCAGGTACCGCTGGGTGGGGCCCCTCAGGCAGGTGGGAGTGTGTGATGGGGCTGGCTGGTTGCCAACATCCCCCAGCCCTTATAAATCTTTGAGTTAACCTGCCAGGGGAGGAAGAGAACATGCCGTGTTTTAGACTTGCTGTTTGATGTTCTGTAGCTGCTGCCAGAAAAGAAGCCAATAAACCCTGGTAACCCATTCAGTGCCTGCGTGTGATTGATTAGCAGCTTGGAAGGAGGACTCAGAAAAGCGACCCCCCTCTTTGACAATGGCAAACCACACTCCTGTGCTAGTAACAGTATGTGATTAGACAATCAGCTACAGGGGACTGAGCAGGATCTTTTTGGGTGGATTCTGCAACTGGCCTAAAAAAACACATTTTTTGCCTGCTCCATTCTGCCCAGCTGAGGGTGAATTAATTATGACCTGGCTGCTATTTACGACCTAGTCATACCTGGTATAGGCACATGAGGCTACCCCAGTGAGCACCCTGAAAGGTGAAGAGACACTGTCCTAACATACCTCTCATTACTGGCCAGCTAAAGAGGACATGGGCCCTGTTTGGGCTTGACCCTACTGAATGCTGGCTAGCAAGGGTCGAGGGTACCCCGTTAAGGAAAACATCAATTGAAAGGCTCAGTTCAGCAAGATGGCTGATCTGAGGCCTTGAACTAGGGTGATGTTACCTGGAAGTCTTTGAAAGTGGAGGGAGGGGAGTTTTTTGTTTTTGTTTTGTTCTTGTTTTTATCATGTACTTTGTGTTTTCGTATTGTATTTTTATGTTGTAAACTGCCCTGAGATATATGGAAGGAAGGAAGGAAGGAAGGAAGGAAGGAAGGAAGGGGGGGTCATGAACTGGTTCTATAAGAAATAAATATCAGCCTAAGGAGCCATGGGTAGAGGAATGACAAAAGTTCTCTTGGCCTGGGATTGGGAATGTTGGAAAATCCCAACAGAAATGGGAGTGGAAATGACTGATGCTCACTTATTTGCCCCAGGTCTGAAGCAGAAAACAGTCCAGCAAATACAATCAGTATTTGGGGCTGCTGTTGTTTTCAGTCCTCCACAAATGATATATAATTGATTACACTTTTTCTATGCATGACTCTGTTTCCTTTGCATTGAAATGAATATTGTGGAATACTGTAATGATAACATACCTAATTACGTAAAATTGCACCACAGTGCAGCCAAGTAACATTTTTGTTGGAAACTGAAAAGCAGCAGCAGAATGGAAACAGCACTGTATGCAACCAATATGGGTCAATCGAAAGTAATGTACTCTTACATCCATACCAGGAATTGCCACTCTCTTTAGAGTAGTGGGCATATTTGGATTTTTGAATGAGTGCCATAAGCACTACCCACTCTGGCCAATTCTTTCCCCTCATCCTGCCCAGATCGCCTCCTATCTACATGAGACATGAAAAGAGAGAAAGATGCACATACATACAGACACACTTCACTGTCCAAGAAAGAACAAGGTAATTACCATCACTGCCTCCTGACTGAGTAGGAGCAGTTCAGAGGCTTTGTGGGAAACAGGGAAAGACCTTAAGGGTGCTAATGCACCCACAGACACCACATTGCTGGTCTAATTCCAGGCAACAGCACCAATAATTCAAAAACTTAACCTTTTTTTACTGCATTACTAGCCATATCCCAAAATCTTCAGTAAGCAAATGCTTTCTAGCAACCAGCAAGCCATTCCTCCATAGTGGATGAACTGCTGTGATGCCACAGGTACCCAAAGGTTGATAGGAAGATGAGCTGAGCTGGGGATTGGGCTGAAAGGTGGGACTAAAAATAATAGCTAACAGAACGTTACAGGAAGCAAATGGCCAGAATTCAGCATAAAGCAATGAGAATGAACCTTCTCATGCATTTTCTCAGGCTTCCGCTTCTGCTGCATGAATAGTACTACAATCCAGTCTGATGACAAATGTATAAGGTCTAAGTGCAAGTTAACATTCCAGTATTGTTTATTCCCCAAGATACTTGTCACAACGGAAAGGCTTTTGATATATTTTTCTTCTTCCAAAGCTCATTGCCTTAGAACTTTTCTCATGAATTGCTATTGTTGTACATTACACCCAAGAGCTTCAGGAAAACTGAAATATATGCCATCATTCATTGTCAGCTTTTTGAATCTTCACAATTGCACGTTTCAACCAAGTATGTAAAACTCTTGTTGGTAGCGTTAAGTGGTGGGTTATTGTGCTGCACCTTGGAAAAAACAAGAGTGGTTGTCTCCTACATATGGTAATCTTCATTGTGCGGCAAGATGTAAACTATAAGGCTTTAAAAACACACACCCTGAACCCTTATTTCACTTATTTATTTAAAATAATTGTATATAATCTTTAAAAGTAAATACCTTCTCCCTATGGTTTGCAAAACATAATTTTTTTTAAAAAAAATTTATTTCATAAAATTTATATACCGCTTGATTGTAGAAAACGTCAAAGTGGTTTAAATCAGTTATATTTATTCCAATTAACTAAAACAGAAGCATTAAAGCATTCCAAATCAAAATAATACTGTCAGTAATATAGCTATAGTCAATAGTGGTTGACTATGGGGTGAAAGACAAAAATGCTAGCATTATATGGAGCCAGAGCCTATGCTAGGCAGAGCCAAATAATTCAAGTTTTGTCCTCATCTTCCTCCCTGCTGAGTTCTATAGTGGCAACACTGAGATTAAGGAGGAAAAGGCTAGCAGCAGTGTCTGCTTGTAAGAAAGATGGCAGGCGGGCAGCCAGGTGGGGATTAGCTGAAGGCAGAATGAGGTTGATGGGGACAAAGCCCAATCACTGTAAGGAACCAGCCTCTGCTGGTAACAGTCAAAATTGTAACATGACAAACCAATTAAAAGCTGACTAAAATATCCATGTGTGTAAAACCCCATGTAAAAGTAGCCAGGGAAGTAATCAAGGGTGCCGCATGGGAAAAGGCATTTGATAGGAATGAGGCCGCAACAAATAGGGCCCTGTCACTTCTGCCAACAATTCAGTGGGGATATCAACAAGGCCGTTGTGGCTGATCTTAGAGCCAAGCAGATTTATGCAGGTGGACCTTCAAATAAACCTCGCATTGGATACAGACTTGTGATTTGTTTATCTGGCGCTCCTGAGGACTAGGCAACTGGTCTTCAAACCATTATAACGTCGCACAAACACTATTCCTTCTTTCTGGACTTTCTATTGGAGTAAATAATTTGAGAATATTATTTTTTAAAATTCCTGCCAGTATAGTTTGTTCAACATAATGTAGACCCTTTGAAAAGCTTTTCCTAAGCTGTTCTTGAAACTGATTCAAGTCTGAACTCTGAGTATTTCCTAGTGTTGTGAATAATAAATTTCAATCCCCTTGAGAAATCCTGCTATATGTTTGGGAGCTAGTTCCCATCTTAAGCTTGAGAAATGTTGGGTTAAGAACAGGTTTTGCCAACCATCATATGTACATCACCTCTAAATGTGATTATAAATGATCCTTAAATGCCGACTTTACTGAACATAATCAGCTTATGCCAGCAACAAATTTGTGTTCTCTTTTTACACCCTCCTAGGATCTGTCAAGGTCAATAATGCCGAAGCTGTACATTTGAGATAGTTGCTTCTGAAGAAGAAGGGGAGAAAAGCAATCATGCAACTTGTCAGCACGTTTTGTAATTAATCTTGAAGTGCTCTGTATATTGCGTAAACTTTGAACCAATTAAAGTATGTACTTTACTAACAAGCTGTAAATCAGAGGAAATCAACATTAGAGAAACATTGGCAACAAGAGTAGGGTTCAAATTAGTACCATAATAACAGGTATGCTTTGGCTGTAGTTTGAAACATTGTCTATTCATGTTGCATTCTACTCCCACAATGAATACTAAGAGGCTTGGCCCTCCTGAGAACTTTAAATCCTACCACGCTGCAAGTAACAAGCAGATATTAGTCTTTCTGCCAAAGAAAGTCAAAGAAGAGAACTACATATGTATATTCTCTCCCCCCCCCCGCCTCCTTCTGGTTTTTGTAATTTTAGCATACGCATAAGAAGCTGCCTAGGGACGTGGGTGGTGCTGTGGGTTAAACCACAGAGCCTAGGACTTGCCGATCAGAAGGTCGGCGGTTTGAATCTCCACGATGGGGTGAGCTCCCATTGCTCGGTCCCTGCTTCTGCCAATCTAGCAGTTCGAAAGCACGTCAAAGTGCAAGTAGATAAATAGGTACCACTCCGGCGGGAAGGTAAACGGCGTTTCTGTGTGCTGCTCTGGTTCGCCAGAAGCGGCTTAGTCATGCTGGCCACATGACCCGGAAGCTGTACGCCGGCTCCCTCGGCCAATAAAGCGAGATGAGCACCGCAACCCCAGAGTCGGTCACGACTGGACCTAACGGTCAGGGGACCCTTTACCTTTACTTTAAGAAGCTGCCTTATACAAAGTCAGACTGGAATCAGCTCTCCAGGGAGTCTGACATGGGTCTTTTCCCCAGCCTATGGGTGTTTGAGATCGAACCTGTACATTTTGCTTGCAAAACTCATGCTGCATCACTGAGCAAGGGCACAAAACATTCTACAAACATTTTAAGCCCAATTCAAATTTTGTCTCAAAGTGGATACCCTCATACTGGGTTGCTGCCATGTATCAGTAAACAGAAGAATGGGTTTGTGTGTAGCTTGCTGCTGTTTCTACTGTATAAATCTTATACAGTGGTACCTCGGGTTGTGAACTTAATTCATACCGGAGGTCCATTCTTAACCCGAAACCGTACTTAACCTGAGGCACGCTTTCACTAATGGGGCTACTGCTGCCACCATGCCGTCGGCGCGTGATTTCCATTCTCATCCTAGGGGAAAGTTCTCAACCCGAGGTACTACTTAGCGGAGTTTGTAACCCGAAGCGTTTGTAACCCAAGGTACCACTGTATAGTAAGAGAAGTAACAGGATCCAGTGCTATCATCTGCTCTATTGAACCATTTGAGTCTTAAAGCTAGGAGCTGCCATTTTTATTTCATTGGGTCGGGTTGTCAGAGAGGGTAGCAGTGCCAATGGGGTATTTGGGCAGTGATTGACTTGGAATGGAAGAAATTATCTAAAAATGGAAGAAAATCTAGTAAGATTTTAAAGAATACTTTTGACAGTATTTGTGCACCAGCCGAGTGTCATTCATATGTAACTGACCTCCCTAGCAAAGCATTAGTGAATTCAGCTCCCCCAACTCCACTGGTTATTACTTCAGTAGCATCAGCTAAGATCCTTGTAGAAGATGAAACCAGATCTGCATTATACATTTAAAAGATATTCAGTGCACATTTAAAGCAATGACTCCCCCTCATAAAGCTACCATTTCCAGCACCCTTAACAAACTACAAACTCCAGCATAGGAGCCAACTCCTAAGGGCCAAGGTCCCTTCACCTCCCGCCCCTATAAATTTCTGAAGGGGCTGGGGTCCTTGAAGTTGATGGGCATTGCCATTCAAATGATGTGTGCACACCATGACATGATCAATTATGCAGGACAGGGCTTATCTGCCCCCTCCCCAATATTTTTTTCAAGTTGGCACATCTGATCCCCAGAATTCTTTGGGGGAAGCACTGTGCTTTAAATGTGCATTAGATATGTTTTGAATGTATAGTGTGGATCTGCCCAAAATTAGATATTTGCTCCAAATTTCACTGAATATCAACTCCAAAGCCTTAGTTAACAGAGACTAGACAAAATTCAAATTAGTATTGGCCAACTACGAATTCATTTCAAGTTAACGATAGACCTTTTCTTAGTTCTTGACAGTGGTGCATCATTCATGTTAGACTCAAAAGCATCTCAGATGTTGTTGTTTTCTGTACCTATTCAGGAAAGGAATAATTTCAAGTCATCCATCTTACTTGTTTTGTCGTGTGCCTTTCAATATAGCTGTTTGTTACATATGCAGACACCCACTGCCATTCATTCTGTGCTTGACAGGTTGAAAACTATGTTTAGACAGACTGTTCAATCATTTGGACCAACATATGTAAAAGTCAGGAAATATTCCAGAGGATTTTTTAAAAAAAACCACACAAGTTGATCAAAGAGGATTTATGCATCTTACGAAATGTGAGCCACCAGCAATTTCTTCTAGACAAGACTACTTTTCCTATGATCTAATTAATGAAAATCCCAATCCGGTCAGCGTTAAGTGCTTTTAAAGCCAATTGATTTCCATTTCCCTTCAGAAATGAGTCAAGCTCAATATTAGAAGATGTGCTCCATATTCATAAGGTTTCATCCTGATACATCCAATTGAGAAAATCTCAAAGGAACATAGGAAGCTGCCTTATACTGAGTCAGACCCATTAGCCCATCTAGCTCAGTATTATCTCTACACCGATTGGCAGCAGCTGTCCAGAATTTCAGACCAGGCTGTCTCCCAGCTTTACTTGCAGAGTCCAGAGACTGAACATGGAACTTTCTGCATGGAAAACAGGTGCTCAAGTGCTGAGCTGCAGCCCTTCACCTAACAGGACTGGCATGGGACAGACCCACCCAAGAGATCTTGGAGAGCCACTGCCAGTTGAAATAGATAACATTGGGCTTGATGGCCCAATTCAGTGTAAGCAGCTTCTTATCTTTTTACTCTCTTAGTAAAAATCAATGGGACTTACACGTGCAAGTGAAATCAATGGACTTACAAGTGCAAGTGAAACCAATTGGATTTCCACAGTGTAATTGTGTAGCATTGTAGCATTTGCTGCTAAGGATTATGGACTATAGCCATATGTTGAAAATATACCGATAGGCATGGATTTGCAGCTCCTAGTACTCTTATGTGATTTTGTATTTACCAAAAGAGACAAGAAATTCGTACAGGGGATCAAACGCGAGAAACACAAAACAGACACGTGCTTTCCAAGCACAATAATTACTGTGCTTAACACATTTTGTATTGCCAAGACTGTCTAGTACACTATATGCTTTACAAAGTGTTTGTATAGCCTTTTAAATAATAATGTACATTTCATTTTTATAGCCAGCCTTTTAAACATTTGGCCACATTATGAAACTGTGCAGAAGAGATCAAAGCAAAAAGTTTATTTTATCTGGCACTAAAAAATTGCATTAGTGTGAAACGATGTATGTAATTATTGAGCCACAACTTACATTGTGCCTTGGATAAAAATGAACATGACAGTCTTAGGAAGAAGAAAGAGAGGACCAATAAAAAAAGATTTTCTGGATTTAATTCAAGTGATGAAGGAAGGATATCAAATTGCTTTATTTGGTATTTGAGCATTTTTCATTCCCATGTAGCATAGTAGAAAGAAACTCCCCAAGTAGGATTTATTTGTTTACTCAAAATCAAGATATGGTGATGGGTAGAGAAATGGAACATTTAAAATGTGGGATATTTTACTTACAAAAAAGAAAGCAGTATCTTAGGCAATACCTTAAGTAATGCCATTTCACACATGAACAAATATTATTTTTAGGTACAAAGGTAGGAAAGTACTCCCAGGAAATATCACTCTTGGTGACCTAGAATCATAAGCATATTTATTTGGTAATACCTTATATTTGAATGAATGCAGCTAAATAAAAATATTTAGGCTTACATATACAGATAATTTTTCCAGACAGTATCAATATGTGCAAATAATGATGGTGATGGTCATTCATATTGATATATTCATCCCACTTCTCTGAATGGTGAAGGTTTCAGGGACTTTTGTAAGGACATCATCAGAAATTATATAATAGTGGGGTTTATTTGCCTTAGCTACACTGTTATCATTTTTTTATAGCCCCTCCCTGCAAAAAAAAACCCCACAACTACTACAACAGATATGCTTACAGAGTATCTGCAGTTCAAGACAACACAAAACACCATAATAATATATTGCAGAAGGCAGTTCAAACAACCAGTGTAGAAAATTCATAAAACCATCGGCCTAAAGCCTGAATTCTTTATAAAGTTTTTACATGTTTCCTGAAAGCAGTGGGAAATCTGTTTATCCCTCTCTTTTTTGCTTTGGAAATGCACGCTACTGACTGTGACAGGAGAGGGTGCATTTTTTTAAAGTCTTCTGTAAGTCTGTTGTATAATGCCAGTGTAGGGCACACAGACAATTCCAATACACAAAAGCAATGACAGTGATTGAAGCAGACTTATGAGCTAACTCTGAGATTGAGAACAGTGATGAGACATTTGGGGTGAAAGGGTTATCAAAAGATCAGTATCGAAGACTTCTTGCAAGCTCTCACATGTAAGGAAGGAGACAGGTTTCTGAGAGAGCATGTGACCTTTTACGGACCTGGTTCTTTTACCATCCTTACTAATTATATGCAGAAATGTTATACAATACATATTAGGAAGCACCATATTTCAACAGCATAATTTTATAAGTCTTTTGGTACAGTTATGTGCATTCTTGAATGTGTTTATGTGCTAGTTATTTTAGGAAATCTGGAGTGTGTACATGTATAGTATGTATACAATATGGTGTGTGTGTGTGTGTGTGTGTGTGTGTGTGTGTGTGTGTGTGTGTGTGTATTTAATGGAACTGGTTAAAAAAACCTTTTGAAATCAAAGACTGAGATACACAGTGTGTGTTTGTATGAGTGGATAAGCTCAATATCAACATCAACATGTTCAGAAAATTCCAGCTCTAATCTAGATCAGGGTTGATCAGGTCTGTACTGCAAATACAGGAGATCATGACATTGCTCCCCTCTCATACATGGTATAGTGTCCCCACCTAGCAATTACCTACCTTTACTATTAGTGCAGACCACCTGGTGCATAATAAGCCTTCATCTCTGTGCTATGTGCATAATAATCCATTTAACATCCTAGACTCTATTGCTTTCATTTGGCAACACCGCTTTCATTATAGTAGAATTACCTTAATGTTGAACATAGCATTGGCATTACATTCCTCCTACATATATGCACCTGTTATATTTGGCATTTGTGGAAGTGACTTTGTATGGCAACCTATTTCAAAGCAAGCATTTAGGCTTCGACACTAGTTTTTTTTCCCCCAACAGAACAAACAAAACTGCAAGCAGATATGTCCTCCCTTCCCCTATAGCATTTTGCAAAATGGAGAAGACACTGCTAGCACCATTTTTCCTGCCAGGGATCATGGGACTTGCACTTCAGATCCCATGATCTTTGGGAGAAAAGCTTCTGGTTTCATCACCACACCAACAATGCCTTCTTCAGCTTGTAAACACAGGAGAAAGGAGAGAGACCTACTGGCCTCATTCAGGATGGAACTTGCTACTCTGCCCTGCCCACCTCCCCTTATTGCAGAAGCAGATTGCAAGGTGGCATGGAGTCATTACACTAGTTTCCTGGCAAATGGGTCACTGCTTGTTACTGGAGGGGATGTGGAAAGAGGTCAGTGCCATGCAAGTGCACCAGCAAAGCCAATCAGACACTCCTGCTAGTGTGCTTGCACTGTGCTGACCTCCTACTTGAATGCTTGTCCAACCATAGCAGGCAGATGCTATATTCCCAAATATGTACCCTATGTTAGGTCACATACATATCACACACACACACACACACACACACAGATTGTGTGCATGCATGCACACACATGCACACACATGCAGTGTTAGAAATTTAGCTCCCTGGGTTTTCCAGACCCTCCAAGTGTCCCTATTTTCCAGGGATGTCCCTGATTTAGAGAAACCATCCCAGTTTCTGATTTGATCCTAGGGTGTCCTGCTTTTCCTTAGGACGTCCCTATTTTCATTGGAGAAATGTTGGAGGGTATGGCATTATCTGACCCCCAAGCCGTCTGAAGGCAATCCTGTATAGGGAAGTTTTTAAATGTTTAATGTTTTATTTTGTTTTTATATATGTTGGAAGCTGCCCAGAGTGGCCACCCAGTAAGATGTGTGGGGTATATTTTCATCAGAGAAATGTTGGAGGGTATGAGTTTTGTCATGACCCAAGGAAATTTAGAATTCTAGTACATCAAGCCACTGTGACCCATCATGTCAATATATTTAGGTTCTATGGAATTATTATTGGTGAATGTCAGCCACGAGCCAAATTCATCCTGAAAGTAATTCCAGTGAGGTCAAAGAATGAATGATGGATGCAACTGAGCAGTAAATCTTAAAAAGTCACCTACTCCATGTTCTCAGACACACTGAGATTTGAAAACCTGTTTTGTAGTTGTACAGAATTAGCAAGGATCCTATTTCAAAGTGAAATCCATTGTATATATTTATATTTGCTATTTTAAGGAATGGCTGAAAACATTTTAATTTGTCCAGGAATTTGGATCCCGAAGTATAGTTTGTGGTGCAGCTCTAATAGCCTTTTCCTATCCTTCTCTTCATTGTATTGTGTTGTATTTGGTGTTTTTTAAGAATATTTCTGTCATTGTTATGGTATTCTGATTTAATTGTTAAAGGCCACACCGCGGTAGTTTGGAGGAAGGGTGAGGTACAAATAAATAATATTAATTTAGATGATTAAGGATACAATCCTGTGATCCTTTAAGGTATTTTGCATTCATTGAGGTTAGATCCATACACGTAAAGTACTTTTGAAGCATATAGTTTTCCCCAAAGAATCTGAGAATTGTAGTTTGTTATAAGGTACTTGAAATTGCAGATCTGTGAGGGGTGAAATACAGTTCCCAGTATTCTTTGAGTGAAGCTATGTGTTTTAAATATATGATATGATCTCATGTCAGGAACTGGCTGGACACTGAGGAGTGGTGTCTAGATACTGACGACTGGGTACCGAAAGAAGGCGGATTGGAGAATGAATTGAAAGAAGGGATCAGTGATCAAGAGGAGATGAGAGTCAGAGGCAAGAGAAGCTGCAGGACTGGAGAGTGAAGAACAGGTGCAGAAGGAGAGAGAGATAGGTTACCCTGGTGTAGGGTCAAGGACCTCCACTCCCCCTCCCCTGCTCTGCTGTCTCCCAGGACCAGGCGAGGATTGAGGTTATACACAGACAGAGTCTTTGCCTGCTTGCACACAGCTCAGGTGGGGAGATACATAAGTTGAGGTCAGGGAAAGGGTTTTTCTGTTGCTGCAATGGCCTCATTGCATTGGTAGCTGAGAGATGTAGGACTGATGGACATGCTTTTTCCTAACTTGTAACTGTACTTTTGACAATAAAGAGTTAATTCCTCATTCTGGACATTCCTTGCCTGACAGCTCCATGACATTTCAATTCAAAAATATATTCCACTGATGAATACAGAAAATCAGATTAATAGATGGAACAGTAGGTGTTCCTTTGGGGCATTTTTATCAATGGATCTGGTTCGGCATCCTGTCCTTACAGTGACTACTCAGAGGCCTGTGGGAAGCAGTAGCACTCTTCCCACTTGTGAGTGCCAAAGCTGGAAAATGGAGGCATACTGCCTCCAAGAGTGGATGTAGTCGCCAAAGCATCATTCTCACCTCATGCCCTAGGTGGAACATTCGGTAGAGAGCAAAAGTGCTGTCACTTCACAACAGAGATATGGTAAGTAGAACTGGATGCTACCGAGAAGGAGGAAGGAACTATTCTATACACATGGTGACTATTTTCAGTAGCACTTCACATCTAGATTATGGGCTCCAGGCATTTGCTGTACACCTGACATATCATTGATTTGGGCTATATTTCAACTTTTGAGGACACTGCGGGAAGAAAATGAGTCATGCATCCATCATGGCAGTATTTCAAATGACTTGTCAGAAGCAAAAACAGACGCCATGAATGGCAGACATCCAGGGAACTATCATACACTGATTAATTAATAGCCATGGCTGATCTACTGTCTGTAAAGAAGGATCCATAATCTTCTGGAACTCAGCCTGCAATGAGAATGGGATGGGGGAAGAGGTGACCAGGGTCATAGGTGTAAATCAATGAAATCTAATAGGACCTGATATTTTGGCCCACTGCTTTGTGAGGCAGGTGAGAATGGGTTCTATAGCTTCTGTCCCACCAAGTGTCTCCAAGCAGTGCTTGTCAATGTAGGTATGGCCAATATATGTACATATATATACACAAACACACACAGTACATATAAACATATATTTAGATGGGTGGGGCATTATTATTATTATTATTATTATTATTATTATTATTATTATTAATAATAATTGAAACTTCTTTCCAGACCATTAGGCCTCTTAGGCTGAAAACATAGGACTATAAATTCTGCAGAACACTCATATACACTCCTGAATCCACATGGTCAGCATTTTAAAACCTCCTCACTCCAGCATTGCACTGAGTGACTAAAAACAGTGCTTTGTTTCCATCCAACCCCACTCAACCACCGAGGTGGGAGAAAATGATGCCTTTCATTCTTAAAGAGCAGGCCATGGTCTTTATCTCTAATCTTAGCCCTGAGGTGCTTAGCAGCAAGATTGAGAATAAAATATTAATTTGACTGAAAGTTGGCCTAGGGGTATGCTGAGATCACAGAATGAGTTAAGCTGCTGAGGCAGAGAGTTGTATTGGATTTGGGTGTGGTTCGGAACGGATGTTCCATTTAGGCCTATCTCCTGCTGAACACAGTGCCTCTCTTTGTGGCTGGTAATTGGATGGGTCAGCTGTGATGC
Source organism: Podarcis muralis (assembly GCF_964188315.1). Lineage (NCBI taxonomy): Eukaryota > Metazoa > Chordata > Lepidosauria > Squamata > Lacertidae > Podarcis > Podarcis muralis. Next base: position 34,205,001 of record NC_135665.1, read on the forward strand.
TTTCAGGATGGATGTCTTATGTACTGAGGGAAATGGTAGCGGCAATAAATGCTGTCCTAGCATATCATAATCAGAGGCAGGCATATTCAGGTTGTGATGAGGTACCATATTGAGCTCTATACAGTGATTTCCTATAACACAACAATAGGGAAACAGTGGCCCTCCAGTTGCTGCTTGATTTCAGCTCCCATCAGCCCCAGCCAGCATAGCTCATGGTCAGGCATGATGGGAGTTGTAGTCCAGCAAGATCTGGAAGGCCCTAGGTTCCCCATCCCTACTCTATAGACGTAAGTCATCTAAGACTGTGAACGAAACAGTATTTATTGACGTAGAATTTCTGTTACTCATTATCAGTGAGGTTAGTGTCACCTAACAAGACAAAAGTGTGGTGGGTTCTTATTCATGAGATGTTGTTTGAAGATGATGCAACCCTGACCGTGCACCTTGAGGAAGCTCTAGAGAGACTCATCAACTGTCTTGCCTGTATGGAGTTTGGCGTCACCATCAACCTGACAAAGACCAACATCTTGGATCAGGATGCCACCAACACTCCGTGCATCAGCATTGATGACCACATGTTTGATGTGGAAGACAATTTTGTCTACCTGGGTTCCACCACAACCAACAACTTTTCCATTGACGCTGAGCTAGACAAACACATTGTCAAGGCAGCGACAGCAATGGCTCACCTGTCTAAAAAGGTATGGGAGAATGGTATGCTAATAACCAATACCAGGATTTGGTAACGCGTTTTGAGCACGCTGCTTTCTGGAAGTGAGCTGTGTGCGTTTTATAACCACCAGGATGAAGCCTCAATGCCTTCTATATGCACTGTGTCAGGAATATTTGGGACCTCACATGGCAGGACAGAGCCTCAAATAATATGTGCTCTCCCAAATTCACATCTTCTACACTGTTTCGGTCATGTACATAGAATGGAAGATGGCAGGATCCCCAGGGATGTGCTCTAAGGGAAGCTGGCTTCAGGCACTAGGCCTGTTGACAGGCCAATTCTATGTTACAGAGATGTCTGCAAACACGACATTGGTCTCTACAGCCACAGCAGGTGCTGTAACTCTTCAGTGGTTTTACTTTACGACCAAGGGCACACTCTTTCATTGCCTCTTGAGACAGATGGATGCCAGCAACAAGTGTCACATACACAAGTGTGGTCTGACCACAAAACTAGTAAGAACTAGTTAAGGGGGAACTAAGCAAGGACAGTTAAAGTGTTATATTTACTTTTGTATAAAGTAAATATAACATATAAGGAGAGTTCTGATATATACAGTGAAACTGGGTTGAGAAAAGTTGCATGTTAGTGTGGCAGAAGGTGGTTGGTCAGAGGATGAAACAACAAAGATGACTCATTTTTCCCTATATAGGGTGTGTCCTAATGGAAAGCTTTTGCAGACTCTCCGAACTCTGTCCTGTAATGCATTACTGAATAAAGTCTGACTGATAAGGAATTTGGTGGAAGCTTCCATACCTGAACTCAAAAGGGCAATTTATCTCATATTCTCCAGCTCACACATTTAAAGACTGGGTATCTCTCCCTCACATCTATGTGTTTAAATAGCCTAAGACCAAGCCACCACCATATTTACTCCTTTAGGGTTTGAGGTTTTAAAATCATTTTTATTCCACTTCTGGAAGATACCACTCTAGTATTAATGTGGTGATGTAGACATTAACATGCAGGCCTGAACTCAGCACTGGCAGGATGACTTCTGGGTGTATAATTTATATCAGATTTTGACAGACTGTCCATGTTTATTAGTTCCGGTGAAAGAAGAAATAATCAGAAAACAATACAGCAAACGAAAATTCAAATTAAACAAGAGACAACTGAAATGGAATAAAATGTAACTGAAAGCAAAGCAAGCCAGGATCAAAGATAACCAAAGGCTGAAGCAATCCACATGCAAAAGAGGAAGCCAGAAGCAAATTAGAGGGAGAGTGGAAAATAAGTTGTGTCTCATCTTAATTAATTGCCTTTCATCCTCTCTCATTTGTATTTGTGAGGATGCACCTAATCAGGATTGCTATAATGACTGAGCCAAGAATATTTTTGGAAGACTGAGCCAAATATTTTCTAACATTTTCAGTGCCAATCAGGCACTCTCTGAGGGAGGGGGAGTGTTAAGTTTCCCCAAAACCTTCCCTCAAGCTTATTTTCTTAATCCCAGTTTGCTGTTATCCACTTGATTACAATTATTGTTTTTGTTTCTTTGAAAATAGTCCTTCTTTTTCATAATAGTGGCATTGCCCAGGCAACCGCATTATGTGACCCATGAGAGCAGCAAAATAAACAGGCTGTACCAGGGTGATGGAACAAAATGAGGCCAATGTCAGCAGCAGGCAGGGCAAGGGTTGGCATAGCATTGGGTCCCAGGATCAGTTCATCATTCCACAAACCCCATGTTGATGGAATGGATCGGCTGGGTTTGGATCACTCCAAACCTCTACAACGGGAGTCAGCCGTGGTACAAGCCAAGCAAGCAAGGTCTCACTGGGAGACCAGGGTGCAGATTCCAACCAGGAAGATATCGAATCCATGCTTGGGTTTGCCATGCTCAATCCTCTCAGGCCTCTTAGGGGACCTCCAATACTATGCTGATACTGACCAATGTCATTTCCACCCTCATACAATGTTCTTCCACCTAACAAAGGAAAGCCATAATTTCACTCAGGGAAACGGGGGAGGGGACCCCCAACCAAGTGCCAATCAGACTGAGGAAGAAAAAAAAATTCTTTCTGGCCCTGTCAACTAATGACCCAAAATTGCTCAGTGAAGGCTCTAACCAGAGTGTGGGCAGGGGGGAAGCTCTCAAAACAAAATGGCTGTGAGATCCAGGAAAAGCAGCCTTACATAGGCTTTCCCCTCCCCTATTCAGCAAGGGCTCATGGGACAGCTTTTTCCCATGAGCCCATCACACAGAGAAGATACTGGACAAAACCTTGCCCAGTATTTTGCTGCAATCTATGGGCCACAGTGTCGCAGGAAAAAGGTTTCATGTGCTAACTGGGCATAGAACAGGGCTCATAATGTTGACAATCCTATTTGCCCTATTGGTAGAGGACTCAGTCATAGGGTGCTACCTTAGCGAGGAATCGTGACTGTGTTGTAGAGCAAAATGAATTGAATACAGAAGATCTGAGATTTGGTCCTTTAAAAAATGAATCAGGTAGCAGTTGATCTGAGAAGCTGTTTCCTTCTTGCTACCAGCCAGAGTAGACAATGCTGACCTAGACAGACAAATAGTATGACTGGCAGATTCCTATGTTCTTATCCATATTTTAATGGAAGGGACATAATATAGCACATAATTTTCATGCAAAAGCTCTTCTTTCAGTCTGCAACATCTCCTGTATGATCTTCTATCCAGTAAAGCAAGAGGCATGATTGGACTGGGAGGGAAACATTCCAGCCAGCCAAAAACGTTTATGTGACCAGTGAGGAGTGTGGCCTCAGGTGTGGCTGGGGCATGGGTGTGGCCTGAGAGAGTCCCTAGAACTGGAAGGCCACAGCAAGCCCCTGAGCCCAAAGGTCCCCACCCCAGGCTTCCTGTTATAGTTGCTGTTATGAGTGACTTTGCACTCCCACAGTGATCAGCCTTTGCAGCACCAAGCAATTGTTGTCATTCATCAATCCTGGACTCAAGACAGGCATTTCTTCAATTTTTGCCTGAAGAAAAAGTTGTTTCTTAAATAAATAAATAAAAGAATCCAGACATAATTAAATGGAATCCCTTTTTCTTCCACTACTCACAATCTTTCCCAATCCACGGTAGCATTTGTGTCAACTTCGCTTGTGGTGTTGAATAGGGAGATAAGTTTGGTTTTATGTCAGAGCTTTGGCAGCCCAATCACTGCTATAAATGAGAGCTAGTGACTCCATCTCTAAGCCTGGATTAAAGAGCAACTACTTTGATCAAAGAAGAAGGGGGTGAAAATCTATTACTTTCTAATGAACATAATTTGTTACAATCAAGTAGATTTGTATTATTCAGGGAATTGCAATTTTCACCATTGTTCCCGGGAATGATATATTCCTCCACAGCTTCAACCAAGAACTCAAAGATAAGAAGCTTTAAAAGTTTAATTAGAGAGGGTTTATTATTATTATTCTTAAAGATATGCAAAGAAGATTACTACTTGTGGCCTTGACAGCTACATGTGAATCCTGATGACAGCTGCTGCCTTGAGCCTGAATACTTGTTTCCTAACTTAAACCAGCAATGTTTAAGCGATTTGGAAAGATCTCTCTTTCTTGTCATTCTTTCTCAAAGTGCAGGGAATTTAGAATGTCAGCATAAATCCTACATTGTGGGTTTTGCTTAGCATCACATTCCTCTGCCTATTTAGGGTCACATTTGTGGGAATGTTCTGGGGTGCAGGAGAGGATATATTGACTAATTATATCCTTATTCAACTTGTGCTAACAAGTTCCCAAAATATCAGCAGAGTTTATAGACATTCCCCTTTAAGTTCGCAACGGTAACGTGTGCACAGGTTCGCTAGAACCTCTATAATAATTACTCTGGTAATTTCCCCTTTTGTTCCCTCTTAAAATACAAGACACCACACAGTCTTTATAAAAGTATAAAAGAGTTTACTCACGTTCTGTTCACAATATGATCCCAGAAGGCAGACAGCTTAAAAAGCTTACATACATTCAGAATCTATCTTGTAGCAAGATAGTCCTTATCTCCTCTCTTGGCTGGGAGCCAAGAGAGCATCCTTAGATGTTTCCTCATCGAAGGAAGATGGCAGAGAGAGAGAGTGGCTGCCTGCCCTGTGCTTTTGTCATTACCTGCACAGGTGAGGCCACACCCACCTCTGGTCACATGCGGAGGAAGTCCGTCCCCAGGAAGTTTACCTGCTTGCTGGACTGACATCCCTCCCCATGTTCTAACATGTACACTCTAGGAATGTTGTCATTGACTGCTCCTGTGTTTACATCCCACAACATTTCACTACAGGTCATGTGTAACAGCACCATGATGGAAGTAGTATCAGTTCAAGGAGCAAGATAAATATGTTGGGTGGAAACAGACAGTATTCTAATTCTACCCATCATGTATCTGGTGAATCACACTTTAAGTCCACAAAATCCAGGAGTGGATCTCCTAGTGGCACAAAGCTGCAGCAATAGCCTCCCAGCAGCAAAGTCAGTGCTGCTCATCAAGATGGAGAAGAGGAGTAAGGCAGCTGCAAGGCTGGGCTGTGTGGATGCACTAGCAGGAATGCCAGAGTGTATCTATGGGCTCATACATGCAGCACTGAACCTCCCTGCCACTTACCCCTTCTCTTCCTGGCAGCAGTGACTCCACTGCTGGGTGGTTATTATTGCAGTTCGACCACACCAGGAGGCCAGGCATGGCCAAACATGGCCCTCCAGCTGTTTTGGGACTACAACTCCCATCATCCCTAGCTAACAGGACCAGTGGTCAAGGATGATGGGAATTGTAATCCCAAAACAGCTCGAGGGCCAAGTCTGGCCATGCCGGGCCTATGCCATAATAAACTTGTGTCTCTTTACAGTGCCGGAAGTCTCTTTGTTGATTTTGCTGCAGCAAACTCAACATGGCTACCACTTCCGGGAGTGCATTACCTTGTGGCTCTGAGCCTTGTACCTGCAGCGTGAATTGGAATTTGCAGGATGTGTATTTTACAGATGAAGGATCTTCTGAAACAAACTTCTGTTTTCTGTTCCACTTCTCTACCATAGATGTGGATACTCTTTTGAAGAGTCGCATCACAGGCCACCACAGGAGCACTTCTGCCATAATGTCAGAAGTGCCCAGAGCGAGTGGGTTGACTTTGCATGAAAGCGACAGAAATTTTCCTCCCGTTCTCATTCAGGCTATTTCTGTTACCATTCATTTTGAGCTTCAGTTGCTCTCCCTTCTAAGTTTGTGCAAGAAAGACTCGTTAGCTTGTTCTTCACTCTGGCAACTATTAGATGACATTTTAGAAGCACAGGGTAGAGACTGGAGGATTTGCAAGGCTGATTTAGGTCAGAGGACTAATAATAAAAATAATGGTTCAAATATGTGACTTTCCTGATGATGGATCATATATGTATATTATATGGACTAGTATCTTACATGCAACTGCTCATGGGGGGCACATAGGAAGCTGCCTTAAAGCAAGTCGGACTATTTGTCCATCTAGCTCAGTATTGTGTACACTGATAGCAGCAGATTTTCATGGTTTCAGATTGGGGTCTTTCCCAGTCACAATTGGAGGTGTTGGGGATTGCACCTGAGGGCCTTCTACGTATGGTTGGACTATAATTTCATCACTTAGCTACAACTTTACTTAAAATCTGTTTTGTTCTTGCTGTTTCCTTTATGTAACCATAACTATCAGGAAGCTTGGATAAATATAAATGGCCAACGGTCAGGAGTGCTTGCAGTTCTAGTCTGGAAACATCTGGAGAGCCACATCCTCGGAGGTAACAGATTGGAATTGATCCCATGCAACTTGACTAGACGGGACTCCAGCACTCTCCCGCTCTGGCCCTGCTCCCATGGTGGAGTCTACCTCTTTCTGAAGCTGAGTGACTTTGTCTGCAAAAAAAACCTTTCCAAATTCATTGCAGGAGATCTTGGGGTCCTTACCATGCCCCGATGGTGAAAGTGGTTCCTCACACCTGTTAAAGATGGTTGCAGCCTAAGAGCTGAGTATTTTTTCTGTGCTTTGGGGATAATCAAATGTTAAGGCAACCATCAGAGTAACACAATTCACAGAGAACATGCCACAGAATGCACATGCAGATTTCACTGCAAACCGATTTTCAGTCTCTTGACATTTTGTTTCATTGAATTAAGAAGCAAAAAATTAATTGGTGAAATACTTTCCTGAATGATTACAAAAAAAATTAACCATCTTTGATGTTAAACTCATGCTGGTTTGTTTATATCATTACATTACCATCATGGTAAAATATTGAAATGTCCCAGACAAGTGAATTAAAAGAATATGGATAACATTTAATAAACAGCATTAATTATTTAGCCAAAGTATTTCAGCCTTGCTAATAGTCATCCTGAAAATTCATCTTTTTGAAAAAGAAAATGAAAAGAAAATCACATTTGAAACAGTAATATAACGAGAGTAAATTTAGTAAAGGCACTCTTACTAAAGCCACTCTTAATTGGTCATAAAGTGAATAGTCATGGTGGCTTAAATATGGTCATAGGTTAAAGATGCACAGTCATGGTTATAGAATGAGGAAAAAAAGCATGGTTCAAGGGATCTTCTAAGACAGGACTTATAGCAATGAGTCTGTACGAACTCCAAGCTTTTGCATTCCCTCTTTTACTTTCTCTTGATCCTCTGTTATAAACACACAGACAAGAGTTCCATTTTCATTATGAAACAAATCAGAGCTTTATGTTATATACTAATCCAGAGAACTGTTGTTTTTCCTAGCCAAAGTTTATTATCAAACTAGGGTATCAAACTAGGATTTGTTAGTCCTGGTGTTGCTGATGATGTTCTAAATCTATTTCCTGAATGTGTACATAATGAAGAACTGTGGCTTATGGAGAGTTTGCTTTTTAACAATTTAAATCTTGAATTTATCCAAGTATTTTAATCTGAACAGAATTAATGTATTTTTAAATCTCTTTTGACCACCCTTCTCAATGCTTGGCCTTGCCTTGAACATAGTATTGGCAGCCTAGATCAACTGGTAAAAGCAATATAATGTAAGTCATGAAACATAAGTTATTTGCATGGTTTATGGTTCACATTGGGGGGAAGCAGATTTTTGTGCTTAACTGCTGTGTTGCAAGCATATGAAAAAACTATACAGATTTGTATCTTTTGCAGGTGGGGTGGAGGACCCTGTCCACATACAATATACTAGGACAAGAAAATCTTGTTGGCATCCCAGCTCCTATCTAACAGATGTATTTCACCAGAGTTGTACATTCAAATAGCATTTGTTCCCATTCTTTCAGCCTTGGGGAATGATTTCTGTTTTCCAATATTTCATATGCAACAGTTGTGCTGCAGTGACCATTTAATAAACTAATTTCCTGTATTATGTCAGAGTATTTTCTCTCTCTCTGTAAGTGCAGAAGACTAACAAAGAATCTAAATTAAATCTGCAATCTTTAATAGAATTAATTAGTTTTCTATTTTCTCCCCAATAAGTGATTGCACTGTGACATGTCCCTGGCGGTGGGATCCATAGCTCTCTCTTCCACTACCAAGGCTTGAGACTCATCTCATTTTCTAATACTGAAATGGTTTCACCCAATGATCAAGGATGAAAAATATACTTGAGCTCGTAGGCGAGCTGATCAGTGTGCATGTGGAACAAAGGCACATTGAAAGCATCTGATAAAGTCATTCCAGAGCTAATCAACAAAACAAGCTTTTGGCAGCAACGCAGAAACAAAATATCAAAGTGTGGTGTGAAATCATGTAGGTGGTACAATCACCAATTTAAAGATCAGAGCTAAAGAGTGTCATGCCCAACAATTGTCAGATAGAATTTGACTTTTGAAAGATTACTGTAGTCAAAAGAAAACATACTTTTATTTAATTTTCTCAAAAAAATAAAGACTTTGGAACAGCAAAACAGACAGAAGTGAGTCAGCACACTCAAACTTTCCCAGCAGATCTGGTGAATAAAGGCACTAGAACAAAATATCATGAAGTTCTGGAATGAAATCATGTAGATGATAACAAGTTCATCTACACAGGAGTAAAAATTCAGCAATTTTCCTTCTGCATGCATTGAGGATTGATAAATGTAAACTTTAATGAGAAAGACCTGTGAGTTATAAACTGGGAATAAAGTATGCTTTTCTCAGCAGGTCTCTGCAGCCTCTGGCCCCAATTCTACCTGGAGTTTTGCAAGGAAAGTGAAATACAAGAGCACCTGAAAAATGGTGTTATGGATAGGGATGATGTGATTGATGATGATGATGATGATGATGATGATGATGATACTTGTACAGCAAGACTCAGGAAGAGCCTGGGTGAACACTTCAGTTTTAGGCAGCAGCCTAATTGCCAACACTGCAGATGCCTGTGTATTGTTCATTGGAAATGCATTCTGACGGGAAAGTGCTACCATATGAAATGCCCTGATCATACTGGGCATAAGATGATCCTCAGGACCAAAATGTACTCCTGATAGTGTCTTTCTTGAGGATTGCAGTGACTAGGCAGTGATATACCAGGTAAGGTGTTCCTGGAGGTAACCTGACCTCAGTTGCTCAGAGCTTTGTATATTGAGAACAAGACTTTATACATCGTCTGGTAGCATATCATTTGACGGTGCAGTTTTTTCAGCACTGGGAGTATGCACTGAAAATGAAGAGAGAGAAAAACCCTTCAACATCCTTGCTGCAGCATTCTAAACTACCTGCAGCTTCTGGACCAATCTTAGAGGATTGCAGTAAACCAGTCTGGAGGTCATCAGTGCCTAGACTTCTATAGCTAAACTCTTCCCAATCCAGAAATGGTCATAGCTGCTTCAACAACTATGAAGGTGCTCCTAGGCACTAAAGTCACTTGGTCTTCCAGAGACAAAGATTGGTCCAGGAACAGTTGTACCTTCAGGGGGAGGGAAAATCCACCCAGAACAAGCAACTGACCTATTTCCTGGATCTGGGGACTGCTTGCCTGGATTAGAGCTCACTTTATTGGAGCTGAGTCCCTGTATGTCCAGACCACTTAATTCAGATGTTATGAAGAAACAGAATTGGGTGCCATCAACATATTGATGACATGGAGCTCCAAATCCCCAACTAATCACTCCCAGTGACTTTATATAGATGCTAAGTAGCAACCAGCTTATGAACCAGAATTTCCTCTGTGCAGCCATGTTACTGCTGCTGCTTATGATGTGGATGATAATTTTACCACCTGCCCTTAACCAGCAGGTTACAACAATTAAAAATTTGGAACAGTTAAAAGTGAGGGCCTTCTCAGTGGTGGTACCCACCCTGTGGAATGCCCTCCCATCAGATGTCAAGAAAATAAACAACTATCTGACTTTTAGAAGACATCTGAAGGCAGCCCTGTTTAGGGAAGTTGTTAATGTTTGATGTTTTATTCTGTTTAATATTCTATTGGGAGCCATCCAGAGTGGCTGGGTATGAAAAAAAATATATATTATTATATTATTATTACGTGCAGGGTGGGCTCTGAAAACACAGGTATCAGGTGTAAATGGCGAGGATAAAGAGAGGCATCTTCACTGTAAGCTGCATAGTGCAGAAGCCAGATGTACCTCTGCAGGGAGGGAATTTCACAACTTAAGGGCTGCCACAGAGAATGCCCTCTCCTGAGCCACCACCACCCCAAATTCCTTAGGGAGATGAACTAGCAGGAGGGCCGCCTCTTAACACCTAGGAGGATATGTAGGGAATGAGGTGGTCTTTCAGATATTTGGGGGATAAGCCATTTACGGCTTTAAGCATCAATCAATACACAACCTGCTTTCCAAAATCCTGCTTTCCTTTAACATGTATTCATAAAAGGAACTAAAATAGAGAAATATCCCATAAAATATATTCACTCATCATATAACCTACCCCCAAAATACGTTTCTAGAGAGATGACATGAATCATTCTAAACCACTCATTTTATAGCTGTCACAAGCGTGCAACTCTGCATTTCACCATATGATCTTTCCTCATATTAATAACCGCAGCTAAAGCCTTTGCAATCTATGCATTCAGTTTCCCTACAATAGAAGCGAAGCACATTGGCGGTGTGCTTATCAGGTATGCATTGCCATGTGGCTTGGTAATGTGAATCCACTTTTGGCTGCATAGCTTGAAGAACTCTGCTTGTCATAGCAGTACACATTAAAACCATGTATCTGTCTGATGGACACTAGTATTCTGTTATTTAAATTTGCTTCCACCATGCTAGAGACCATAATGGAAAATGTTGCCCTTAGAAGGGACAAAAGAAAAATAACCTATTCCGTTAGAAATCACAGTGAATTGAAAGAGCATGACATTTTTCTTAGGTGACACCAAATCAAAATATTTCGAGAAATATAATCTTTCAGTACCATGGCTCTTTTGAGCAGAGCTGGGATTTAAAATAGTTTATGAAGAAATAACAAGAAGGCACAGTACATAATGGCATACTGTCACCACCAAATAATAGGCTATAGATTTCTGCTCAGAACTGTTTCTGTCAATCAAGCTGAGCATTCATTCTTCCATAATTAAGCCTATGCAAGTTATCATTTTAGCTTTAAAAGACAGATTGAAGGCTAGTACTTTCTGTGCTTCCTGGAGGAATAGTGCATTTTTTAACCAAAGAAACCAAGCAGGGAGAAAAACCCCACACAACTTTTTGTTTTTTAAATATTGCCAGCAATGTTGTCACTACAGAGTCTTAGCTTCAAATATTTTTATTACAGTGATCAGGTAGATTATATTTTCAATATATCTATATCAAAAGTGATTAGCTATATTGATATATGGTTAATGCTGGCCTGTCTGAGATGAGAATTGAAAGTTTCACCCTAAAAAGGGATTCCTCACTTCTGCCTTTACAGAGTGCAGCAGACTCATAATTCCTAAGACACCCCCAAGGAAAAGGAGAATAGAGGAGGGGGGAGAAGTAGTGATGCTTATAGCTAAAAAGATATCACTTCAATTGTTGCAAGATTTCTATCCAGGAGTTAATTCAAAGGCAAAATGTATATCATATTTTCTATCTTACTAATTTAGTCCTCTATCTAATGATACTGCTATACTCAGTGATTCTCATACTATTAGATGCCATTCGTGACAAATGTCTTGGTGATGTGATTTATCATGTGATATGCATCCCTCCTTATGTGCCTTTTAAGATGAGAAAGTTAGCTTAAAGATTTGCTTATATGCCGATGGATATTTCACATGATTACTGCAGGAGCTCTATTCATCTTTATCCTACATTCCATTTATGGCTTTTATAACCCTGGAAACATCCAACAGTTAGAAAAACCCTGGGACTATGTCTGTCAGTTGTGAATCCTAGAGCAAAGAGAACTTTATACCCCTGCTTTTAGGTAGTGTGAATTTATTCCTTTGGAAAAGGCAATAACCCCATAGTTAGTGAAGATTTAACCCTCATAAATTCTTCACGGCATCATTCTTGGCCATAAAAACTCATAAAAGTGAAGGGAAAACATTCAGATTTATGTTCTGAATCGGCCTAAAGTTCTGAGAAGTAACAGATCCATAGTGGCAGGAACTTGTGGCAGGAACTTGTGATGTTGCATTCCTCCTTATGTCCAGATTTTTGGATAAGAAAGAAAGCTAGTGTCATACAGTGGTCAAAGCTTTGGACCAGGACCTGGGAGACATGGGTTCAAATCTCAACTCAGCCTTGCCAATGAAGGCATCCAAGTCTTACAGATAGCTCTCCTCTGTAGGCCAATTGCCAAGTGTCCCAGGTCCACAGATAAGCATAGCATTAAAGCAAGCAATTTAGGATATATCAAAATAAGCAAATAAACACATGTGAGCTCATTCTGGAAGCAAATAATAATGAGTCCTGGGGTTATCTTGACTCCCAAGCTGGCATTTAGCGGCCTTCCGGAGCATTTTCACCATTTTGGTTCTACACACTCTCCCTCTCATAACACTAGAAGTCATGCATTTCCTCTGATGCTGAATGTTGAAAGAAAAAAGAAAGGACATTTTCCACACAGTGTGTAGTTAAACCATGGGATTCCTTCCCAAAGGAAGTAGTGGCAGCCGCCAACTTGAATAGATTGGACTGATGCATGAAGGACAAATCTATCAATGGGTACGAATTGCAATGGCTATGTTCTATGTCCACTGTCATAGGCATTATTCCTCTGAATACCAGGTGCTTAGAACTGAAAGTGGAGATAGTGCTGTTGTGCTCACGGACAGCTTGTGGGCTCCACAGTGGGCATCTGATTGGCCACAGAATGCTGGACAAGATGGGCCATTGGCTTATTTTATGTTCTTTTTCAGAGACGTAAGTTTCAGAATCATTGTGAATCTTCTAACACATCAGGTAGGACTGATGAGACATCTACAGTTGTATGCCATACAGGAATAATGAGGTCCTAATATGGGTCAGTTTTAATAATGCTATTGTACAATTGGTGACTTTTAAAAAATACAGTAAATTGCAAGCAACTATCTGTGGATAGTTGAGCTCCCTTAACTTCCTATTCTTGGAATATTCCTAAATGAATACATTCAACTCACTTACTGATTCACTTTGCAGATTTTTTTCCACCCTCAGAACTCAGCCTTTGTGAACAAATAGCCATCTTTTCCCCAGATAACAAGTGAAATGGAGATATTTAAAGCACTTAAACTCAAGGCCTGCAAAATTCGCAAAGTATGAATAATAGTTATAATTGAATATATAAAATATATTATGGGATAATTCTCCACTGATTTAGCTGAAGGATCTCTCTTATCTTGGACCAGATGGTAAGATATATTTTCATTCTGAAGGGAGACATGAATGAGGCAGTTAATTATTTTCATCAGAAGCCTCATTTCGTTAAGACCAACCGCCAAGGCCAACTACATATTTTGTAAAATACTTCCACCAACAGAGTTAGGCATCTCTTCTGGGGATAAGAGAACTGGAGTTATAGCAGCTATAGTCCCTGTTGGTGCTGAAATTGGTTTCATTTCCTAGCCTAGAATCACCCCTTAGGTGAATGAGAAGTGTGTGGGCAGGTTGAGAGTGATAACTATAAAGAGAGACATTTTCCCTTGCTTGAGATGGCACAAATTATTTAATCAATCTCTGACATCTTGGCTAGTATTTCATTTTTTTTTCTTAAATACTGCTTTCGTGGGGGAAATTGTCTATCATTTCACTTTAGGACTGAAATATAGAAAAATCACGATGTTAGATTATTCCCACCACTTTTTAGGTGAGGAAGACAATGTTCCCACACTCCATTGCTTCACACAGTAATACAAAGGGCTTCCTTTATTCATTTCATGAAATATATATATACCACTTGATTCTAAAACAGCAGCAACAACAACAACCGCAAAGTGGTTTACCAGTAAAAACAGCTCGTTAAAACATTCAAAAGAGGAAATCAGCAATAAACTAAAAACAGATTCATATGTCTGGGTAGGCTTGTCCAAATAAAACCCTTATTTCAATTCCTGATAGTAAAGTTGAGAGAGTGGAAGAAGTGGAAGACTTTTGAGCCATGACCACTGAAAGTGATGAAGTATCCTCTGTATTTATCTAGGTGACTTAAAAACTTGTAGACTACCACATTTTAACTTAGTAGTGTGTATATTTGTATATTTGTAGCATAATCATATGCATGTTTATTGTTTTCTCAAAAGTAAACCCCACTGCATTCAGTGTGACTTACTTCACAGTATATGAATAAGATAGTAGCCTTACAGGGCTATCCTTTGAATGTTCACTCAGAAGTAAGCCCCACTGAGTTTGTTTCTTATATTTATACACCACCTTTATCTCCCAAGGGTCTCAGGGTTGTACACATTGTTCTTCTCCGCACTTCATCCTCACCACAACCCTTTGAGTGAGGTTGGGCTAAAAGATGCTGACTGGTCCAAGGTCACCCAGCAAGCTTCATGGGGCTTCAAACCCTGCTGTCCAAGGTCCTAGTCCTTATGTGTGTACTGGAAGCTGCCACCTCATTCACTCTGCTCCTCAATCCTCCAACCCTGCTAACCCTCCCCCCACCACCACCACCACAACCTGGCTACCATCCCTTCCTCCACACTTCACCAAACACCTGTTCCTTTTCCTCACAGCTTGCCCCAAAAGTTCTTCACTCATAATTCATTAAATGAGTTTGTCAAATGACTCTCTGAAGCACTTCTAATCCTTCTTTAAAAGCCAGCCCAGCGATATTTAATTGGGGGAGGGCTGCAGAGAGCTGTTTGCTAAAGTGCTCTCTCAAGTTACTTCTGCTCTTGTTTAAATGTAGCTCCCCCTTTTGGTGCTTTCTTTCTGTCATCACACTGCAGTTAGAATGCCCACCTATTAGTGGCCATCCAAATTGCCACAAGAAAACAATTATTACAAAAATAGAGTATAGAGAGCTATAGGATTGCAATCTTAGACAACTTTAGATTCCAAGTGCTTTATTTAATAGTATTTAGAAAGGCTTAGGTTATCATCAGAAGAAGCTTCAATTATTTATTTGCCTTACAAACAGGAGAATAGTGTGTTATTCTCTATTTATGGAAATTTTCTTCCCTTTTATATGAGAGATACTCCATTTTTTTAAAAAAAAAAAAAAGACTGATGCAATTGTGTTCTCATTCCAGTGAGAATGACTGCAAGTGAGTGCTGGAAATTGCACAAAATTAGTCCATTCTCAGAGAGAGTAGGTGAAATGATTAATTTAAGGCTGATTGTTCACCAACAGGATAGCTTAGCCTGTGGAATGCCATGATCAAATAAAAATATTACACAGTTTTAGAAATGATTGAAACATTTGATAAGCAGTCACGATGTAGAGTTCTGTCACATTTCTGTTCCTGGATGAGCCACAAAGCAAAGCGGTATGACAATTGTAATAAGGCAGTTCAATGTGGTTCTAGTGAAAATGCAAGCTTCCTAATTCTTTCCTTGAGTCAAAATACATAATGCAGCAGGTGCATGATCATTGTCAACTTCTGTCTCTTGCAGCAGTTCCATGGTAGCTTATAGTTGAAAAAGATGGGTGCAGTGATGTCAATTGATCCAAAGCCATTTAATTGGCTGCCACTGGCAGACGGAGGGCAAATTCTAAACCTGACGACTCTTTTAAAAAAGCTTTGGCTGTCAGTTAAAATATTGATGTTTTATTTACTGCCCATCAGCATTGTTTCAATCTGATTGAAATAAACATGCTATTTGGCAGAGGGTACTTATTTCTTATAGTTTTTAGGTGTGTTTTTTTTAAAAAAATAAAAAGGGACCATTACTCTTACAGCACAATCCTTATGCACATTCATCAGTCTCTTGGTAACCATTTACACTAGGGAGGAACCTCTTGATGCAATGTGGCCTTTCTTTAAAAAAACAAAACAAAACCTAAAGAACACTGGGGATTCAGCTGCACTGGCAAAGAAAAAATGTTTTATATGTGTTGTTTATGCATTCTAACACTATGACACCAGATGCCACTGTAGAGTTCCGTTTTTGCTTACCCGATTTCTCATACAAAGTTTGCAACACCGTTAACTGAAATGCTTCTTTGATGTGTCTAGATCGAGCCTGGAAGTTCAGTACAAATGATTCGGCTTACTTTTTGTTTATATACATTTGTTTCAATTATGTTGCGATAAAGAGAGGAAAATGTAGCTCCGTGCTTACGCCAAGTATAACGTGCATGAGGTCAGCCTCATTAGAGGTATTACTCACTCTACATGCTTGCACAAAATATGTGTGTTTTTCATATTTAATGGCCACTCTGGCTGACATTTCATTCCTGATTTCAGAGCAGAAGTGGGTACACATTTTGAATCTGAAAATAAATGTTTGAATTGCAGCTGGGCAAACATGGATCTTCTTCAGAGTTCACAAAGAAGTCAGATTTCCATCAAAGCACCAAACCTCCTGCATCTAATTTCAGCTCTTACTCACAGAAATATTAATGATGCAGAAATTACATTCAGATGC
The DNA here is from genome assembly GCF_964188315.1 of Podarcis muralis. Classification (NCBI taxonomy): domain Eukaryota; kingdom Metazoa; phylum Chordata; class Lepidosauria; order Squamata; family Lacertidae; genus Podarcis; species Podarcis muralis. The sequence goes on from NC_135665.1 coordinate 34,221,643, forward strand.
ATGCTTTAGTTTTACTTCTTTGATTCTTTCTCAATTTGCTGCATGCTATCTTCTGACAAAAGAAAGTAACAAATACACTGTCTATTTGGCCAAGCATGAACTACTGAGTGGCAGAAACTCCCCAACATGTCAGGCAGAGGTCATTTCTAAGATCTTTTTCACCAGAGATGCAAGGGATCTGTTGGCAAAGCATGGGATTTGTTCTATCGCTGTTCTGTTCTGAGGTTTTTCTCTTCCCTTCCTCCACAATATAAAAAAAGATGTGTGTTTTGTACTACCTATTGCCTGGAGCACTTTAATAATGGAATCTTATATGGTTTTGCTCACATATAAGTCCCACTGAGGGAAATGTGTGTATAGGTTTTCAGCCTTAGGATGCCCAACAGTTGCTAAGCTTAAGGCAGGGGTAGAAGGAGCTCCAAAATCCATCAGTTAACATCACATTTTCTTCACATGGCTGGGGAAATGAAGGAAAAGAGTGACACAACTACAGAGAATCTAGTGTAGCATGAATTTGATGCATACAACTGCTTTCTACCTCCCTTGGTAGTCTGATAACAACACTAATCAGTTGACAAATATGAACTCAAATTGTAAAATTCAATAAATCACTGAAACAATATACAGAACCATAATAGCTAGCAATCAGAAGATCTGTATCCTAGTTTTAAAGTTATGAAATTAAATCAGTTTACCTACTTCCATGCTATGCATTAAGGAAGGATCGAAGTCCAATCTTTCTACAACATAGAGATCCAGTTTATTCCTAATTTCATCTACCCATAGTTATTGTATAATGACAATAAACTACAAAGATTTAATATTCAGTCAAGCAACAGCAAACAAAATTAAAGATTCCCACAGTATTTAAAGGTTTATATTCCACATCACTGTTTTAATTACCAGTATTAGATCACCAAACAAAATTGGCAGAGATGCACTTGTGTGTAAAAAGAAAGAAATCCTTTCCAGAGAGCATAAATGGGGGAGCCTGCTTCCAGCCATGAATTATTTGCAGATAAAATTACTTTCTTCTGTTGAACTGCAAACTTTCAAAAGACTTTCTCAGGCTTTCTCTGAGGAGTGATCCACCCTGACGTGTGTTGCAGTTATATTTATTAATCTAATCTACTGATTTATGATGTATTTGCATTTGTTTTATCAATGTAAATTTTTTAAATTGGTTTTATGCTATTCACCACCACAATTTCTTCTTCTTCTTTACATTGGCTATAGAGACATTTTTGCAAATGAATAAATAAAAAAATGCCCCACATCTTTCACTTTTTCTTTCACACCCCATATCTTTACCAGCCAGACAGATTTGTTACAGTTACATGCAAAATTAGGCTACATGACATTGTACATGATGGCTTTCCTGTTATACCTTCTGAGCTTGATGAGGGATCTGATCCTCACCTGTTCTGAGCCTACTCCAGCTGACGAATCACACACCTGTTCCTCGAGCTAGCGAGCCACACCTGAGCTATGTGTCCTTGCCTGCCTCCCCTTAGAACTGACAATTGTAAGTTCTGGAATCCTGAGGCCACTTGAGGCAAAACAGGGAGGGTCACCCTGCTCTGCCAAACCACACCACCACCATTCCTGAAAATAATCTCCACCTCTGATCTAGAGATAGACAAACCTGTCCAATTTGGTTTCTCACAGTTTCCCAGTTCTCCTGTCAAACTTAGTCTGCACCATTTCCTCATCAATTTACACTGTTTTGTAAGCTCTCTGCTTATGAAAACTGGCAGAGAGGGTCTAACTGGTTGGATCCAGAGTGTGGTTAACATTCACTGTGTGAGGGGATGGTCCTTGCTGCCTTGACACATGCGGGGATGTGGCCTCTCCCTAAGAAACCAGCCTTGGACTCCTTTGTCTCAAGTAACTTTTGACTACTACCCTTTCCTTGGGAAAGTGGGGGTGGGGGTGGGGGTGTAGCTGCCAGGATTTGGGGATGATCCAGATTATTTGGATCCATTTCAATATGTGTTTCGGCCTGGTCATGGGACTGAGTTGTCCTAGCCACCCCGATGAATGACATTTGCAGTCGGTGGGACAACAGGAGTGCAGCCTTGCTCTTGCTTCTCAATCTCTCTGTGGATGTTGATACCAGGATGCTTTTGGGGCCTGGCCTGGCTATGCAGCTGTTGGGATGCTTCTGAAGCGGATAAATTTTGGAGAAAATATGGGAAAGAATTAGTAGGAGAAAGAGCTTTGGGCTTGGAGGCAGGACATAAATGAATGAATGAATGAATGAATGTATCAATGCAGTTAACATGAATATTTTTTTAAAAAATGTAAAGAGTGGTTGCAGTCCCTACCCCACCCCCCAGCAGCACCCAATGGCAGCTTCACTTCTGATGCATGCAGCAGCTTCAGGGAGCATAGTTTTTTGTTGGAATCACAGCAGGGGAAAATGTCAAATTCTTCTTCCCCATCTATCCTCTTCTCTCCCACTCTGTTGCTGCTCTTTATAGTTGTTTGATGTGGACATAAATTAATTGCAGTAACAGCACTAATATCACCTCTACTTCAACCCCTATTCTTTTTATTACTTTAGCCTTTTTTTAAAATGCTCTGCTGGTTTTAATAATCTTTATCAATCACATTGTTTATTGATCTTTTTTATGACTGTAAGCTAGTCCTGAAAGTCCTCAGACTAAAGAACAGGAAATTAAACAATTGTAGTAAATAATCTTGTTTCTAAAAAACAAAAATCAAATCCTACATGAAACTTTTAAGGAGATAAACATAAGTCTATTCCACAACTTTTCCAGCAGGATTGGGACACTATACTTTTGATGCAGTGCAGCCTAGAATAGCATTGGTTGTTTTGTGGGTTGTGGTTTTGCTGCTGCATCACACTGTTGACTGCTGCATCATGGTTGTGGTTCACTAAAACTCCTAAATCCTTTTCACATGTACTATTGGAAAGCCAGGTGTCCCCCATATTATATTTGTGCAGGTGATTCTTCCTGCCTAAGTGTTGAACCTGACATTTGTCCTTTTGAAATTCATATCCTAGTTTTGGCCCTGTTCTTCAATCTGCTAAGATCACCTTAAATCCTGATTCTGTATTCTACAGCATTAGATATGGCTCACAGTTTGGTTAGGATCCTGTTCTTATAGTGGCTGACCAGATATCTCGGGGGGGGGGGGGCGTGTCTTGTGAACTCCCTTTTGATACTCATTAATGGTATTGAAAATCTGCTCTCCGGGGGCCAGGGATCTTGCAAGGGAGACTGGCTGATTTCACTTGAGGCTGGAGAGTCATTGGAACCTCTGCAGTCCCCTTGAAATTCAAAAAGGAAAGAAAATAGAGTTTAAGTTCACCCCATGAAAATGAAATGGCAGAAATGGTTTCATCTTAGCCCTATGACATTTTACAATTACATTTATTGTCCAATTTGTCATAATAGTGGCCCATAGGTTTGTGCCTCTGGCTATCAATATGTTAAATAGCCCAGCAACACTCCTGAAACACCAAATTTCATAATTGTATAAAATATTACAACTTTGATAATTTCTAGACATACCGGTATATTGTGAGACAACTCACTTCCCCCAGTTGTTGCTGTGTAAGATCTCTATAGCATTACTGTACATATTTATGGACAGGCCCAGACATTATTGACAAATTCTGACAGAGCCAAGGAAAATATCAGATTAGCTTGGATTTAAAACTGTCCTTGATCCACGGGTCAGTGGCATGAAATAATGCAATGTCTCATTTGCTATTGAGATTCATGTGGTTCCAATGAATAATGTTAGGAACCTCTGATTTTTGGACTACTGGTGAATTGGAAAGTGATTATGCCTTTGAAAACCACAATAGTCTGTGATGTTTGTCATGATGATTGTTTTCCAAGTACCATATTGCTTAGAGCAGGGACGTCCAACTCCCAGGAGACTGTGATCTACTCACAAAATAAAAAACTGGCAGTGATCTAACCATTTGGGTGGGGGGAGGTTGAAGTTGTTGACCTTTTTGGGGGTGCAGGTCAAAGGTGTAGAGCTTTTTTAGGGAGGGAAGTCGGAATTGTCGACCTTTATGGGGGGTTCAGGTCACAACTGTTGAGCTGTTTTTAGGGAGAGGAGTCGAAATTGTCAACTTTTTGGGGGGAGTGCAGTCAAAGTTGTGCAGCTTTTTTAAATGTGGGCAAGTCAAACTTGTGTAGAGGGAAGTTTTTAATATGTAACGCTGTACTGTTTTTAACACTTGATTGGGAGCCGCCCAGAGTGGCTGGGGAAACTCAGCCAGATGGGCTGGGTATAAATAAATTATTATTATTATTATTATTATTATTATTATTATTATTATTATTATTTTCTTTTGGGGGTGGACAGCAAATACTTCTGCCACTTTTGCGGGGGGGGGGGGGACGCAGCGACATAAATAGATAAACAATTAGTCACCCAGCCCGCAGAAACTACGTATTTCGCTCTTTAAATTGTGCATGGAAGGGGGTAGGGAGGGGGTAGGGTTGAATGCTCCTTTTCCCCCATGGACAAAAATGAGCCAGCGATCAACCACGATAGACTTCTAACAACCAGGGATCGACCTGTTGATCATGGTCGACCTGTTGGACATCCCTGGCTTAGAGAGATTGTTCTGACATCCAGTAGACAATGTGCTAGATTTATTAGTGAACACAAGTTCAACAATACTGGACAGGGGTGAGGAGTTGTCACCTCACAGGTTCCCCGGGAAGAGGGATTGTTGAACCAGTATGGAAATTTTAGCTCTAGGAGGGAAATATGGGTCTTTTAGCCATTCTCAGCAGCCTTAAACAACTACAACTCCCAGGAGTCCTTGGGAGTAGCCATTACTGCTTAAAGTGATATCATGGTGCTTTAAATGTAGTGAGTGAATGTGGCCTGTGTTTAAGTGTAACCATGATGAAGATTACAACCTGAGCTATGGTTTTCTTCTCCCATATGAATTACAACAAACAAATTTAAGTTTATGTTTGCATTTGCATTTGATTTTATACTCTGAAATTTGAAATGTCATGTGTATGGAATCTGACCAGTGCAACTGTTATGTTTTTTTCATACATCAGACATTATTCACCAGCTTGTCATGTGAGTGTCCTTCATTGAACTGCCTAATGCATTCACTGCAAATGCATTTATAGCAGAACTCTCAGGGGATCAGAATGAGAAATCACTTCTCTTACCTTAGATGTACTATTTGATAGTCTAACCTTTTGAGGAAAGAGGCTTTCAAGTAAAGCCAGTGAGCACAGTAGCAGCAGAAAGAGCATGAATTTCTCTCTTAGATGTATATGGCACAATGAGCTTTTGAGGTGAATGTTTTGTAATAAAATGGAGATCACAATAAAAAGATGTTATATGCAAGTGGAAGTTTCAAAGTCAAAGCATTCTGTTAACCAGGAGTCAGTTGCATATAAGAGAAAGCAAAGTTTTGACTAAGGCTGACATAATTTTTCGTGGGTTATGAATTCCATGTCAAATTTTGCATGGTTGTTGGGGGAGAGCCTTTTGTGGAACGACTAAGGACAAATGTAAGCATTTCTCTTCTTTTCCTCCAGATCTTGGGCACCAGTGGCAGACTATGTACAAGCTCCCAAAGACTGGTTTTTTAACAAAGACTCCAGGAACTTTTCTGTTCTTGAGTTTAGCTACAAGGAACGGCATACATGTTATGATCAATGAAGCTGAGCAATCCCTGACCTAGCATGGGGATGTGATTGAGCTAAAGCTTAAGGAGTGGCTTTTATATACTCTCTGGGAAGCCTGCCTAACCTGTGTTAATGAAGGAAGGGCTGGTGTGAGACTGCTGTCCGTCAAATGGCATGAGCAAGGTCTTCCAGGAAGTATATGGGGAGATGTTCAGGGATTCCTCAGTTCTTTGTTCCTAGGCCTAAGTAAGTTTTGTGAGTTATGCCTTGTGGGTTAACTTGGGGACTGCATAAGTCAACCCCTCCCCCTTACCTGGTACCTTCCAGATATTGAACTACAGCTCCCATCATCCTGGATGTTGACCATACTGACTGGGGCAGATGGGAATTGTAGTCCTATAGAGGACCCGACATTGTGGAAAGCTGACACAATTACTTGGAGCCTTAATAACCTGCCATTGGAGGTTTTAAAACTACATTTTTCCTTTCAGTAGGGAGGGACCACAATGTAGATAAAATATTTGGGGGCTGTTGGAAGGACACCCCAAAACAGAGGTGTTGTCTGTCGATAACTTATCTGCATGTAACACTAAACATACTTTTCCAGCTTCATTCTAGTTTTTAAGGAACCAAATTTATGTGAGTTTTCTTTCATTCTAACTTTCATTGGAGACAATATTGACACATTTCTATAAAGCATTGAAGAATACTCTGATCTTCAAGGTGGAGCAGATTAGATCCCTCTGGTTTGTTTTTTTTATTTAGACATAAAATCTGTACATTGCCTTGTTTCCCAGAGCAAAGAAACTGAAGAGGCTTGGGAGTCTGAGATTCAGGTATCCAGAGGATTGCATTGAAATATTAATTGCTTAGCAATTATCAGCTGGTTTCAGCCCAATTATATCTTCTTTGATACATAGTTCAAACATCAGTAAATGTTTGTCTACCAGCTCAGCAGGTGTAGCTCTTACTATGATTACTTGGAGAAATAAAATATCCCAAATATTACAGGGATTCAGCTCTTAAAAATTCACTCCAGACTAGGAAGCAAAAAGCATGAGCTCTGTACTTGGACCTTAATCACTGTTTTTAAAGTGAAAAAAAGGTCAAAGGGATTTTTTCTTGCTAGTGCTAGATTATACAAAGCATTATTTCTGCTGACCACTTAAGAGTCTGTCATTCTTTAAAGATTAACATGGAAAGCTAAATTCTAAGAAAATGGACTTGGTTGATAGATAATGTTCTGGCTGTCACTCTGAAGAGTTTTATGTGTTGATAGGAAAAGATGGTTTTGGCTCTTGGCAGCTTTTCACCAGATTATGACTGATCAACTTGGATGTTTATGTCTAAATAGATATTAAGGAACATGTCACGAACTCTCACAATGGCGAAGAAATATCCTGGAGAGCATTCATAATAAATCTGGTCCACATCTCATTACCATATCCTGTCACCAAGTAATATGCTTGTTACATTAATGGGAACAGCATCAAGTCAGAAGGGAGAAAGATTGGCGCTAGGGTTCAGTCTTATCTTACAAAAGGCAGCCTTCTTAGGGAGGGAAAGGGAATGCTAGGAGGCATTCAGAAATTTCATAAATTGCAAATTAAGAGTTATGGACATAGGAGCCAATTCCTAGGGGCTGAGGTCCCTTTGCCGCCGCCCCATAAAATATTTGAGGGGCTGGGGCCCCCAAAGTTGATGGGTATTGCCATTCGTGTGTGTGTGTGTGTGTGTGTGTGTGACACATCATGTGATCAATTATGCAGGGCGGGGCTTACCTGCTCCCGCATAGTTTATTCAAGTTGGCATCTCTGGTTACAGGAATGGTGTCCTCCAGCTTAAACATGTTGGCAGATGTTGGCTAACTATGCAGGCAGCCTAGCCATGCAGACAGATGTCATCAGAAGAAAAATGGGAATAGATACAGAGCATCAGTAATCAGCCTACTATTGGTAAGGTGTAGATGGGCTTAAACTAAAAATGCAGTTCATGTGCAGTACATTCACACAATGCTGTGGCCAGTTCTGGACAGGAAAAATTCAGCCACAGTTGATCATGTCCCAATAGGGCATATAATTTTAGGGAGTGAAACTTAATATTTCTAAATTTCTTCAGTGATTCTTAAAAATGTTTTGGGGCATAAGGAATTCAAATCTGCTATTATTTTTGTGATTGGATATTTTGCTTGGTAAGTCTACGTTTGATGAAGAAGCACATAAACCGCTATTGGAAGACAAAAGAATTTTACTTTTACTTCTGAAAATGTCAGGTAATGATGATAATAATAATGATAATATAATTGCAAGTACTTGACAATTATTTTTTTAATGATTTCTATGCAATTTTACACACATGTTACTTACCAAGCAAGATTAAATTATATTAAATTAACTAGAACATCTTTTGAATTCTCAAGTCATGTCATGTTACAACTTTTTAGCACCCCTCATTTTTAGAATTTGAAAATTGAAAAATTCAACACGTCTTAATGTCCTGGTAACATCCTATTTGGATTATAGCCATTTACTTACTTACTTATTTGCTGCGGAAATCCTAACCCCAGGAGGATGAATGGGGCCACTGCCACAGACCAGCTGTGCATGGTAACCAACGTAGAAGATGGGGGCAGGGAGATCACTGTGTTAGGATGGGGCTAACACATTGATTGGCCTTGGCTGAAGCCTGATGCTGTCACTTGATGGAATCAGGGCTTCCTTGGGATCCAACAGGTCCAGGACTGGCTCAGCCCCTACTTCTTCCCACCTCTGGATCACACTATTTGGGGGCTTTTTCCTGACTGTTGCTATCAGCCTGTCAGGTAGGTGGGAAGAAGATTTCCATGTCAACAGAGTTCTGCTGGTGTCACTCTGCAGTCAGTGGCTGATGGGAGGTGGCAGAGGCTAGCAGGACCAGGTGAAGGAATACCTACTTTTAATCAATCATAGCCACCTCTCCGAACACTCACACTGACTGGTGCAAAGGGAGTCTGGATTGCTCTGTTCCTCTATTTCCCACAAACATCAACTACAAATCAGAACATCAGTAAAAGAAATACACTTAGATGAAGGGGCATTGAAAACAAGAATAATAAAACGAGAGAGAAACAGAAATATCACACCTACAGTGAATAATGACACAAACATTCAGCAAATAAAGTAGCCACATTAAAATGGCAAAGGATGGAGTTTAAAAGGTCAGATAGAAAAAGCCAGGAAGGATAATAAGGTCTTCTCTCGGTACTGAAAATATATTAATGGAAGTACCAGGTGAGCCTCTCTGGGGAGGGCATTCGTAGAGACAGATCGTTTATTGTTATTAATAATAAATAGAAAGTAATTCTTTCCACTAAAGAAAAAGCAGTCAGTCTAAAAACTGCAAAAGAAAGCAACATCATCTGGTAAGAGGAATGAATAAACTGAGCCCCTGAAGATTTTAACCCAAAACATATAAGGCTGTAATATTGCTTTGCAACCAATTGCTTCCATGCACCTGTTGAGACCCTTTTCTTTTTTTCTTTTACTAATTGATCCTGGTTCCCATTTTTTTGTCATATAGTCATAAAGTGACATATTTTGTCATAAAGTGGCACCAGACCATCAAAATAGAGTTCTGTGATCCACAGGATAGCAGATATATGAACCGAATTCCTTTCTCCAGCAGCTTGTAACAGCTGCATTTTTAAAATATGTCGATGACATCCATTGGAGAAGTGTACAGTAGATAGTTATTCTAGTTATGTTATCAGTGAAATCAGATAATTATGCTAAGAGATAAGTCAAGCTGTCTGCAGTAATGAGATAAGCATGTATATAATTAGTCTGCTTTTGTAACAAAACATGGAAATTTTGTGATTTGGTATAATGTAACCATGATAGATCTTTGAAAGAAACAAGTGGAAAGGAATAACAGGGTTTATGTGGAGCTCCATGGTAACAAAACATAATTGGTATTATGATAGCATCATTGTGCATTCTACAGTTCTCTGTTGTTAATATAAGTGAGCATCCTGCTCCAAGATTGATATTTCTTCGAGAACACTATCCAACCATCTCGTCCTCTGTTGTCCCCTTCTCCTTGTGCCCTCAATCTTTCCCAGCATCAGGGTCTTTTCCAGGGAGTCTTCTCTTCTCATGAGGTGGCCAAAGTATTGGAGCCTCAGCTTCAGGATCCGTCCGTCCACTGAGCACTCAGGCTTGATTTCCTTCAGAATGAATAGGTTTGGTCTTCTTGCAGTCCATGGGACTCTCAGGAGTCTCCTCCAGCACCATAATTCAAACCCATCGATTTGGAAGGTGTCTACACTGGCGGTGAATAAAGATCTGTTGGAAGTAAGTTCATTTAGTGAGTTAGTGAGTTGGAAGTGAGTTCATTTACCAATGTGGTACCCATGGGCACCCATTTGACCATAGGGGCTTTCCCTTGTGTCCACCGGGTCCATTCCTCTATAACCCCAGCTGAAATTGGACTTAGAAGAAGCATTATACAGTGGTACCTCGGGTTACAGATGCTTCAGGTTTCAGACTCCACTATCCCAGAAATAGTACCTCGGGTTAAGAACTTTGCTTCAGGATGAGAACAGAAATTGCACTGTAGCGGCACAGTGGCAGCAGGAGGCCCCATGAGCTAAAGTGGTACCTCAGGTTAAGAACAGTTTCAGGTTAAGAACGGACCTCCAGAACAAATTAAGTTCTTAACCTGAGGTACCACTGTATTGTAGCCAATGGAAAGACAATGTTGGTGCCCATGACAGTTTGCAAATGTGCCCATAGGTCCAAAGAGGTTGTTGACCCCTGGCTTAGGGTTAGACCCATGTAATATAACCCCATGCTGTGACTCCTACCAATGTAGTAGCAGGTAATATAATCTGATAGTGATGCTAAAAATATCCGCTTTCTAAAGATTTCTGATACAAATACTGCAAGGATGCCATCAAAGGGAAGAACCAGCATGGTGTAATAGCTCATGAATCGGATTTTAACTGGGGTGGCCAGTCACAATCTTCCACCCTTGCTCTGTCACAATCTTGATTTCAAGGTCTTTTATGAGTAACAAACTTTGTTCTTTCTCTGTTGATAGAATACCAGCCTAATACTTGTTTCAGTATCAACCTTAATAATGAATCTGTGGGCAATGATGGTGTCAACAGCACTAGAAAAATGAAAGCATTGGTGCTATTATTGGCAATGATTAATGCATGCACAAAGATGAAAGGCACTTCCCTTCTCAGAGAGTTCGTATGTAAACCACCAATCAGTCCTCTTTTTAAACTTTATCCATGTCCACTTCACTCCTTTTCTCTCTCCAAGGGATGGGTGTGGCCCAACTTATTTCAGTTAATGCCCCACCAATTTAATCCAATTTACACATAGCAATGCATATCCCAGGACTTCACCTTCAACTGAAAAGGGAATAGTAAATGTTATCAGTGTTATGCCTGAACAGGAAAGTTCCACGTGAATAAGAGGCATAGGATTTTGCTCAATAGACTCAGAACTTCCCCATTCAACAAAGGAAGTTGGGGATGGGGTTCCACTGGTGGGCCCAGGATGTACAGAGAAGGCATTCCCATGTGTTCTATACACAGAGAGATTTCCTGTGCCTGAAGAGTGCTAATGTGTCTTAGAATCTGAATGTGATATAGAAAGTTCATTTATTCTCCAAAGGCAACAATGCAAATGTTACTTAGTACTCTAAATCTCCATGTCTACTATAATTTGTGTCAAGAAAATTAATCTCTCATGTTCTCTGTCCTGTTCCTGCTCATTAGAATGAATAACACTGACCTTCAGGGCAGAGGTATGACAGATTGGCATTTTACCACCTGTGGTTTCTTAACGAAAGAGATTCACTGTTTGTTCTTTTGGCACTTCAACTGATAAATTAATAAAGCATATTAACTGACCATCACCAAACTAACAATATATATTTAAATACTGACAGGAGAAAGCCATAGGTATCAGCAATAAAGGTGTTACATAGCAGACGAACTGTCTGACTTCTAATGAGGAAACATAGATTCATCATTGAAAGTTTCATTTGTAGGATCTCCCCCCATGCAATACGTCTATTCAAAAGTTAGACCAAAGAGTTCAGTCTTTATAGGATTGTCGCCTTACAAGTCATAAATCTTGTCAAACCACTCTCAAAAGCATTATGGAAGCCTATTCTGTAGCCACTTAGTAGATCAATTTGAAAAGAATCCCCCTTCAGCAAAATATATAGTAGCGTGAGGCTGGAGACTATCCCCTCGTAACCATTGTTTTCCCTTTCCCTCTTTTCTGTCTTGTGGAGAACAGAAATTAGAAATAAAGGCATGAACTCATCTATATTGAGCTTTGGCATGATGAACTCCTTACCTATCATATTGTAGCCCAGCCTTTCCCAACCTGGTGCCCTTGAGATGTTTTCAGTTGCAACTCAAATGAGCTCCAGCAAGCATGTCAATGACTCAGATGGTATGAATTGTAGTAAAAAAAACACTTTTAAAAATGGAGCCAACATTTTGGAGTAGGCTGCCATTGCTTTACAATGCTTTACAGTGGTACCTCGGGTTAAGAACTGGAGGTCTGTTCTTAACCTGAAACTGTTCTTAACCTGAGGTACCACTATAGCTAATTGGGTCTCCTGCTGCCGCTGTGCCGCCACTGTGCAATATCTGTTCTCATCCTGAAGCAAAATTCTTAACCTAAAGTACTATTTCTGGGTTAGCGGAGTCTGTAACCTGAAACGTCTGTAACCTGAAGCGTCTGTAACCCAAGGTACCACTGTATTTAGAATAACTACTGCTGCTAGATATTTCTGACTAAGTTCTAAATGAGCAGGGGTATATTTGGAATAGATAGCACTGCATAGTGATTTTGTAGTAGTGTGACTAGATATTGAAATTACATTCAGGAATGTTAAGGAATGTATTGTTCTGCATTGTCTCAAGAGTGCACTGAAAACCCAAGTAAATTTAATTTACATTAACATTCGTTCAATTTTCAATTACTTACACGAACTAATTAGACACATTGCTTGATTTCTTTCTTAGGCTGGTGTGCTTTAACCTGTGCTCCTCTCCCCTTTATTAACCTTATCTGCAGTGTAGCAGAGAAACCATTCTATTTCAGGGCCTTTCATTTAAGTGTCTGTGATGAGATATTAGGATGATCCGATATAAATTTACTGTAACTAATGTTTCTGCATTTCTAGTAACACAATTGCAATTAGTCTGAACAGATAAGAGCACACATTGAATATGGCCAATGTGCAAATGCTGTTTTACTCTATATAAAATAAAATAAAATAAAATAAAATAAAATAAAATAAAATAAAATAAAATAAAATAAAATAAAATGGGCTGTTAACTCTTCCTTTCATGGAATACATGTGAATTATACATTATATTGTATTTTTAATATGTGTGTGTATATATATATAAGTTTCAAAAAAAGGAAAGTTATACAAAATGCTAAAAAAAGTGTTATCAAACAAGATCTGATGATGGTTAAACAAGACAGGATTACAAAAGATAGACGCTATTATACCTAGGGGAAGTAATTAAAATATTTAAATGCCATGAATCACTGTATCAGCCATATTTTTTCATAGCTACTGGGGTATGTGTGTGTGGAGATCCTCACCCACGTTCTTCCTGGCTTACAAATGAAATAAAGTCAGACATTGCTTTGTCTCTATGTTCTTTGAACATTTTCCTATTTAAAAACCTTCCATGATCATGAATGCTGAGGTTGTAGGAGCTGCCTTATACTTGGTCAGATTATTTGTCCATCTAACTAGTTGTCCATCTACTCTGATAGGTGTCATGGGCCAGGAATCAGCTTCACCTGCTGAGCAGCAGCCTGAAGGAGCAGAAGGCGAAAAGACTCCACCTTCTGCTGATCATTCTTCTTGCTCCTGATGAGAACCAGCTGGCTCCATCTTTCTTATGCAGGGTTTCCCGCCTCAGTCAGTTAATGGAAACAACATTTGTCGTTCCTGGCTAGACCTTGCTGCTTCTTGCGACCTTGGAGCCTCAGCTTTCTTGACTCTCGGATCATCTGACTACGTGAACTGAGATATTCCTGACCTTAATACTGGACTGAACCCTTTATATGGACTCTGCCTCCAGACAAGTACCCCCCCTGAGACTCGGCTGGTTGTCTGACTTCTCCCTCCACTGAGCTCTGCTGTGACCAGCAGCACGGGGCTATGACAATAGGAAGCAGCTATCCAGGATGTCAGAAATAGGTTTTCTTCCATATCACCTGCTACTAGATTCGGTTTTAAAATGCTGGTGCCAAGGATTGATCCTGTGATACTCTGCAGGCAACATTCCCCCCTTTATTACCCACCTATGGCAGACCGCTCAACCATCCTGATCTATGTGGGGCATCCTAGAATTACAGAGGCCATTCCTGGCTTCTATTTGGATCCTGGGATGCCCCATTCTTTTGTCTGGCACCAGTCAGCTGGCTCCCATGAGAGCTTGACACAAACAAACTTGAGTATCCTGATTTGGTTCACCCCAGTGCTGGAGGGGATGCTACGGTCCCTACCTCCCTTACTTTGCACCACAGAACTGTGACTCTAGAAAGTGAATGAACATAAGCTTCTGAATATCAATTCTCTCTGTATCATATGGAAGGGGGAAGGGCCAGAACTCAGTGGTCCTAGAAGAAGGTCCTTGGAGACAAACCTGTCTGAAAGCCTGGAGAGCCACTGTGAATCAGTGTAGACAACACTGAGCTAGATGGCCCATCAAGCTGACTTAATATAAGGCAGCTTGGTATGAACCTTTGGCAGATCAGCTCATCCAATCACTGCAGTGTATATAGGCAGGGGTTTAGCATGGGCGAGGGGTCTGCCGAGTCAATGGCCCCAGAAGCACTTTTCCAGAGGGTGCTGCCAGGACAGCGTGAGAAGGATGCAACAGCCAGGAGCCCTTTGCATGCCTGCCCTGATGCATCCTCCTCACGTTGCCCTTCCAACCTATGCTAGCAGGGCTGAATGAGGAGCATGCAACAGGCATGCCCCCTTCCAATCAGTCCAATTGAAGACATGCTCTGCCGCTGTACATAGGAGAAAGTCAGTTCTCACAAAAAAATGTAGCAGACATACATCATGGATTCTAGCAGAGCAGCATAAATTCTGTGCCATTTGTGAAATCGTTTGTATGGTGGGAGCTGTGAATATTCTCACTCTGGCCCACATAAAGTTTTTGCCAGTCTGAATTGTGACTCCATCTCCTTTAGCTTCTTCACTAACAAAATTGTGTCATAGCTTCTGCTAATTATCACAGTAGGGTAGTACAGGACAGCTGTCAATAACAGCTACAAGGCCCAATTTAAATGGGTTTCATTGTACATCTCATCATGAAACCATGCTAACCAATTCAATTTACTCAGAACTTGTGTATTTAACAAGGTATTTAGAGACTATCCACTCACACTTGGGGGGGGGGGAGTCCTATATCTGACCAAACAAAACTTTAAGACATCAAATTTGTCCTAAAAAAAGAACTGACATGATGCTTATTTAATTGAGCCTTACATCAGTCAAAATGTTACAGAGCTATGTTGACTGCTAACAGTGGTGACTGATTTATTTTCTTTCTTTCTTTCAAAGAAAAGTAACAGACCGGCCTTTCATTCAAATGCAGAAAGAGCAATTAGATGTTATAATTTATTTTCTCTTTGCAATTTGAGGCTCATTGACATGTTTCTGCAGCATCTGGGTTCCTAGTCAACATTGGTTTTGAGAGACGCTTATACAGTGAAACAGATATACATTGCAGACCATGGTGGTATCCTGTTGTTGAGCAGGAAATGCAGTAAATAAATGATCTAAGACAAAATGAGCAACTGCTGACAATTCTGATGACTTGTGGAGCCATTAAAAATGAGCAATGAATCCAAGTTGCAGCCCTCCTAGGAAAGAATCAATAATGAATACATTACCACAGTTACCCCCAACAATGAGAATAATTATTGTACAATATTTGCTTTGGCCAATATGTAATCCCAAGTAGTGCATTTTCTTCGCTAACTGTAATGTGCACCAGTTTCCGGCTCAAGGCAAAAATCTCCTAGCATTATTGAAATTAACTTCTCTTTATTGTTAAAAAATTGAATGATGTAAAAGACAGATGTATGTAGGATGCCTATTGAGACATATCAACATGGAAGCTTTTATTCATTTCTGTTGCAGGATTTTGACATTTCCTATAAAACAAATATAGTGTGGCATTTGGAGAAGTTGAAATTGTCATTTGCTTAAAATTTCTATGCTGCTGATCCAGCATTAGAGGGTACCACAGGGTTCGCATATGGATCGCAGAGAGTCAGATGCACTGATTGAGCCTATCATCCTATACACCAAAGGTGGGGAACTCCATTCAGCCTGAGGGTCCCATTGCATTGTGGGCAACTTTTCGGGTAATAAATGCTAGGGCAGACATGGCCAGAAGCAAAAATGGGTTGAACAATGAACTCTTAGCTTGGTAAGGTTTCTGCATATTCACACACCTCTCAAAAGCAAGAGGCATTGTCACAGTTAAGCACTCAAAGCAGGGGAGGAGTGAACCAGGGTGGTTGAGGGCCATGGTTTGGGGACAGGCAATGGCCCAGGGCAAGTCGTAAGGACCAGACAGAGACTTGGTGGCCACATTCAACTTGCATGCCTGAGGTTCCCTACCTTTGCAATGCACACTTACCTGAAAGGAAACCCCATTAAATTTAATCATGTATCTCTTACTAGGCATGTCTAGGATTGTGCTGCAAATGCTCTGAATATTCTCTGGTAGTTGAGGTGGCATATATGTATTGGTGACATGCATCCATTTTCCTTTGATGAATCTGCTTTTTTGCCTAACCACATTGCTCTTGTGAGGCTGTTATCGTGCCATGTTTTGTGACATTGCATTGGTATAGCTTGCGGGTGCTGCTCATCGCAAGCACTTACGTTGTAATACAGTAAGATGTTGGATAGAGCTGAAAGGATCAGGTGGCATGTGGATTACCATTCTCAACAATATTATAAAACAATTTTTCTTGCATTTCTTATTGATAAAGGTTTACCTAAAATTTGGCAAGATCCGCCACAGGGCAAGTAAGGCTAAACTACCTTATGCTCTCAGCAGAAAATTAGCTTGCTGGGTAAATTTCATTTGACAATTTAATTGGCAAAGAAGAAATCATATGTGTATGTGTGTTTAAGTATTAAATGTTTCATTAATAAATTTCAGAACTGACTTTTTGTTTGAATTATGCAAATGCTTGATCCTTTCTGTTATTAATTTTTGCAATTGCAAACAATGCTTATAGAAACTATGATGATTTGTCATTTCCTGATGTTGCGAGATATTCCTTTTGCATTCCTTTGAACAGGTTTGTTTATTTGTAGATTGCACTTATAGTTAATAATGAATTATCATCATTAAATGCTATATTCTAAACTATGTGATACGTTTAGCACCTTGACATCCCATGCTATGTTTTCTGTATTTTCTTTTTCTTCTTGGGAAGTGGGGTGCAGGAAGAGAACTACAGGCTAATTCTCTGTGGCCCTCCAGATACTTACTTGAGAATAAGCACCATTGACCCTAGTGCATAAGTAAATATACACAAGACTGAACTGCATGTCTAAGGATCAAGGCTGTCAGTCCACCTAATTAATTCTCCATCTTCAGGTGCACAGTTCAAAGCACTTCCATTTGCTCTTAATTAATCTCTTGGAATTGCTGCAGGGCAAAGCCCATCTTTGTGCAGACCAGTCATTGCACCCCAGGACTATAATATATATTTTTCATTTATGCAGAAGGACATTGGTCAGGCATGCTGTGAGAAGAGTCTGACGAGCATGTTGTGCCTCAAAGAGCACTAGGATGGGAGTTAACGGATTTTTGAGCTTCTTGTGTGCTTGGAATACTGTATTGTGCATTTGTCTCTCCAATGCTCTCTCTCTTTGAAAAGGGAAAAAAAAAACCTTTCCATTTCAAGCTAGCACTTTGCAGTTCAGATTTGACGGGAGTGCTTAGCAATCCTAATGCATGTTTAATATAAATTATTCACTATGATTTTTCAATGAAAGTGCTCTCCAAAGAAGTTGCCCTTGCCATCTGTTTACTATTTAGAGTCGATTATCCCAAGATGCCCGTTTTCCTTTATTTACACCATTTGTATTCCCCCCAAGGAAGCATTTTGCTCCCTGTGTTCATTTACACTAAAACACACAGACACACACCACTCACTCTTTTATCCTGTTAATATTTACTTTATCTAATGTTCACTTTATCCTTTTGAAGTACTTAACTGCATTTTAAGGTCAACAAGGATTCAGGCAATGAGAATTTGAACATGTTCCAGACTAACCTGGAATATTCATTTTGCTCTTCCCAAGGAATACTGGGAATTGTAGTTCTTTCAGGAGGTTAGAGATCCATAACAGATAATTCTCAACACTTTATCTAACACAATTTCCGGGATTATTTTGGCAAAGCCACAAAGAGGAATACAATGGCTACATGCTTGTAGAGGTGTTCCCAGAGTCCCTGGCAGTGTCCTGGTCCCTGGGGATCACTAGGTCAGTCACTCAGCTACTCTGCTGAATCCAGTCCCCCCCCCCCCTTTCAGGCTTTCCACAATGCAGTGGTACCTCGGGTTACAGATGCTTCAGGTTACAGACTCCGCTAACACAGAAATAGTACCTTGGGTGAAGAACTTTGCTTCAGGGTGAGAACGGAAATCACACGGCGGCAGCGGGAGGCCCCATTAGCTTACTTCAGGTTAAGAACAGTTTCAGGTTAAGAACGGACCTCCAGAACGAATTAAGTTCTTAACCCGAGCTACCACTATACCTGCTGCCACCACCTACTTTATTAGGGACCAGTAGGATTCTTCCTCCATAGGCCAAGTTTAGTTTATCCACAGAAGACACACAGGTTGAAATATACTAATTTTATAATCCACTCAGACCAGAACAGAGTTAAATAAGTGATTATTTATTAATTTTATAAAATAATACCCAGAAAATAATAGTCAGTGTATAGTATTTTATACAGAATCAATAATTGGATTGACCTTGCACTTTAACAGATATTCTAACTCTACCTATGTTTTCATTCTCCCTCCAGCCTCATTCCCCCCCCTCTCTCCGTTTCCCCATCAATCTTCAACTGTTGTTCTCAAAAGATACATTCTGTCTGTCATTCACTCAAACTCCACCCAGCATTCCATCACACTCTCCTGCTCTCTAACGTTCTTCCACTCACTGATTCTTTCGGAAAGCTGTTGTTGTTGTTACCGAAAGGAGTTCAGCTATGAGAATAAAAGAGGAATGCAATTGCTGTTTTTTAAAAATGGGAAAAGGATAGGGCCTTAATCTTTTTGGATTTTTTAAAAATAAAAGAACTAATGGATGACACTCTAGTGATGAGAATTTGTATCATATAGAACACTCACAGATTATTTTGGAAAGTTGGAGATGTGTGTGCTCTCTACTCAGCCAAGTTTTGTGGGGTTGGAACTATCAGTTATTTTTTTAAAGTTCCCATGTATCAGTATTTTGCAGTTGTTTTGAAATGAGCAAGAAGATTGAAAAATCCTCATATGTCAAAATCATCTCTCTAAATAGCTGTTTTATCTCTCGTCTAATATAAAAACAAACAGTGGCATAGCTTTCCAGTCCACAATTGGTTGTAATCCCACGCCCCCTTTGGTTGTTTGTTCAAAGGTGTGTCTCTACCTTGTCATTCAGGAAATTCTTTTCCAATCATCTTGCAATAGCCCAAAATCATCTAAATAAGCCCTTTGCGAGATTGAAACTTTACAATGGCTGTCGAGTCCTTGCTGGAGTTGGTGTTTGTCAAGTTGTTTTCATGAAAGCATGCCATTTTGGGGAGCGTAATTCCAGGGGAGGAGAAGCATGGATGAAATGAACAGTTTGGCATGTGTTCTCATCTTTGCCCCCTTAGTTTGCTGAGAATAGCACAAAGGAATCTTGCATGCTCTTTCAAGACAGTCAGTCCTTCCTGGAAGCAAACTCCATTCAAAAGCTATTAATTCAGCTAGTTTTACGAACTACATCGAGTGCCAAGGACCGAGAGAGAGAATAATGCACCGAAGGTCATGTAACTTTCAGATAATAATTTATTTGATGACAATAGGAAGCTCTAGGTGTTTATTTGCAATGCTCCATTCTTCAAGGAAAAGAAAAACTGTTTCTTTTTTGGACACTGACTCAGCATTCCTGTTTCATGCCGAATGAAGCCATGAACTTTGCAGAAAAGCAATAAACTCTTAAATGGGTTAAATAAAGCTGGCCATCTATTGAGATGCTGCTTTTCTGAAGCCAATGTGACAAGTGTCAGTGACAACATGTTCAGTTCAGCAGCCCCTGTCAAAAGTAGGTATTTATATGGGGGGTGGGGTGGGATTTGTTGGTTTCTGAAGAAAAAACGAATAGTATTTGCAACAGTTCTCATAGCAATTCTTTATTTCATTCTACGTACAAGTGCTGCCTCTCAGATAAATGAAGAGATTATCATAACATAATTCTAATATTTATGTAATTTGATTCTTTAAATATTATATTGTGTAGTATGCCTCTGAATTGACGCCATTTTGCTACATTATTGTCAGAACTGTGATGATGATGGTACCATACCATGTCCTCCCAGGACAAAATGCTTTGACCTGCTTCTGGATCAGAAATTGTCTGATAAATTGCTGAATCACTGTAAACCCACAAGATCTTGAAGTAATCATGCCTTGCTTGTGTGCCTAATGGAGAAGGGGGAGCATATATCTTGCTTAGCAGAAATAAAGAGACGTGTGCATCAGTGAAGAAATAATTATCATTCCTTCTAATAACAAACAAAGGTGGCGAGTGCTGACAAAAATTAAACCAAAATGAGCCACTTATAACCAAAATGGAAATACTACCAACAGTTTGGGGGAACTTTGAGGTTTGAATATTTTTTTTTATTTTAAAAAAGTTTTTTTTAAAAAAAACTTTTCTTGCTAGGAATCATGATGCTTGACTTTAAGCCCAATGGACCCCAGCAAGAAATAAATTTCCATGCATCATTTTGCTGAGGATGAGGAGGTCCCATGGAGCCTCTTGTTGCCTCTAAATGATGTGTGGAGTTGTGTGTTGCTTCCTATAGGGATTGCAAGCTTCATGCTCTCTGGAATGAGAAAAGATACTCCATACAAAGGACCTCCACTGTCCACCTTCTTCCTCTTCTCCAAAAAGAGTGGAAAGGCAGAGCTAGCAGTGGAAAAGCGGGGTTCTTAAATGCTCGTGTTTTTAGTATGTTGCAGAGAATAGCATGTTGGACTGTGGTCATGTACAGTGCTGAGTATAGTACGTGAGCTGGGCAATATGAAATTACCAGTTTTTGAATGAATTGTATTACTTTCCACATAGTTCTTTTTAAAAGAACATTCAATTTCTAATTGGGTAATTTTACACAATGTTTTTGTTTTAGATTATAGTGTTAAAATCATAACTTCTTGGCTCCACAGGTTCATTGCAAAGCAACTTGATTCAACGAGATTCTCATTTTTTGTAAACACAAAATCGCTAAACATCCATAGCAGTAATGGGAAAAGGTGAAGGAGAGCAAAGCACCTCAAAACCACTTTAAATAGCATTTTGAAAGGAGAGCTACACAGTCTTTGTGCTTAAACCTTAGAGAGATCTCCGAAAGATTACAACTTACTGCAGAAGTAATTCGGTAAAGTGACCAAATGCCCCCTTTTTAATGGACTGTATCAGCCTCCAAGGGATTTTCACAGGAACATTAACTTGTCCCTTTTTATAGCTATGTTTTCAAATGGTAGTATGTTTACTGACTTTCTGAAAGAGGACAGGCTAAAGCATATTTTTCTCTGACCCTCCTGTCAGTTCACATAAGGAAATTATAGGGACTAGGATAGCTTTTTTTAAAAAAAAGAAGGAAAAATGAAAATGGAGCAGTATTACTCATGTAATCAGTGTGCATTCCATGAATTTGTATTGCCTAAAAAAGAATAGGATATCTTCTCCTACAATCAAAGATCCTGGGCTGCTTTATTCAAGCACAAGGTTTCTCCTTTTTGTAAAAAGCAGGCAGGCATATAAAGAGAGATTTCAGAGACTTTACAGATAAAATTTGGTCAGCTTTATTATCATTTTTACTAATATTAATTTCTTATAGCTAGAAGAAGAAGAAGAAAGAATTTATTAATAATCATGTACTTTAAAATGTTTTTCAAACAGTGGGTGAATAACAACTCAAGATGGCTTTAAAACAGCACAAAATGAAGAAACCTTTTCATCCAGCTGGAAAATCTTGTTAAAACAAAAATAGTGGACACTTGCAATATCGCAACAGGGATGCCCTTCTACAGAAAGCTGCCACGACTCTTAAAGTCAGTGTTTTAGGGAGTTGATGGGGAAACGATATTGAAGAACTCAATGACTTACTGGGTATATGAATGTTAAGGCAGTCCCTCAAGTAACCTGGTCCTGTGCTGTATTTTTATATGTAGTACCAAAACATTGAAATTTATGCAGAGGAACACAGTAAACACTTCCCCATGTTTCTGACACCAGTTTATATCCTGGTTTTGTTTTGTTTTGTTTTTTGAGTCAGCTTTTTGGTTATATATTAAAATTAGATGCACAATTTGGTTAAGGCAAATGATATAAGAAAGTACACATCACCCCTTCCACATATGGATTGTCTGCATGGAGGTAGTCACAAGGCTGCTCCGCACACCGCTGCTGCTGTCTCCACCCTGCCTCCACTTATGACATCTATTGGAAAGCCTTCTCCAGACATATGCATGGAAGACTCATGCATGCAAAGAGTGACACTGGCCAATCAGAGTCCCCCTTTGCATGTAGAGGTTCTCCACACATACAGATTTATGAATGTCAAGCAGGCATTTGTCAGTGAAGGATGGTGGCAGTGCAAGCTCTCCAGGCCCCTGCAGACCCCTCTATGCATTCACTCAAAGCATGGAGGTGAAATATGGAGGGGCCCTTGTTAAGTTGAATACTGAGATTAGCACCCAGCAAAGTGCCCTGCTTGAAGAAGCTGCAGATTCACAAATCCCAACATACTCTGATGGTCCTACATATCTTCCAAAAATAATTCCCAAGATATTAGGGGGGAAAGGTAGTTGGTTGAAGTGAAGGTGCAGACCAGAAGGTGCAATAAAGCCCAAGGTATGCCTTCTCTGAACCCTACATGGGACAAGGAAACTGGACTTGATAGGTGCTCTGGAGGAGGAAAGGGTAGGGGATCAGGAGCAGCTACAAAGCTTTTTCATTGATTCCTAGCTATACCTCATCTAGCTCAGCTCTGTGGAACCTGCTGGACAGCTCCATTGCTTTAAAAAACAAAAACAAATCCCTTACCCTCTGAATTGTTGGACAGTTCCCCAGTCTCTCTAAGAAGAGGAGAATCTAACAATGTGTGGCTTTCCAAACCATTGGGTGAAATAGGATTACTGCCAAGCATAGGATTGCACTGCAAGCCATGAAATGGGTGACACTGTCCATTGATCCATTGATTGGATCATTGACCTAAATGATTACCCTCTCCATAGTTGACTGGCTGTCCCCCCCCTTCTCCTGGGAGAACAAAGTAGACAGAGCAGAAAAGACACTGAACTAGATGGCCAGCAGCAGCGGGGACAAATTTTGTGAAACATCTGGTCCTTTCCTCTTCCCCCACTACACCCATCCATCCACACATACCAACCATAGCTGATAAATGCCCTGGTGCCTGCCTATTAGGGAAATGTGAAATCTTGTAAAGAAGTCATGACACTCACAGAAGGTCTGTTTCTTATTTCCTACTGCAGAATCAATGGTTTCGGCACTCCATCACTACAGTGGAATCCTGTCTGGCACAGACATGAAAAACTGCAGATACCCTGTCAGGAAAGGCCTGATTTGTAGGAATTTGTTTTAAGCCTGTCTAACCATCCTGCCTTGACCTATAGTGTTGAATTGTTTGCCACACAATGTACAGACCTTTCACATTGCTGACAGCACGCCTCCAAAGCCTGCATTTAGAGCTAGCCAAATTGCCTTATACACACACATTTCCTTATCATTGCTGTGTGCATGTTAAACCATAAACTAAGCACACACTGATAGTTGTTATATTTATAACCAACTTTCTAGTGGGTAGAGACATTTTTATTCATTTTCATTTTTAAAGTACAAACTAAGTGTACCCTTCACACAGGGGTATTATTGTTCAGAAATACAGTAGGAGTATTGTTTATATTTTGAAAACAAAGGGGGAATAGATTGAAGTGTATACATGTTTACTGTGATCATAAAACTATTCTTTTCGGGGGAAATGAAATATTACCTTGGGCTGTAGGGGAAAGAGGAAAGCTTTGGGTACTATGGTGAGAAGAGACCAAGGACAATGGGATAATTGAACAAGGAACAGGTATTTGCTGTTTCCCAATAACAGGAAATTGAACTGGTTGGGTCTAAACAGAACTGGATCTCTTAATTTACCACCACCACCACAAATGGGCTACACGTTGTTGTAGTTTTTAGTTCCCATGTCATGCCATCCCTCAAAACACACTGAAATGTCCAAATGAAACATTTTTAATGCAATTTCAGCCACCGTCCTCCAATGGAGAACTGAGCAGGGAGTCTAAGTTGAGCAATTCTATTGTCTTTTCTTCAGAGTTCCTGCCCATCTTCACCTCAGTGTTTTCCTTAACAAAAGAGTGAAAAACTGTTATAGCAAGCCATTACCTGAACCTGGTCATTTCTTTGTCTGTCCCCTGTGCCACCATTAGCTTTAAGGCATCCATTCAGGAGTCTGAATAGACTTTGCTAGCAACTTGCATGTGTTGACCTTTTCAAAGTGTGAGGAGCTCAGGATATGCTTAAATGCCTTCCAGGATAGTAGGCTGGAGTCAGACATGCAAAAGTCACCTGAAGGTTCAAGATGGGGCACCTCTTTTTATATGAAAGTTATGTCTATCTTATATTTACATTATGATCTACAAAGATAAACCATATCACAAGTTCAGATTCACACACAGTTGTACACACCATTGCTCAACACAAAAACCTTACCCAGGAACAAGATTGCAAGAAACAATCAAGATGATCAACTCAAATATAGTACGTACTCACCCAATGGAAGATTGTTTTTAGGAGTGGACAGAGCATTTGTACAAATGTTCAAAGTCCACTAGGGATGCTCAGTTGTTCATACAATAACTGTGTTTCTGAACATAATCTGAATTAGTCTAATTACTGCAAGTTGTATGATATGTAGAGAATGTAAAATAGTGGTATAAACAAGTTGGTTGGTTGGTTGGTTGGTTGGTTGGTTGGTTTGCTGTGGTTGTTAAAAAAACCCACTAGGGTGCAATAGGTGACTATGCCATCCAATGAAACTGGTTGATTTAAAATTTGAACTTAGTGAAGAATCAATGTATTCATTTCATGTCCATATAATTTCCATGTGTGCTTACTCACAAATCTGTTCTATACCATTCCCACATTGATCTGTGATTTTTCAAAATGAAAATCCATATTTAAATAATTATTTTTAAATGTACTTACTCTCAGAATATCCAATTTAAAATGCATTTTGGATACCTTTTTGTGTGTGCTTTGAACTGAGTTGAAACCATTTGGGATGTGAGAAAGTAAGTGAATAACTAATTTCTTATCTGCAATACTTAAGAACCATCTCTCCCCATATGAACTGACCTGGCAATCATCATTTGAGGTCCTTCTTCATGTGACTGGAGGGAGATCTGGAGGGTGGCAACACAAGAATGGACATTTTCTGTGGTTGCTCCCCATTTGTGGAATACTCTCCCCAGGGAAGCT
Source organism: Podarcis muralis (assembly GCF_964188315.1). Taxonomy (NCBI): domain Eukaryota; kingdom Metazoa; phylum Chordata; class Lepidosauria; order Squamata; family Lacertidae; genus Podarcis; species Podarcis muralis. The sequence goes on from NC_135665.1 coordinate 34,247,154, forward strand.
TGTCTGACTCCATCATTATACTGTATCATCATTATACTGTATTTAATGTCAAGCAAAAACCTCCCCCTATAATCAGGCCTTTGGGGGCCCTTCTATGCAAACAACTGAATACATCTAGGGGCTTCTATATGATCAGGAAACCCAACCACACAAGGATTCCACCATGTGTAAAACTCTACATGTATAGAACTGTGTGTGCACAGGATCCTTTGTCATGCACTCAACTGAATGTGCAAAAACCAGTGGGCACAGTCCGAGGCGACCACCAACAATTTGGACATGGCTGGTCCATGAATGAGTCACTCGCTTTCATGTGTTCAGTAAACATGCAAAGAGTTTCTCTGAAGATGGTAATAGTTTCATAGCAATCAAAGAGAGTTTGATCAAGAGAGAAGCATAATAGGGAGTAGAGAGTCTGCATGTGTGCTTTGTGCCAGATTTGTGGGTCAGGAAAGTCTAGGAAGAAGCAGAGCCATCAATGACCTATTTGTGTGGCACCTTAAAGACAATGGAGTGAGCTTACTTCTCTGATTCCATCACAAAATTGTCACTGGCTCACAATGCGGCTACCACCTGTTAAAGCTCACAGCGTAATAAATCAATGATTCCAGAAAATGAACAACTTGTCTTCACTCCATTACATTTACCTTCTGGGAGAAACTAAAACAAAGTCATAACGCCCTTATTAAGGATGACAACATTCTGACAGGTCACCTGGCAAGAGGCTGCTCAATGAAAATAATGTTATGGCAAACTGACCTAATGTCAGTCTTTGGGACAAAACACAAGAGGAAAGAGCTTAAACAGTTTTCTAAGAGAATGACTCCGGTGGGAAAATAAAATCCTGTCGCAGAACATCAGGGGACAATTTTGTTTCATAATTTCTCTCAGTTGAAAATGCTTATGCATTTATGCCTCTTAAATACTCAGAACAAGAGCACTCCCTTGCCACCTCAGACTCTATTATGCCAGATATTGTGCTGTTCATGACAAACAGCGTGCCACCAGTTTACACAGGAGAGCTGAATGAGCAGCATAATAATCAACTCGGGGACTAGCTCTCCTGCAAGTGTGTTATAATGCCAAGCTGAGAAAGAGCCACGTCAGGGTGAAAAAGAAATATATCAAAAAGAGATTGAAATGTTGGAGAAAGCACAGCTGTGATGAATGGCTAAAAGGTCCAACACATAGAAACTATGGGTTGTAGCCAAAGTTGGTCATACTCAGAGCAGACTTATTAAAATTAATTGACATGATTGACAGGTCCATTAATTTCAATGAATCTACTGAGTATAACTTAATTGTTTGCACAACACTATTGTGCTTGGGCTTTTCCATCACCACAGATGAGGCACAAGTCTGATGTGAATATTCTCACTTTGGAGTCATCCAGACCACCTTATAAGTGAAGGTTACTCAGCTGCAAGGGAAAGTCTGGTGGAAAGCAGTCTGATCAAAAGATTTTGAAGCCACCAAGGAAGGACATTTCCCCTCTCTGTTAAAATTTGATATGTTGCCCATCCAAACTTTCAATAAATGCAAGGCAGAAAGGAGGGGCAAGCTGAGGAGGATGTCTAGTTTTCTGACTGACAGCTCTAGCTTCTAACTAGGGAATGTCTGTGAGGGCTTTCATTTTTGCTTCTGATCACAGTGCTCTTGGGAAATATGTGGAAGGAACATATTGGAATGGAATTCAATGATTTCTCTCGTCTTTGTTAGTTGACTGTATTAGCGGCAGCACTCAGGGTTTCAGTGACTTTTAAGAATGGATTGTGAACCATGACTAATGAGGAAAAGGTATCCCAGGGCTACCTATTGAGTGAGTGGCTAACACCAAGCCCCGCAATACTGACTGCCTTGTGAATGGCTCTCTCCTGCTCAGCTAGCCTGTCAATCACCTGGCATGTAGAATTCTGCACATCCTGAAATAAGTTCTCCGCAGCTCCTCTCTGGTTGCCCAGAACTGGGCGGTCAAGACACCAAGGAATTCTTGGATAATTTATCTCCCCCCTGGAGAAGTTCGGTGAACCACCCCAATTGCTCTACTCACAAAAATGTGAAGAATTTCAATACATTATTTATTTATCAGTTGTGGGGCTGGTGGGCATGGATTAGAGAAAATACCCCATGGGATAAATTGGGACCTGTGATGGGACTAATTAGGCTTGTGGCTCAGAGGCTTCCCACCTCTGCTGTAGGCCATCAGATTCTGAGATACAGGAACCTGCCAAAGACACGGGAAGCAAAATTTAGGCTTATACTAAGTGTTCAGGCTGAGGAGCTAACTCTAGGGCCTGGTCTGACAGTACTGGCCCTTGGGGTCAGCTGACTAGAGATTCAGGGAGGACAGTACTGAAATCCTTGAAATTTAGAGCTCACTCTACCAGAGTTGTAGTTCATAAGGCATGACACTAGAGCCCCAGTTCAAGACCCCCAATGCCTACAGTACTACTTTGTGTATATATTAGAAAACCACCAGAAGGAACCATTTTGTCTAGAGAAGAGTAGGGATGATGGAGAGTGACTAACTGAGGAGAAGGGGCATGTGAAATCAGTTTGCAATATTGTCAAATCCACCTGCTGCTGCTCCATCAGAGCAGCAAGTCTTAAATGGTTGTGAGAGGGAGGGAGGAAATTATGAGACCACAATAGTGATAAACCACGCACCTGTTACAGGTGCTAAATTAAAATAAAATAATAATTAATATCAATGAAAATGTAATAGACTAATTGTGCAGAGATCTTTATCTTTGACAGTGAGTATCACACAACGTCAGGGCTGATAGAAAAAGGATAGAAAAAGTGAGGTTTTAATGATTTTCTCATATACTGTGATTAAATATGCTAAGCAAAGCTACAGCAGATTTTCATTTTATCAGCAGTTTCTTAGGATTTACTTGAGGGATTATGCTTTCATGGGTTGAAGGTGTGCCTTCACATGCATTCATTCCATTATCATCAGCAGCATTAATCCAATTATTATGAATCGGAATGGCTGTAATTTTCTTAATCAACCCTGAACTCAATAGTCAAAGTCAGTAATAGTACATCATGAAGAAAAACATCCTCACGGATGGCTATTAAGCTGAGCAATGTGGTAGAAAAGAGGTCATTTTCTTTATACCAATGGCTAATTACGTTGTGATGTATGGTCAGTTAGTCTTCAAATAATCATGGGATTTTTGATGGACCTTTAACGTTCCTTCTGCTACTTGGTTTTCCCTAACATGAAACTCTTCATCATAATGAGGTGATAAACTTGACTTTCATCTCTGGAGGTTGATAATCAGGAAGTGAAATAATGTCTATGAATACCAGTTGCTGGGAATCAGAAGTGGGAGAGTGCTCTGGCACTCAGGTCCACAGACCACCTGGCTCACTACTGTGAAAATGGGATGCTGGACTAGATGCACCTCTGGCCGGAACCTGCAGGGATCTTCTTATACGCTTGGTGGCCAACCCTTATTCTGTTGACTTAATGACATGATATAACCCCTCCTACCCCAAATAATCCTGGGACATGAAGTTTTTTAAGGGTCCTGAAAATGGTAGCTCTGTTCCCAGGAGTCTTTGGAGGAAGCCATGACTGTTAAAGTGGCATCAGAGTGTTTTAAATTTAGGGTATGTGGATGGGATTCACATACATAATGAAATGACATGACATACATTATGACATGTCACATCCCACAGGGGATTTATTTATCTGCACAGATGTGCCAATGAGATTTAAAATATACGAGGGCAGAACGTGCTCATTTAACCAGGAATTTCTTTATTATTATTATTTCAACTGTGGCAGGTCACTCTTTCATTTGAACAGTAGTTTGCCTCTCCATAGCTGTCCACTCAAAACTGCATCTTGCAGGCATTTTTATTTCCTTTAAATATGGTAAATAATCATCCAGGATAAATTGGAATCATTGAAGAAAAGCGTATGAAAAGATTACTCAAATAATAAAAGGTCTTTTGCCTGTTGGAAAGCTATGTATGTTAACAAGGCAATGTAGAAACCATGTGGGATGGTTTCATGAGCCTGCAAGGACTGGAATCCACTGGCTGGGCACCAAGTTGTCTGCATAGTCTAAACCTATTCTTTCATTCTGAGTGTTTGGTTATCCCATAATGAGTAACTTAAGCTTTGCTTTTATTCTCTCTTCAAAACACTACCCTTACTTTATCACTCCTTCACCATGACCATCACCCAGGGGTCCTCCAGATGTCCCCTTTATTGTGCATTCATGATTATTTGTGGTATGGTGGGTGGTGGTGGTTCTTCTTCATCATCAAACCTTTTATTGGCATCACATACAAGCATCAAAAACAAATCAATACAGAATTACCACTTCCCCAGTGGCACAAAACATTTACTAAAAAAAAAAAGGAGGCAGAGCAGTCTATCATCACATCTCTAGGTCTCATGGGAGATCAGATGTCTGCAGTGTATTTCTACGACTAAAAACCAAATAGAGATATTTAGCCACTAACTTGGTGAGCTCCTGATCATTCCCCAGTAATAGAAAATGTATGACCTCCAACTCTGGTTTCCCTTTGGGGATACAGAGTTGATCTAGAAATTGCTGACGGAGATCAGCATATAGTTTACAATTAAGAACCATATGTGTAAGGGTTTCCACCAGGTGGCCCTCAAATGGGCAAGTTCTTTCTCCTTCCACCCTGCTTTGAATTAAACCTGGCCAGTGAAAATGCCCTTCTTTCTTGAGGGTTAAGCAGAAATTCAAGGTAATGGTGGTTAGTTTCATGTGTCCAAGAAAGTTGAAAATAAAGAGGGGAACATGTTTTGTCTGCTGATACTGTTAGTTGGTGTTCAATATCCCACAACCTAGTTTTCATTATAACCTTGGCAGATGGTAGGGACATCAATTGCAAAAGTTCCACTGACAGCCCAAGTTGCTGTTCCTTCTTGTTAAACTGTTGTAGCCCTGGGGAAAGAAAGGGGTCTAACAAAACTTCGCTGAGGAGAGGATCTTTAGGTGGTGGTTCTTTATGCAATCCCACTATCAACACTGACCAAAAGTTTCTGGTCTGACATACTGATTCCTTTCCAGTTGGTGCATGCCCCATAACAGGCACCCCCAAACTCGGTCGTCCTGATGTTTTGGGACTACAGTTCCCATCATCCCTGAACACTAGTCCTGTTAGCTAGGGATGATGGGAGTTGTAGTCCCAAAACATCTGGAGGGCCAAGTTTGGGGATGCCTGCTCCATAACATCCTGCTAATATCCTGTAATATTTCATACCACATATGTTCCATATCTTTTTTTTTTTATCCTGCTTTTGTTGCAGTGTAGCAGCAACAGAGTGTCCCTCTAGAACAGCCTTTCTCAACCTCGGGTCCCCAGATGTTCTTGAACTACAACTCTCATCATCCCCAACTGCTGATCCTGCTAGCTGGGGATGACATGAGTTATAGTCCAACAACATCTGTCCAGAGGTTGAGATGGTAATGTCGCTGTGACCTTGGGAAATCATAACAAAACAGCAAAGCAGAATGATATGTGGATGGCCCAGTATAAATCCACAACAAAACCATGCTAAGTTGCAAAATACACCCAGAAATATAAGGTAAAAAGGTATGGTAAAGGTAAAGGACCCCTGGGCAGTTAAGTCCAGTCAAAAATGACTATGGGGTTGCAGCTCTCATCTCGCTTTCAGGCTGAGGGAGCCGGCGTTTGTCCACAGACAGTTTTCTGGGTCATGTGGCCAGCATAAACCACAACTGGCGCATGGAGAACCGAGACAAGTGCCAGAGCACACGGAAATGCTATTTACTTTCCTGCCACAGTGGTACCTATTTATCTACTTGCACTGGCATGCTTTTGAACTGCTAGCTTGGCAGGAGCTCACCCTGTCACGGGGATTCGAACTGCCGACCTTCTGATCAGCAAGCCCAAGAGGCTCAGTGGTTTAGACCACATTTTAACACCAGTCTGGAAGGCCTTCAAGTCTAACATTAAACTATTTTTATTAGCTTCTTTGGAGTGGAGCATACTATCTGATACGGGCCTATATTAACTCATTTCAGTCAACTGAACCCACTGTTTCCCATCTACTATGCTTGTATGTGCTGATTTCCTGATGATCCAGGGATAGAATAAAGAGTGTCATGAGCCCCAAATGTATGCTTCAGTTCCGACCAGCTTGCAGAGCAATCTGAGCCAACGAATTCCAATAGAATTGAACATCTAATGATTTCTTTTCTTATAACGCATTAGATACTTCAGAGAGTATATTGCATTCACATCACAGCCAGTGTTTCTAAAATATTCATGTGTTTACAAATCCATCTCTCTGAACGAAGTTTTATCCTTCCGATATTGACAACACATCTTTTATTAACAGTCAGCATTATTTATTGTGAAATAACCAATGGGGGAATCAAGTCTGGTTATTCTTGCAAGGGAAGAGAAAGAAAACCCTGATTGGTTTCACAGGGCATCACATCAGGTTACATTGCAAATATTTAAACTGTGAATGCATTCTATACTTTTTCATAAGCCTTTTTCATTACTTTGTATAAGAGAAAATGCTAGGAATAACCTCTAGCCTTATTTATGCTGTTAGAATTGGGATGTGTGATTTTCCATTAGCGGATTTAAAGTCAGGGAAAAATGTTTTCCGCTTCATTGGTTATATTAACATGAAACTGAAGGAATAGGGTTTTTGCATCCTGATAGACAAATAAAAAGGCAGACCCACAAGCTGGAGTTGAGCTAGGCCACTTTTATTTAGACCTTAAATTAAAATCAGCAAGGGGGTGACTATGGGGCAGGAACTAACTTAACTGGATAAATATAGCCATTGGGTGACCCTCCCTTGCCTAAGGAATTAGCTCCCTTGCCTGCCCTGATTCTCAGGCCACACCCTGAAGATGAGAAGAAAGGCCTTCCCCCATCCCTACTCCCCAGGACAGCAGAACTCCAGGAGGATGAGGGAGTTTGGTATCAAAGAAGGCTGCGTTCCCACCCTCTGAACTGCAAAGTCCAAGAAGTTAACCTTGGGGCGGACCCATCACCTGAAAGGTTCCTAGAGAGCATTGCCAGGCTAAACCAAACTATTTCTTTTCCCACACCTAAACTACCGAAAGTGACCAAATCAAGAAGATTAACCTATTTAAACAACACGACAGACAATCTAGCACTCCGTCCTGCTATTCAGTGTGAACTAAGCAAAAAACCAATCTGCGATCCAAAATATGGATTTGGGGAAATTCCTACATGATCCCCTAGTGGTGACCCTGAAGCACACTGAGAGACAGGGAGGGAAGGCGGGTACTGCTGCAAACAGAGAGGCTGGAGAGAAAGCAGAGCCTTCCTGCTCGGACCACCTTAGGAATGTGGTACCAATAATTTTCTCGTATTGCCTCTCTTGCTGCAAGGCACCCAGATGCCTCGGCATCATCTAGGCCAGCGGTTTTCAACCTGTGGGTCCCCAGATGTTGTTGGACTACAACTCCCATCATCCCTGAGCTCTGGCCTTGCTAGATAGGGATGATGGGAGTTGTAGTCCAACAACATCTGGGGACCCACAGGTTGAGAATTGCTGATCTAGGCCATTGGGCTGAATGCTCTTCTTTTAAAAAAACAAACTGAAATCATACCATTTCTGGAAGACTGTATTTTGCATGAAACCATCCCAATGCTTGTGCTTATCATGGAGGCATTTCTCCAAGTCCTGTCTGCCCTCTGGGACATGAAGGTGGGAGCTTCTGAGCTGTGGCACCTTGGTTTTAGAATACCTTTCCAACAGATGTTTTCCAGGTGCCTAGAGCTGGTTCAGTTACAGTATATGTAAGTCCCTCAGTATTTTGGGCAGGGCTTGTTGGACTTTGAGGCAGACAGCAGTCATTTAGATGTCCATGACAACCAGTATCTCTGTGTTGAAACTGTATACACAACTACTGTGATTTACACAACCATGGGTCCCATTTTTCAGGCTGATACAATTTTGCATAGGGCATGGCCCACATATATAGTTCATACAGCAAACAGAGTCAGTGCCAAGGGCTGGAATTAATGGACAGCTGCAAGGGACAATTCCCATGCAGGGGGACCACTGTCATATCCCTGGCAGTCTCCTGGCCCTGCTAATGGCGCTTATCCTTCTCATTGATGGGTATTCACCTGCCCTCCCAGAATGCAACATACAACAAGAGTGAAGAGATGGAACAGTGCCCTCTACTTGTCTCATGCTCTCCCTTTGGGCAGTTGCACAGACTGAACTCAGAGGGAGAGGACAAGTAAATGAGCAGCAATTACAACAAAGTGAAGGATAAGGTGGGCCCACTCTCAAGGCCATGGGAGTAGCCAGGATTTATTTTAGGGGGGGCAGGCTTTATGTTGGGAGGGGGCAGAACCAAGTTATCTGTGACACAACTGTTCAGTTAGTTAAGTACATTGATTGATTGATTGATTGATTGATTGATTGATTGATTGATTTAGTGGGGCAGCTGCCCTCCCTGGCTACACTCATGCCCAAGGTACACAAAATATGGAATCAACCCTGCACATGGGGTTTCCAATTTTTAGAAACACTGCATTCATATAAGCAGCTCACATTGAGTCTATCCTAAGTATTGAGCCAGTTCTCTGAAGTCATTTGAGGAGATGGGAAATCAATCTTAATATCGGAATATGTTTCACTCTAACAAATCCAGCCTCAGTACATAATAAGGGATGCCAATGAAACAGGGATGCTTGAGGGATTCAATCTGAATACCAATGTGAACTGACATGATCTGTACATCCTGAAGTCATGTGCAGGCTGGAACTTGGTTATCCACTGGCTTTTGGACATCTCATGTGTTCTGAATGTAATTCTTGGCTCAAAATAAATGTATCTAAATGCATGGGTGAATACAGAAGAAAGGGACATGGTCTGGAAAGTGACAGATTTGCCCATCCCTAGGTTATGGATGAATTTATCTCTTTTGTATAACTTGAAATTCCACATTTTTATGTTTCTATGGAATAGGGATGCTTGTGCATTTCTGTGATGTCAGAACTTTGCTGGTGGAAAAGTCACTACATGAAAATTAATTAGCAGCTGATGTGATGCTCATGGGACACAGATACAAAGGCATGCTTGGCCCATGTGCCTTCTGTGGGAAAAGACTGATGAGACATGTCTGACAGGTTCTCTGCTGAAAGCTTGCCTGGCTTTGGGAGATGACAGTGAAGATTTAGATGCTTTTGTGGCTTTGGATGAAAGAGATGACATTCGATTCACAGAAGAAAGCTTGAAATGCTCCAGAGACATTTGTATGCAAGAGGTACTCACAGTTTTCTACAGCAAGGGCAATGAAGGACCTGAGGTAAAGATTGGAAGGAGAGAGAAGCTTCATGCAACAGGATGCAGAAGGGGGGAAATGTGTCCTAAATAGATCTAGTACAGAATTCAGCCATGTTGAATTTAAGGTGTTCCATGATGAAAATTTGGACTTCTGCATGCATAGCTGTATTTTTTTGTTACCAACAATACAGTCTTTGGGGTTGCAATGGGAAACATGTAATCATTTGGAGTTAGGCTTGAATTAATCAATAGTTCTATGTGCCTACATGGTAAATGGAATATAGTCAATATAACACTGGGCTACACATAGTAAATATGGTTTCTAATGTTTGCTGGATTAATGGACTAAGCTGGGAAGCATTGGGAAATACATCTCTGTGCTTTCCAGTGGTCTTGGGAAATATCCAGCCATTGAGACTGAGTGTTTTTGTTGTTGTCCTTCTTACTACTATTTCACATAAGGGAAAATTTGGGGAATGGGGGGCTGGTACCACAGGAGGGTTAGATTAGGGAGAGTTGGTGGTCTTCTGAATAGGGACCTACTGCTCTTGCAACAGCTACTAGACAAAAAAAATGTAAAAATTTAGGGGGAGTCCCTTTTAAATCTGTGCTTACTTTTCTAACAATTATATCACACTGAACCTGTATCTCAACCCTTATGAAATTGCTCTCTTCACACACTCACCCCAAGCAGTTATCTTTATAAGGAAAAGCTTTTCCCCATAGTAATGCTCCCTTGCCTCCTCTAGGATGTTGCTTGATATTGATGATGTGCTTACTTAACTTCTCCAGCAAAAGATGCAATGCCTTTATATGTTTTCTAAACTTCCATTACATTGCAGTGAACAATTAAATCACAAAGTAAGCAAAGCTAATTCTGTGGTGAATGAACAACCACAGCTACAGAACAGTATTAAAAATTGAAACGGAAAAGAGTTTCACTTTACCAGCTAATTTACTTAGGTATCACCCTAGGGCATCAACACTCTTTATCACTATCACTCCAGCATGGCTTGTCTGCTCCATCACCAGCAGCAGAAGCAGTTTGTAGAGAATAAACTAACAATACATTCCTGTTCTTTTTTATGTGCATCCGAAATATGAAAAATGTACCTATTTAAGTTTCACCACAGAGAATCTCATGTTGCTATTTAGCAGGAAAGCCGTGCAAACAAAAAGGCAAGGAAGCCGGGATGATAAATTCAAGTTTAATTCACAGGAAGATGTTAGAATGCAGGAATTACCCTGGTGCAAGTATCAATTAGGGAAAGTACTTGGCATGTGATCACAGTGTGGTGACCAGGTTCCTCTTTGACCAGCTCTGTATACAATGGAGGACTTGAATCTCCATCCCTGTGTGATTCTCTTCCAGGCTAATATTTTAAGAAAGAGACACCCTACTTTGGGGTGGGTTGCTACTCACGCTGATGAGCAGGATTGAGGCAATGAAAATATAAGATGAGCCTGTTGTATCAAGCAAATGGACCACCTAGCTCAGGATCCTGTCCTCACTGTGGTCAACCATCCAGTTTCATTGGATCCCCATTCAGTTTCATTGGATGCCCATTCAGTTTCATTGGATGCCCATTCTTTCTCATAATAGGAGGGGGGGATGTTTCTCTATCTACTTTCTCTGTGGCATGCATGACTTTATAAACTTCTGTCATGTCACTTCTTACTCATCTTTTCTCTAAACTAAAAAGTCCAAAGGTGGCCAGACTTCATCCTCAAAGTGGGATCCTGATGCCACCAATTTGCATTTTTTTTAGCTTCATCTCTACCATATGAGATTGCCAATGTAACCAGCCTCTTCTTCTTAAGTGTCTTCTAGCCCATGGAATGTTCCAAACGAATGTGACGTCTACTGTGGATCCACTACATTGAAGTTCCACTGTTAAGATAATTGGATTCTCCTTGGACTGTTACATTATTAGCACAGTGGTGTATCTAACCAAAACCTAAATCTGCAGTATTCCGAGAATTACATATAAATAGAAAGTGTTGGTTGCTGCTCTAAAAGTTTACAGTCTAACTAAACCTAATCTTCTGCATCTTGCTTTAATGTCTTAATCATCATTCCTACCATTCCAACCATGTAAGTATTCCACCCTTATGTATGAAGTAACCCAACTATTTTTGATGTTGGCAGTCAGCTTTCACATTCCTTATGTGAACATCTTTGTTTTTAACCTGGGCTTTGAAAGAGAATGTAGTGTTTTTCTAACAGTTCTGCTGCTACAAAGGTCTTTCTTTTTTAGCATGTAAAAAGCCAGAGGGGTCAGTAGATTCAATCTGAGGTTTGTGTTTGTTTCGTAATCACTAGCAATAAAGCTAATAGATTTTGACTGGGGCAAAGTAAAACAGTTTGGGTTTTGCATATCTGTTGTTCTGTGGGGGGTGGGTTTCCTTCTGTGACTAGAGGTTGTTGTTTTTTAAGTTAGTAACAAAATGGTTTGGGTAAAAATGAGAACATCAGCCTATTGTAGTATAAATGAAATATTATAAGCAGCAGGTGGCACGGAGGAAGGTGTTAAACAACATCCTTTTGAGCTTACAAGACGGGGGGGGGGGGACTACAGCTGCTTAAAAATATATTTTTGGAGTTGCAATCTTCCTTCCTTCTGAGACCTAATATCAATCACAGACAATATCTAGATAAAGTTAGTGCAATCCTTACAGTACAATCCTATGTATGTCTACTAAGAACAAATTTCACTTAGTTCTATGGATCTAGATCTAGGTAAGCGGACATAGGATTGAAGTCTAGGGTTCCATTGTAATGAAGATGAAAACATGAACAAGTAGTAATGACTATTTTTATTTCACTATGAAAGAAGTCCAACAGACTTACGCTGGATTCAACCGAATGAAAATATTAACTCAGAAAATGTTAAAGTGGAAGAGAGCAAAAAAGGACAAAAAAGAATACAGTAAAACTGTAATACATAACAAAATTAATAAAAATAAAAACAAGCAGCATCTACTTAGACCATTTAATGTAGATTAAAATGTGTGGGATGTGTTTGCAACATAGCTTTTCAATGGTAGGTCCCAACTCCAGATCTAAAGTCAGTGTACATGCCTGTGGTGCCATGGCTGTATCTGGGGCCAAGAAAGAGAAATGAGAATTTATAATAAGTATAAAATATGAAGGAAAGGTGGGTCCCTTTTTACAAGATCGGGTTAACTGTTGGTTGTAACTGGAAAGAAGCAAGATTCTGTAAAAGAGCAGATTGGTGTTGAGTGTATTTCTTTCCCAGTATCATCACAGAGTTGGGAGGGACCCCAATGGCCATCTAATAAAATCTTCTGAAATGCAGGAAACTCAATTAAATCATACATGAAAGATGGCCATCCAACCTCTGCTTAAAAACCTGCAACGAAGCAGAATCCACCAGAGGGAGTCCATTCCTCCATTGAAAAGCTCTTACAGCCAGAAGGTTCTTCCTGATATCTTGTTGGAATCTTCTTTCTTGTAACTTGAATCCATTGGTTTGAGTCCTACCCTCTGGAGCAAGAGAAAACAAGCCCATTCCATCCTTTAGATATTTGGAGATGGTTATCTTATCTCCTCCCAGTCTTCTCTTCTCTAGGTTAAACATACCCAACTCCCTCAACTGTTTCACATTTTAATAATAACAGTTTTTCACCATACAATAAGATAACAACAGTCAATCCCAGCTCTCATGTGGGATCCCTCCTTTTCCCCCTCCTAGCCTCTCAGCCTGGGGAACCAACGCTTGCCTGTCTCCCACCCTGGGTACTCCATCCACCATCCCCATGAATACTTAAACCCTGGACCTTAACAAAGGCCCCAGACATAGGACTCCTAAAGAAAATAGAACAAGCAGAAAAAAGGAAAGAGAGAACAAAAACAAAGAAATATATACTGTAGAAGACAAAAGACAAAAGGAAAAGAAACATTAGAGACAGATAAAAAGTTCTTCTGATTTTCCATGTTACATAAAAAAGATTATTTAAGACATTCAGTCCATGTTAATATCCATCTTCTCTACCTTCTGTTAAACACTATTTCTTTTAAGTCAAAGTGTCTCAGAATCATCCTTCCCACACACACACCCCATGGAAAGTCCAAGAGGGATTCCCAAATTGCAATTATTATTGGTAGTTTACCTTCACCAATTCCCACCACCATTTCTTCATACTGGGTAATAATAAATTCTTCCATCCATATCCACTTAAAAACTCTCCACTGCGATCACGTATTGGAATAATATTCCATGCTTGTTTAACTTATTATATAAACCTTTAATTCATGCTCAGTTCCATATGTTCAAATTCCATTTCCTGTTGTTTTCTTTATGTTTATGATACTATACCGATCTCACCATAGGACCTTCCATTTTATTTTATTTTTATTTTTTGGTCATTTTCCAGAGAGAGTTCCATGAATTTAATAGCACAATTCTCTGAATTCATTCCAAATCATGTGCAGAATACTTTCTCTCTGCTAGTCACATTCACTGTCACATTCATATGTATTCATTCTTAACTCTCTGATGTTCCATTTCTGTACAAATGTATTTTATTTTTTAAGGACAGTATGCACAAACGTTGTAAACAAATACATGCCTACAATGTCACAAGGTGGCTCAAGAGCAGTCTTCTTTTTTACAGACTTATCTTATATACTGTCTTGTTTTATACGTGATAGCTATTCTGAGTAGCTGAATAGCCTGGCTGCAACTGCAATCATTGCTCATGGATTCAGATTTCCTTGGGAGCAGCAGGATGAGATGACATGCCACCCCTCTCAAGGACATCGTGAAGAGAACAAAATGGATACCCACATTTTAAGCACATGCCTAGTGGCTGCAGCTATTACCCTTTTTTATAAATAAATAAAAACTGGATTTTTTTCAGACTTATAAAATATGGAGAAGCATGAAATATAAAGGGATAACCATACTCTGTTCTGCACATTAGCTTGGCAGGTGTAGATTAGGTAAGAGCTCTATGGAATACACCTGAAATGTGTTCCTCAAGCAACCCTATTCGAATTACAGAATAGGGTAAAGCATGATGGGGCAAACCTTGTGATCTCTTTGGCCTAAAATGAAAGGAGCTCCATCAGGTCCCACTTCTTTTCTACTAAATTTATTTCTCATACCAGAGAGAGTCACAAAATCCCTTCCTCCTTGGCCTCCTCTTACCCCCCCCCCCTTACATATACAGCAGGTCTGGGGAACTGATCCTGCCAGTTGGCTCAATCCTTCCTCCCTCCACTCCCATAGGCCAATTTTGACAGGTGGGCAATGAACTAATGTCACTACATGAAATCTTGAAAAGAACTTGCCTTTGAAGTCCATTGGCAAGCTGTTTCAATACAAATCACCAGGAAGCACTTCAAAGATGATGTTTGTCTGTGCCAGGAGTTCATTGACAGGGATTCATGGCCTTTATAGTCCATTTCCAAGGAGTTTGTACTGAAACCATTTGGAAACAATATGTCTAGATAGATAGATAGATGATAGATAGATAGATAGATAGATAGATAGATAGATAGATAGATAGATAGATGATAGATACACAGATACACACACACACACACACACACACACACAGAGAGAGAGAGAGAGAGAGAGAGAGAGAGAGAGAGAATTTTCCAATCATGCTTACTTCCTGTCTTCTTTTATTTGTTCCTGGTTATGCACTTACTCCTGGAAAATCAGGGTTCTAGAATGCAAGGAGAACAAGGGAGCCTCCACATGTAGAGGTGGCTCCCCATTTCACAAGACTGTACCCTAGTTGTGGAGAGTGACAGCAATTGTGACAGGTAAGAGAGCTAACAAGTTTGTCCCCATGTAACTGCACCCTCCCTGAAAAGAAGAACACTGGAAGAGCAATAGACCCGTTGGCTTAGCTGGGGATGGTGTGTTGATCTAACAATAACCAGCAGAAGCAAAGCAGCAAAAGCTGCTGGGGGGGGGGGCAGCAAAGAAAGAATGAAGGTAAAATTAGATTGCAAGAGCAAAGAAGAAATCCTGGTGTTCTATTTTTAGTCCAAATGTAAACTTGACATCCAGACATGCAGACTAAAAGGATTCATGAAAATGCAGCTTGAAGTCAAAGAGGGATGATCTCATTGGGATTAGCCAAAACTTTCAAACAGATGCATGCTTAGCCTAACCACATTTAAGTGGAAAAGTAACTTCATAGCTAGACAAGAGAAGCCAAACTAAACCAAAACAGTTCAGATGTAGACAATGGAAATCAGGAGCAAATGTAATGTGTTACCCAGAAAAATGAGTGGCCCACATATTTTTTGAATTATTCAAAAGACAAGCCATTAGTAATGTGAATATTTCATTTAGCTGGGAGGTAAATCCAAGCTGAAAAGGGTAAAATAGCTGTATAATCCTCTTGCAAAAATACTTTTAGCCTAGGGAACTCACATTAAAATAACTTTTATGATTTGGAAGCATAATCATCACAAGATTCAGGTAGCTAAGTAATCAGTGCAACTTGGGAAATAATTTCAACCTGACCAACAAGAAAACTATTTAGGCCTTAGGTGATGTAGCCATGAACATTTGCTACATTTTTTTTCCTTAGCATGGTCATCAATATGATATTTGGTGCAAAACTTCAAAGAAGTCAGGAGGTATACATTCCCTCTAAGCATCTGTTTGACTGGCAGTCTAGGAAATGAGAGCATTCAAAGGATTAGTGCTTTAGGTCTCCTAATTTAAAGTGTTAACCCTGTAATGATTTCCCTGGTCATGCACTGAAATAAACCAGAAAGAAGTTGCTGGTCTTTAATGACAGCTCCATGAAATTGAAGATTATGGCAGACATTGTGATTTGTGTTGCATGGAAACTCACAAGGACTTGATTTAAAAGTACTATATTCCACATTAGAGTGGAACCAGTTAGCCTTATGCCTAAGAGTTTGTTCATTTGCTACCTGTCCTGGGATGTTGCTAAAAAGAGGCCACTTTGTGAAATTGATCTGCTGTTGCTTTTCTTTGTTGAAGAATGGGATATACCATTTAACAACATAAAGCCACCAAGGTGGTATACACCAGGCATAGGCAAACTTGGTCATCCAGATGTTTTGAGACTACAATTCCCATCATCCCTGACCACTGGTCCTGTTAGCTAGGAATGATGGGAGTTGTAGTCCCAAAACATCTGGAGGGCCAAGTTTTTCTATGCCTGGTATACACAATGAAAATAGAATAAAACACACACACACAAGCTGTAAAAGAAATAAAAGGAGCACATTTCAAGCACATCCAAAAACTGTGAATATTTGCATTTATTTTGAAAATGAGCCCTGTCCCAAAGAAGCTACCATTTAAATCATCCTCATATTTGTTTTTTGTTTTTTTAAACATAGGGCATCCCTTCGCTCCTCAACAGAAATGAAAGCTATCTAGTAGATGTTCCTAGCTATCTTTTGTTGCTTTGAGAACACTCTTTTGTCTGTGTAACCTTGGGTGTGTTGAGAAAATAATGGTGTGCATTTGCTGTTTGATGGACTATGGATGGAGTATCAGATCTCTCTAAAGCCCATCTGGGCACCTAAGAAATAAAAATAATAAGAACCCTTGCTAAGCATTTCCCCTCCTTTTATGGCACCAGCACTCTCAGCTCAGTGCCACTGGCTATTCTTCCCTCTGCAGATCAGCTATGAGTTTCAACTCTGTCTTGTGATAGAAAGACACAACATATCAAAGTAGTGAGAGAGTTAACATCTTGCTTGCCACACAACTCATTCATGCCCAGAGGAAAATCATTAAGACACTTCATCCACTTCAGAAAAAGACATACTACAATGCAATATCCACGCCCCCCCCCCCCAATGCAATCAGCGTTCACATGAGGATTCATGGAAACCATCCTTGAAGTCTAAAATAAACAAGTCTGAATAAAAGAAACACACATGAGCTCATGGGAAGACAGGATTTTCATCAGTCTCTCTCCAAAGACAGCAATCTGGTAAACACACACACACAGCGAGAGAGAGATAAGGTGGTGCAAATAAGATCCCAAGTATGTAGTAGGAGATGACAGACTAAGGCCACAACCCTAACCTCAGCCTTCTATAACATGGTGTCCTCCAGATGTTTTGGACCACAACTAGGAATGGTGTGTATGGTGAGGCAGAGCTGTGGAGGGACCCTCTGCTCCCATCAGTCAGATTTGCTGCTTCTTACCAGGCAGCAGCAAAGTCAAAGACATATTGACAGCAGTGGGAACACCAGGTTGGCAGCTCCAGTCCCACCAATGAAACTGCACAGCCCCAACCATGGCACTGTTGTCAGGACTTACAAAAAATGGTTTTTGGCGTTTTCCGGGTGTACTTTTAAAACACACAGCTGCAACCCTTACTTAGGAATAAGCTTCATGAAATGCAGTGGGACTTGCATCTCAGTAAATACAAATAGACTTGTGTTGCAGCATATATAAAACAGTAAAACATTCACGATGTGAACACAGCTTTTTTGTACGGGGAACTTGAAGAATCTATTTACATGCTTCCACCTGATGGAGTGCAGGTACAGAAGGGAATGGTCTGTAAGCTACAAAAATCCCTATATGGTCTCAAACAGAGTGCCCGGTGTTGGAATACAAAACTAACAGAGACATTCTTCTCTCTAGGTTTTCACCAAGGCAAAGCTTTATTTAGTTTTTAATGTCCTCGGAATGCTGAAGCAGCCAACAGCAGTCCTACTCAGATCTGGGCCCATAAAGCCTCAGATCTGGACCCATAACCTCATTGTCAGCATCCTTGGGTCAAAAGGCCAGCTGACTAGCCCTCAGCTGGATCGTCTCCTTCTCAGCCGTGCCGCTGTGAAGATTCATTGACCTCTGGCTCCCATATAAATCAGTGACTCAAGCCTCCCAGACTTGAGCATACTATACTCAGCAATGTGAACTGCGCAACAGAAGAGGCTGAGGCTTGTGGATACATACTAAGAACTACGGATTTATTAAACATAAATCAGGACAAAGAAACATGTCGTCTCTCCTTGCCGTCTTCTTGGAGAGAAAGTCAAAAACAAAAGCAATACAGCGGAAGTTCTGCTTACACCACCAAACTGTGCTGGAATGTAAACAGACAGGTGACACGTAACAATCCCATGCCTGCAACTAAAGGTGGAATGGAATCTCCCAACACTATTTACAATCTGTTATTGAAGGATCACATCATAAGAGTTAGTATTCCAAAACACTTGTTTCCAATTCAGAGGTAGAGAGGTTGACCACATATCCCGTGAACAGGCATGGCACAGACACAAGTATATCCCTCACTTTCTTCTTTGCTAGTTCACAACTAAGAAGAACCACTTCTGAAGAGGAAATTCTGGACTTTGAAGCCACAAAGTGCCTTAGTGTCAGGTATGCTTAGTGAAAAAGGGTTTCTTGCTGTGAAAATTGATCAGTTGATGGTCTCACTCAAGACAAGTGAGAAGAACCACTTTTGCCACCAACAACCCAATGTAGAGCCACAATGGCAGCATAGAGTTTAACACTGTGTGAGAGATTGTACAAAGTTGTTATCATTGCAGCACCATTTCCGTGTGACATCTATCTCTAGGGTACATAAGAACTCCGGAAAGGCTACAATTGGTCACTTCCTAGGGCTTAGGCTTTACCCAGTATTCTTGATACATGGAATAAATGACACCTCAGGTCATGGCACCCACGACAAAGCCCTGTGCTGTGATATGCTTAGCATGTAAGGAAGCTTGGCATTTCAGCACACTGTATAACTCCTTACAAATTGCAATTTCTATATGTAATCTGTAAAAGCAATGCCTTATGTTGTGTGTGTGTGTGTGTGTGTGTGTGTGTGTGTTAGTGTAAAATGAAAGCTGCCTGAATGTCATGGCTGGGATTTCAGCTATAAATGTGCTTGCATTAAAAAGGGTTTCTGAAATAGTCACCTTTGTTAGATTTCATGCTCATAATGGATTATGTCTGCTTGTTAATGAATGCTATCCTTGTTTCTGATATAATACTATTTATGAAGTTGTTCTCATTTTGATTTCACTTTGAAATCCCACATGGAGACCTTCCCACATGGAGAGGTAAACCCAAAGGGAGAGTCCAAGTGCATTTGCATGGCCAGACTTAGAATCCATGCTTAGAATGCTCCTCACAAGCAAGGACCCTAATAAGGATGGATTCCGGAGGAGGAGGAGGAGGATTCAGCTGAATATGCTTAGAATCTCCCTTAAGGTCTTTCCTCTCAATGTTGGAAGGTCTGTACTGGACCCAGCACAACTGAATCAGGACTTTCCCCTGCACGTCTGCCCCATCACCACCACCACCACTCTGCTTTAAACCCACAGTGTTCCATATGTGTCCTTGAAAAAGGTGGCTGCATTTGTGTGCAGTTGCAGTTGCAGAGGTTGATTGTTGCTGGCTGAATAACACTGGGCAAAAAGAAAGGCTCACCTTGGAAAGCCTTTTCCACATGGACGTCTCTGGTAAGGAATCCGAGCCTTCAAAGAAGCCCTGTGCACTTTGTCAGACTTAGAATGCACTCCAAACTCTCTTGTAACTGAACTGCAGAGCAAATTTGGCACAGGTGAACAAGGTACAGTATCTTTTTAGCAAAGTTTGCTTGCTTGTTTGTTGTGGAAGCACAGATGAGCCTCCAAGGAGCACCATAATTTCTAGGAACACAGCTGAAAACAGGCATAATAATACACTTTAATATAGTTCTGAATGACGGATAAACAGCTACCTTAGCACTTCCTGTATCATCTTGACATGAGCTGCAGACTCAAAATCCCATTTGCTTCTTAGCTTCAAGAGAGGGGGGAAATGAAAAACATATTGTAAATAAATACAAGCTGAGACACTGGAAATTCTCAGAGGTATCGGCAGGAAATTCCGTGGGGAGCACTTAGAGCCCATTACCAACCCTTGAGTGGAACAGTAACCAATAGGATAAAAATAAAAATAAAAATGGGTGCACACATACTGCGGAGTAGAACATCCTCGCAAGCAGCCAAAAACCCATGTAGGCAATTTCACTCATATTACACACAGAATATATAGTGAGAACCAGGGCTCAAATCTTACTGTTTAAGCATAACATGGTTATTTTTTATTTAATTCATTTTATTCTGTTAGAATACAATAAATGCACACAGGCAATTAGACCGTCATTTTATTAATACGACCCATGTGTGAACATATTTCTCTTTCACATACATTCGTTCTCTCTTTTTAAAAAAATATATTTTCTTTTCTTTTTCTGTGCAGGTAACTGTTGATGCTCTTGCCTTGATTAATCGTGTGAGCTTATCAAATCCCTATGAATCCTAATACCGACATATGCACCAGGGATTGTAATTCTCATTTGTATGTTAAATCTAAAACAGATGATCTTTGGATGCTGTTCATATAAATATAGCTCCCCCTTTTTCTCATTCTCTTATCACTCTAGGGAACATACTCTGTTTGCATGTATAGGAATGAAAAGAGCAGACTTTCTAAAAGCAATTGCATAATATCCCACCTCAACAGGAACATATTTTTTTTAATATTGCAGCATTAAAACATAAATAGTAAACCAGAAGCAATGCAAAAGAAATACTAGACGATGAACCATAATAGCTAGATATAAATTTTATCCCACAGATCCTGATTCTCATGGTTGTCCCTTTCTCACACAAAGCAAGATAAGTGCAAAAAAACCAACAACAACAAACCCAACCTATGGCCAGACTGTGAGCCTATGAAGCACTGAGCAAGGCTGGTTGTGGGGAGATTTTAAACACTGTTCATCTCCCAATGGGAAGTATGTAACAGGTTCTAGATACCAGAGGAGAGGCAGACTCTTCAGAACTTTGGAAAAGGAATGCACCAGGCAGATTTACACCATACATTTAAATAACATTCAGTACACTTTTAAAACACATGACTTTTCCCAAGAATAGTGGAAGTTGTAGTTCCCCCCTCATAGAGCTACAATTCCTGGACTTCTGTGGGAGGAAATGGCAGAATAACTGTCTTTCTGTTGGCTCTCGACTGACAGAAGATAATTACATGGTGACTGATGCTAGTCAGACAGATGGTCTGGCTATCAAATCACTCTGGAAAAAAGAATGGAGGGAGTAACATCAAATGCTTTGATCAAAGCTGTTTCCTGCTGGGGCTTAGATGGGGGTTAAAATGAGCTGCAGAGCCAATGAACTTACATTGCATTCAAACACTACGTAAGAACCCTTCATGAGTATAAGGTCTGCACCATCTCTTTCTAAAACATTTTGAGACAAGATAACTTGTAACTTGGAGAGATTCCTCTGTCTGCTGATGAAAAAAAATCAGAAAATTTGCAAGAGCCACTTTCTATCTTTAAGAGAAAACTGATCGTTGAAGTGTCTAAGGCAGAGTGAAAAGCCTCATTTACAGTTGACAATAAAGATTAAACAAATGAGGATATTCTCTGTGTGAAAAAATCTTTATTTCTTTTGCTTCTTTTGGGAAAAAAATGTTGCTGAGAAACTGAAAGTTAATTGGCCATTACTTCCTCCAGGGCAAAGATCATGTTGCTTTGACTGTGATCTTAAGGTGGAAATCTTAAGGTAGAGTTGGGATTTATAAAGAGACTGAGCTGTTAATAACATCAAAAACATTCAGTATGGCAAATGTGTCTTTGGATCTCCCAGTGACTGTTGGTATTGTTTGACAGTTGATGGCTGAACAATTCCAGCATACCAGGCCATATCCATCAGCTTCAGCCAGCACAGCCTGTTGACATGGAAGATTGGTGATGTAGTTCAACAACATCTGGAGCATTACAGATCGCCCTGTTTTAATAATTTCAGAAAGTTATTAGCGTAAATATTATCCATGTAAGTTTCATGTATATTATACTATGGAGAATATTACAATGATCTTTTCTCCCCTTGTAATCCCCTCCACATTTTATAATAAGCATAATGCAACCATATGCCCATAAAAATAGTGGCTGCTTCACAGTCTGGCAATAAAAAAAACACCTATGGGTATCCGCTCTACATTATTTTGTACGATTTGTGTCATTAGCTCTCAATAGGTCTGTATAACCATGGCTTGTCTCTAACAATAGTGAAGGAAATACAAGTTCCATTAAGTTACAAGGCTGTCCCTCAAGTAGGGTTGTGATTTCCGTTTGGTGGGAAAATATAAAGTAACATAGAATTCGGACAGATTCTTTCTACTTAAATGTATTTCTTATAATAAAAGATGTAGAACTTGAAATCAAGATAACAAATATAATCCATTAAAAAAATCCATAGCTCATAAGCAAAGCTGTTGTGCTGTGATGAAAAATGCATTTCTTTTTCCCTGATATGAGTAATGTATTTGTTTATTATGTGGGCTGTGCAAGATTTATAGTATTCTTAACAATTCATTTTCCTGCTTTTTAAGTGCTCTGGGTTTCTGAAATGATGTAATAGGTAAGCACTTAGCAGCCATAACGATATTCTTAATGACTTTTTCGGGTGCTGGAATACTAATGCCTGAAGTGGATTAATAGCAAAGGCTGGTGAGTTTTGTCTGGTTCGCTTTTACTGAGGTCAATAGGTTTATATTTCATCCTGAACTTTACCTCAAAAGGTGTGCTATTTAAAACAAATTAAAAGTTCGTGGCTACTTACCCCATGACTCCAAGATAGAAGGTAGGAAACATTAGTGGGGAACACTAACATTTTTATAGGCTTGGAATGGGAGTAAGTGAATATTATTCTGCATGCAATGCCAGAGCAACAAAAAGTTGGCACAAGACACAGGATACTATTATACTGTCACTCGTTTTAGATGGGATTCAATCATATCCCAGAAAATTCAAGTGGTGCAGTTATAGCTGATCTGGAATTATTGCAAAACAAACCCACTCCTCCACCCCACCCCTTGCAAACTGAACTTTTTGCTATAAGAAATTAACAGAAAAATTCATTGGAAAGTGTGAGATAGCAGTTGCTTGATGCAACATTGTATAACCTTGCTATAAATTAATCAGAATGAATGTTCAATAAACAGGTCACCTGGAAGTGGTCGAAGATTCAACAGAGAGCCTAGCACTTAGTTTGACAGTGGAATGGATTCCCTCAGAAGGGGGTAAACTCTCCTTCCTTGGAGGTTTTAAAGCAGAGGCTGAATGGCCATCTCTCATGGATACTTTAGTTGAGATGCCTGCATTGCAGGGGGTTGGAATAGATGATCCCCAAGGTCCCTCCCAGGGATGCGGGTGGCACTGTGGGTTAAACCACAGAGCCTAGGACTTGCCGATCAGAAGGTTGGCGGTTCAAATCCCTGCAACGGGGTGAGCTCCCGTTGCTCGGTCCCTGCTCCTGCCAACCTAGCAGTTCGAAAGCACCTCAAATTGCAAGTAGAATGGCTCCCTCGGCCAATAAAGTGAGATGAGCGCTGCAACCCCAGAGTCGGCCACGACTGGACCTAATGGCCAGGGGTCCCTTTACCCTTTACCTTTAAGGTCCCTCCCGACTCTACAATTCTATGATTCTAACCTTTTCTTATAACTATGTTGTGGAAGATCTTGCTCTTTGAATGAGGATGTCTGACAGTATAGTAGGCCTTGTGAATACTTCCTGTGGTTATTTCACATTGTGAGCATTGCTGTTTTACAGCAGACACCTTTGTAAGTGCTGAACTGTATGCTTGCCTATTCAATAAGAATGTCTTTCAGAATCAGTTGGGCACCAGAGCTGCATTCAAGGTTCCTGAGACTCTCTGTCTGAGGTATGCCCTTTCACGGACCCTCTCCTTTTGTTTATGTCAGCTATTCCTTTTCTTTAAAGCATAGCTAGAACCCTTTACCTGTCCCACTCACACTGATCATTTCGTGTGTAAGAAAACTCTCCCTCCACATTCCTGTTTCTGATTTATTTTATTTATTTTAGTTTTGGTCTGTTACTGAATAACCTCTGTGGGGTTATTTGCTCTTCTTCTTTAAAGTTTCCTTCCCTGTTTGTCAGTTTATGTGCTAATAGCCTGCCTGTCAGCCCAAGATGGTAGTGACTAACAAATATACTGCCTGTTGCAACTGTGAACTTTCTCTTATTTTTTGCTTTTTATGACCGACATGTATTGTCTAGAATAAACTTCTTTTTTTCTCATTGTTTCTCATTGTTTCAATGGCTGAATGTTTAGTCGTCAAGGAAGGCTTGTTTAAAGAGCAGTGAAAGGAATGGAACATCAAGGAGTACCTATTGGTAACTGCACCAACAAACATACAGTGGTACCTCAGGTTATAGACGCTTCAGGTTACAGACTCTGCTAACCTAGAAATAGTACCTCAGGTTAAGAACTTTGCTTCAGGGTGAGAACAGAAATTGTGCGGCGGCAGTGGGAGGCCCCATTAGCTAAAGTGATACCTCAAGTTAAGAACAGTTTCAGGTTAAGAACGGACCTCCAGAACGAATTAAGTTCTTAACCTGAGGTATCACTGTATATGAACTTCAAGTAAATTACTCAGCACTGGACGATAATCCAGTGAATGTGTCAACGGAACTGTCTCTGAGTCCCTTGAAATGCATTGTTTGAAATTATATGATATGACATTAATGTTCTATCTGTAGAGTTCAAGCAGTGTTGGTTTATTCTTACATGCAAGACACAGTTTGATGCTGCAGTCTTGAAGAGAGTAATAAGTGTGAAAGACCTAAGCAGCAAGTCAATACTATTTTTAAGGTTTCCAGGAAATCACAGGCCAGTCAGCTCTTGATTTATAATGAGACTGCTTTATGTATTTGCTTTTCAAAATGTTTTCTGAAATGCGTGCCTTTATTTCTGGCCTAATTGATGTGGAGGTTTTATTTTTATTTTTTGTTTTTAAAAAATAAAAAGATAGCAAAAGGGGAGAATGAAAGGACACAGAGATAATGTAGCAGAGGATTAGAGGCTTTGACAGTGTCCTAATAATGAATGAGGGCAAAACAGCAACAACCTTCACAAGTGTTACAAAGGATCAATTCCTATCTATGCAAATAGGGATCTTGTAAGGAAAGAGCAAATTCTTTTCCACTGAACATGCATTTTTAAATGCAGGGCTATTTAAGAAACATTTTTAAAAGATTACAATGAGTGATATGAAAACAAAAGTCACATTGTGTTTTGTTGGTCTGCTACATATGCCACCACCAATGTGTGAATACTTGAGTGCATGGCTGACTAGACTTAAAAGCTTTTTTCCTTTTTTCTTTTTTTGCCTTACATACTCAATGTATTCTATTTCTAGAATGAAATCTTTATTCCCCAGTATCAAAGAGTTA
This sequence comes from Podarcis muralis, assembly GCF_964188315.1. Taxonomy (NCBI): domain Eukaryota; kingdom Metazoa; phylum Chordata; class Lepidosauria; order Squamata; family Lacertidae; genus Podarcis; species Podarcis muralis. The sequence goes on from NC_135665.1 coordinate 34,272,729, forward strand.
CTTGGTAACAAATGCTATTTTGTATTTTTATAAATAGTGGAGGGGAGGAAATCCTGGTCTGGAAGGAACATTTTCACCATTTGGTGTTTACAGAAATTAACATCCAAATAAGTGCTTGCCTTCTGGATCCTTCTCCTCACTAGCCTTGGAGCTTAAAGAAAACATTTCAGAAGAGGGAAGCATTTGATAATTTCACCACAACCCTTCTCTGCGTTCCCACAGTGTTTAGGGGGGAATCATTTTATGAAAAGTTAATGTTGTGTCTCGCTGGAAAACATAGAAATAACTGGCACTGATGCTTAGTAAGCACTAAGTTAAAGCTGGCTAGAAAGTATAATTACAAAATTACCACACAGAAACATGGCCCAAACAGCCTGCTTTTGCTCTTTGATTTTTCTCTAGTCTTTCCAGTTCTTTATAACACATACAGGGCCAGTCCAAGACACTTTGCTGCCTGAGGCAAAGGACAAGATTTAGTGGCTGCTTCATTTTGCTCCTGCCAACCTAGCAGTTCGAAAGCATGTCAAAGTGCAAGTAGATAAATAGGTACCACTCCGGCGGGAAGGTAAACAGCGTTTCCGTGAGCTGCTCTGGTTCGCCAGAAGCGGCTTAGTCATGCTGGCCACATGACCCGGAAGCTGGATGCCGGCTCCCTCAGCCAATAAAGCGAGATGAGCGCCGCAACCCCAGAGTTGGTCACAACTGGACCTAATGGTCAGGGGTCCCTTTACCTTTACCTTAATTTTGCTTCAACACTAGTAAAGGAATGGAATCCTCAGCTACATTTAAGGGCAGTGTGATGGCCTGGGATTCCGAGTCTGAGAGCGATCCGGAGGAATCCCAGCCGGCACAGGAGTCCCCGCCTCCAGGGCCGGCTGAACTGGGGCAAGGCCTAGATGCTGAGGAACCTCAAGAGCAGGCACCAGGTGAAACCATTCTGGCCCCAGAGGTGCTGGAAGACTCAGTGGCTACAGGTGAGCCTCCCCCGGGGCCCAGTAACCCTTCGGCCTCTCCTGATCTGCAGAGGCTTAGGGCAGAGAGGCGAAGGGAACTAGTGTCTCCCAGGAGGAGTGCTCGCCTTAAGGCCAAGAGAGGCGGGGCTTCTGGGGGCCGGGACCTCCCCCGGCCTTAGAAGAAGATAAAGGTCAGGCAGCCCGGTCCCAGGTTGCGGGAGCAACGTCGTTGTGGAGTACCTGCTTTACCCAGTCCTTGATCTGCACTCCCAGTGTGCCTGTTCCTCGCCCGGCTTCCTGTTCCTGACTATCCGGTGTTCCTGTTCCTCGCCTGGACTCCTGCTTCTGCCCTACCAGTGTTCCTGTTCCTCGCCTGGACTCCTGCTTCTGCCCTACCAGTGTTCCTGTTCCTCGCCTGGCTTCCTGCTTCTGCCCTACCAGCGTTCCTGTTACCCTGCCCGGCTCCCTGTCTCGGACCTTGCGTCTCATCTAGTGATCGTCTACCCTGCTAGAGACTCTGGACTGATCTTGGGCTACGGTAATAGTACCTTATCCCCCCCTGGGACCAGCACAGTTTGCTCCCGCCACACCCGCACTCCCCCTTCATTGGGGTGCGTTCGGGAAGAGCCAGAGGCCATGGCTGACCAGGCAGCGGCGCTGGTGGCATTGGCCCAGGAGAACCAGGCCTTGACCCACACCGTTCAGTAGCTAAACGATGTGGTTGCGGCGCTTCAGCAGCGGTTGGATGCCTTTCCAGATTCTGGGGCCGACGCCCCAGCTCCAGGCAAGTACCCAGTGGCCTTGCCAGAGAAATTTGATGGGACCCTGGCCAGTTTTCCCATGTTCTTTGCCCAGGCCAAGTTGTATATTCAGGGGCGAGCCCGGAACTTCCCTGACGACCGCACCAAGGTGCACTTTCTGATCAGTTTGTTAAAGGACCAGGCGGCCAAGTGGGCTTTGCCACTGCTCCGGCAAGACTCTCCTTTGCTAACGGACTATGTGGGATTTTGTAATCACTTAGAGACTGTGTTTGGCAACCCTCTGAAGGAGAGCCAAGCCAATCGGGCGATTCGTCAGTTGAGACAGGACAAGTCCACAGCCGCCGCCGACGCCACAGAATTTCGGCTGTTGGCACAAGACTTGTCTTGGAATGACTCTGCACTACGGGACCAGTATCTTGAGGGACTGTCGGATGAGATACTGGACCAGTTGGCCATGATGGATCATCCCACCACGCTGGACGCCCTCATTCAGCGGAGCCTGCAGATAGACGATCGGTTGGAGGACCGTTGCCAAGCCCGGGACCGCCAGCACTCCCGGCTCCTAGCGCCAGTCCTTCCCAGCAGGTCCACGCCCACAGCCGAGTTGCCAGTTGAGCCAACGCAGCTCGGGGCTGCGCGACCTCGCCTCTCCCCCTCGGAGAAGACGCGGCGTCGGGAGGGAAACCTGTGTCTTTACTGCGGTGGGAGTGGACATTACGCCCGTTCCTGTCCCAAGAAGATGCCAGTCGCAGGGAAACCACCAACCTCGGTAGCCGAAGGCCCTAGCAACATGGGGTCCCAAACCATGCAAGAGGGGCCCTCACCAGTGGAATTGCGACATCTCATGGTTCCAGTGCGTCTCTACCCTCCAGGTGGGCCCTGGATTCTTACCCACGCTTTGGTAGATTCGGGGGCAACCCGCTCCTATATGGACGCTGCCTTTGCCGCTCATCATCAGGTGCCACTTCAGAACAAGCCAGAACCGGTACAGGTGGAGGCAATTGACGGACGGCTCCTGCATTCAGGTGCCGTCACTTGGGAGACCCAGCCCTTGGTCCTGTGTCTCCAGCAGCACCGGGAGGTGCGAACTTTGGACATTGCCTCCATGCCCCGGTTCCCCCTGGTGCTTGGAATGGACTGGTTGGAGGCTCACAATGTTCAGATTGACTGGGTTAATCGGACTGTGCACTTCCCAGACCCATGTCCCCATGCTCGGTCTGAGATGCTAGCAGCCGCACCCACTGAGGAGGCAGTACCCACGCTCCCAGCCGTGTACCGGGACTACCAAGACGTGTTCAAGGAACGGGGGGCAGACCAGCTGCCGCCGCATCGGTCTTTTGACTGCGCCATAGACCTCCAGCCCGGAGCGCCCCTGCCGGTGAGTCGCTTATACTCTCTAACAGAGCCAGAGCGCGAAGCTTTGCAGGACTTCCTGCGCAAGAACCTGGAGCGTGGGTTCATTAGGCCTTCTACCTCGCCCACCGCTGCGCCAGTACTCTTTGTTAAGAAGAAATGTGGGGAGCTTCGCCTTTGCCATGATTACCGGGCCCTGAACAAAATTACCATCCCGGACCGGTACCCCTTGCTCCTTATTTCGGAGTTGCTGGAGCGGGTGCAAGGGGCGCAGATGTTCACCAAGCTTGACCTCCGGGGGGCCTACAATTTAATTAGGATCCGAGCCGGGGATGAGTGGAAGACAGCATTCGGGACCCGGTACGGGCAGTTCGAATACCTGGTTATGCCCTTCGGATTGTGCAACGCGCCCGCTGTGTTCCAACGGTACATTAACCACGTGTTCCAGGACTTGCTAGACAAGTACGTGGTGGTGTACTTGGATGACATTTTGGTTTTCTCCCGTGACCCGGCTTGCCACGAGGGCCATGTCCGGACCGTGTTGCAGCGCTTGCGGGAGCACCACCTGTATGCGAAGCTCAGCAAGTGCGAGTTCCATCAACGGACAGTGGAGTTTCTTGGTCACCGACTCTCTCCAGATGGGGTGCAGATGGATCCTGGGAAGGTGGCAGCGGTTCGGGAATGGGCGGCACCTCGGAACCGCAAGGACCTACAGCGTTTCCTGGGGTTCGCCAACTATTACCGGACCTTCATTGCGTGTTACGCTCGTCGCACAACCCCATTGACCCGGCTACTGCGCCCCAAGATGCCATTTTCCTGGGACAGCGAGGCAGAGGAGGCGTTTCAGGGGTTGAAGGCCTGTTTCCAGAGAGCGCCGATCTTACAACATCCCGACCCCTCTCGACCCTTTGTGGTAGAGACCGACGCCTCCAGTACGGCTCTCGGTGCCGTCTTGTCTCAGCAGTACGGACCTGATGCGCCACTCTTACCCTGCGCCTTTTATTCTCGCCAGCTCCTGCCAGCGGAGCGTAACTATACTGTATGGGAGCGGGAACTGCTGGCCATCAATGTGGCTTTTGAGGTCTGGCGCCACCATCTTGAGGGGGCACGACACCCGGTGGAGGTGAGAACCGACCACCGGAACCTGGAGTACCTCCAGACCACCCGCAAGCTGAATCAAAGGCAGATCCGGTGGGCGTTGTTCTTTTCCCGGTTCCAGTTCCGGATCCGCTACATCCCTAGCTCCCAAAACCAGAAGGCGGATGCCCTGTCCCGGAAACCTGAAGACAACGCAGACACGGTACAGCAGGCAGTACCCACCACGATCCTAACACCGGCTGCATTCCTGGCCACCCAGGAGGCTGAGCCACTGCAGGCTCGGGTGCGGGAACAGCAGCGGGTCGACGCTTGGGCCCAGGAACGACTCCAGGAACTGGCCGAAGGGTCATGCCCTCAGTATCCGGGGCTGGTCTTGCATCAGGGCCTTCTGCTGCACCACGGTCGCCTGTACATCCCGCCAGGGCCACTGCGGGCTGAGGTTCTCCGGATGACCCATGATGCTCCAGCAGCGGGGCACTTTGGGCGGTATCGGACCACCCATCTGGTAAGCCGTGAGTTTTGGTGGCCCCGTCTGAAGGCTGACGTGGCTCGCTACGTCACTGGTTGTGATGTCTGCCGGTGGGCCAAGGGCCCTACTGGGCGACCCCCCGGCCTGCTTCAGCCATTGCCAGTTCCACCACATCCTTGGCACACGGTTTCACTGGACTTTGTAGTGGACTTACCCCTGTCTCGTGGCTGTACCTGCCTTCAAGTTTTCTCCGACCATTTCACTAAGATGGTGCACTGTGCCCCCTGCCCATCTGTACCCACAGCCAAGGAAACCGCTCAGCTGTACCTTCAGCATGTCTTCCGCCTGCATGGCCTACCTGAGCGTGTGGTGTCCGACCGGGGCATTCAGTTCACATCCCGGTTCTGGCGAGCATTGCACCAGACCCTCGGGACAGAGGTCTGTCTCTCATCAGCCTACCACCCACAGACCGATGGCCAGATGGAACGGGCGAACGCAGTGCTGGAGCAGTACCTTCGGTGTTACTGCAGCTACCAGCAGGATGACTGGGTCGACCACCTAGCATTGGCGGAGTTTGCCTACAACAACGCGGTGAATGCGTCCACCCAGCAGACCCCGTTCCAGGCCAGTTATGGGTATCATCCACGGCTGTTTCCGGATGTGCTGCCAGCATCCGCGGTTCCTGCGGTGACGGAGTGGCTTCAGGAGCTCCAGTCCCAGCAACAGCTCTTGATGGAACAACTGCGCCAGGCCAAGGAGGCGTACAAGGCCCAGGCCGACCGCCACCGCCAGGTGGGGCCGGAACTCCACATCGGTGACCTGGTATGGCTCTCCACTCGCCACCTCCACCCCTCTCGACCTTCACGGAAGCTGGACGCCCGTTTCACCGGCCCGTTTCCTATCGTGGACCAGGTCTCGCCTGTAGCATTCCGTCTCCGGTTGCCAGCAAACCTGAAGGTTCACCCGGTATTCCACAGGTCCCTTCTGAGTCCGGTGGCCCCACCCGACGAGTTCCACCCGAACCGTCCCCGACCGCAGCCAGTTTTGGTGCAGGGAGAGCCTGAGTACGAGGTGGAACGCATTCTGGACTCCCGATACCGCAGGGGAAGGCTGCAGTATCTCATTGACTGGAAGGGGTATGGGCCAGAGGACCGTTCCTGGGAACCAGCGGTCAACGTCCACGCGCCTGCCTGCATCCGAGAGTTTCATGCGGCGTACCCCAGCAAGCCGGGTCCGGACCCTCAAGTGAGGGGGGGCCTGGGAGGGGGGGATGGTGTGATGGCCTGGGATTCCGAGTCTGAGAGCGATCCGGAGGAATCCCAGCCGGCACAGGAGTCCCCGCCTCCAGGGCCGGCTGAACTGGGGCAAGGCCTAGATGCTGAGGAACCTCAAGAGCAGGCACCAGGTGAAACCATTCTGGCCCCAGAGCTGCTGGAAGACTCAGTGGCTACAGGTGAGCCTCCCCCGGGGCCCAGTAACCCTTCGGCCTCTCCTGATCTGCAGAGGCTTAGGGCAGAGAGGCGAAGGGAACTGGTGTCTCCCAGGAGGAGTGCTCGCCTTAAGGCCAAGAGAGGCGGGGCTTCTGGGGGCCGGGACCGCCCCCAGCCTTAGAAGAAGATAAAGGTCAGGCAGCCCGGTCCCAGGTTGCGGGAGCAACGTCGTTGTGGAGTACCTGCTTTACCCAGTCCTTGATCTGCACTCCCAGTGTGCCTGTTCCTCGCCCGGCTTCCTGTTCCTGACTATCCGGTGTTCCTGTTCCTCGCCTGGACTCCTGCTTCTGCCCTACCAGTGTTCCTGTTCCTCGCCTGGACTCCTGCTTCTGCCCTACCAGTGTTCCTGTTCCTCGCCTGGCTTCCTGCTTCTGCCCTACCAGCGTTCCTGTTACCCTGCCCGGCTCCCTGTCTCGGACCTCGCGTCTCATCTAGTGATCGTCTACCCTGCTAGAGACTCTGGACTGATCTTGGGCTACGGTAATAGTACCTTATCCCCCCTGGGACCAGCACAGGCAGCCTACTAATGGTCACGGGGATAGTACACACAGCTCTGTCTTCCAGTGGAGGGAACAGGTCGAAGGCTCAGAAGAAACAGCTGGAATGAATTCATAGCACCTGGCATTCGAGGTAATTGTATCACTGGGCCTAATGGCAGAGCTGGCAATAAAAACCTGGGATGGACTAAAACACAGCTATCAGGAGTAGGGGTGGGAGAGCAATTTGATTTTATTTGCAAATCACACTTCTTGAAGCAATAGGTGAACTGAACCACAGCTACCCTTCAAAATTTACACTTTTCTGAATTTTGCGATGTAGTTTTCCAAACAATGTGCACAAAAATGCATATGTTAAGAAGAAGTGTGCACAAAATGCATGTAATAGTGAAAAAGATGTGCAAAAAATCCATTAAATTAGGGGAAATTGCTTGCAAAAGTGTGTATATTAGGCAAAAATTGTGTTTGTTAAAGAAATTCTCGTTAAATTTCTGTGGGTCTACTCTGAGTATGAATGAAATTGGATGCAACCCCAAGAAATGAATAAAGGCATGGACTAGAGTCTACATCATCACATTATTTAATGCTCTTTATTTCTACTGCATTTGTAAACTATATCCAGACAACTGCAGTTCTTGACATTGAAATTCTAACACTTGGATAGGTTGTGCCCTGGGGGTAGAATGCTCTGAATCAGGGGTTAGAGTCCAGAGTAGGACCTGGGATGCAGTTCTGTCATCTTAGCTGAGTTAAGCTGGCGTTTTCCACAAAAGCTGTCTGATAAATAGAGTAGGAGGTTGAGGAGGTGATGGTGGGGACTTAGGCATTTCTGCTTACTTTCCTAGAGATCTCCTAAAAAGGAAAAATAATAATAATACTAGATTGATGTTTCAAGATACTGGGAAGTAGAAGATCCAACAGCATTCTGTGGGAGTGACTCTGTCCCTTCAGCACTGCCTCCAACATGCAATGGCAGAGTTGTGTAGTCAGGATGGGGGTATTAGGCAAAGATGTGAAAAATTGCATTGCAGCAGTTGGATTCCATTCTGTATACTATCATGCTGCTTATTTCTCTCTATATCAGGCAGTGCAAATCTTTTATGGAAGGCTGGTTTCTCATTTATTTGCTTGCATTTTGTGCGCATCTAGTACCCAAATGGTTCTTGACACGAGATTTTGTGCTTTGAATTCTGTCTGCAGGAACAGTGCATGATGGAATGTCAAGAGATGCTGTGCAAAGAGATAAAACTTTATTGCCACACATATCTAAAGTTAGTTAGGGAAGTCTGTCATGGCAAACTGAGTGGGAGTCTGAAGTTAATGAGCTGCTTTCAGCGTGATGGGCTTCTCTGAGAGAAGGCGAGCTTCTGCATAACAGTACCCTTGGAACAAAACAATCAGAGACGCAGTGGGAGGCATCATAATTAATAAGGGGCAACAAACACATTGCTGTTTAATCTAACATGACAATGCTGAACTGTAGACAGTAGCAGCATGGGACTTCATTTACAAAGACAGTCTATCATTTGGTCGCTCCAGAAAATTAGAAAGTATCAATCTCATCAGCAACTTTAAACGGTGCACAGCTGCCAAGACCCCAAACTATTTCAAAGTTATACAGAAAGATTTCAAAAAGGATAAAGAGAGTGGAATGGGGGAGGGAAGTGAGAAAGAGCAAAGCAATTTGTTTTGGTTCTTCCCTGCCAGGATATTTGTGTGTGTGTGTGTGGTTGGATCTGCTTTGAATTCATTCTAGTTGTGCACCTGCTTTGTGCATCAATTTGGATCTAGGTTTGATGAAATTGGCCCATAGGGTGCATGCATATCAAAGTTAAAGCTAAAATGCAAAGCAAATGTTAAATTGGCTCAAAGCAACTGCCACTGTACTCCAAACAAGCAGGAGGGCAAGATGAGAACAGTTTCCAAACCAAGCTTTTAAACAAGAAACATCTAATGTTTTATTTTAGCTGGCCTGCCTGCTGCTGTCCATGCCCTGGCATTTCAAAGGATGGAGTAGCTACTCAGAGATGACAACGGATCTCATGAGGGAAAGTAACATTTAAAAAAGAAAAACAAAGATGCCATCTTCTTTTTTAAAAAAAAGTATATTTTTATTAGTTGGAATCACATCATATCTTTAGAAAAATGTAAGGCCTTAACCACTTAAAAAGTGTGAAACATGACATATTTCATATGCAGTACTTCTAAGAATTAAGAGTACAATCCCCTGACAAGTTCTCTTCTGCCAGCTCCACTGAAGTGAACAGAAGAGTCCCTAATAGTACTGTGTGGAAAAAATGTCCAGCATTTCTTTTAAAAACAATTGTCTAGCAATTAATGAGAAAAAGAAATTGCATTCATAAGTGAAGAACGGAGAGAGATATTTTTGGTGAAATTCTCGTGGTTCAGATGCAGGGCCATTTGATACACATACCTTACTTTTGAGGCGGTTAAGAGATGTTTTCGAATGTGATTTCTTTCATTCTACAAACCATCTCACCAGTGCAGTGGGGAAGAAACAATGGCTTACTCCCACTTTTAGATCCATCTCTGCAAATAGCCAAGAAAACAACTTAAAAATAACCCATTGACTCCAATCAGTCTTGCGTCTATATCTATAGTTGGTTGTCATGTGTTGGAGAGGATGTAACAAACGAGGAACCTATTGGCACATGTGGTGATCTTGCAAACATGTGTATAAATGTCGAGAAGAGGTAATGAAGAAAAATTCTAAAATAATAGTTGTCTCTTTTATCAATTTATCAATAGTTAAATATGAACTTAATATGAAGATCATTTATCATTTTTTTTATTTGTAGTTGCTAAAATGAAGATACTCCCCCTTCCTCTGTTTTAGCAGGTTTTTCAAAGTCTCCAAAGCCCTGCTGAAATTGTGGGTGGGGAATTCTTCATTTTAGAAGCACCTTGCAAGGTGCTTTGAAAACTCAAAATGTTTGATAGGCTTATGTTCATTATCTGTTTATTCATGGGATAGCACAGAATATAACATGCATTTATGGGTAAGGAAAACTCATTTTTGGGAGGAAGAAACTCTAGTAGTAATCCTTCTGCATCCTGCATCATATATTTGTGGAAGTGTCTAGATCACATTGTAGATTACATCACTGTGCTTCATTACAGTCTCAGAGAAGCCTCAAGACTACAGTATCATACATGATTTGTACATGTGAAACAACCAACACAGATCAGACATTACAGAGGACACTTTCATAGCAACCCTGGTTTCTCACCGTGGGAGGTCACACAGTCAGTCAAGTAATATCCTTGCAGAGATGAATCAGGCCTCAGAATGAAAGCAATTCCTGGAGCAACTCTGACCTGCAATGTGCACACCCAAGGCTTTCTTGTCTAAAGCCTTCCTTTGATTTAAGGCCCCTTTCACTTGTAGGGCCTGGTGAATGAACTCCTTTCCTTTTGCAGAATAGTCTTTTAAATTCAATAGCGATTGGAGAAGGCTAATCTCCACTATAGCTATTTTGCAGCCGGGCTTTCAAGTACTAGATAGGTAATCTAGAATGATTCATACCCTCCTACAGCTGAGCATCACTTTTGTGATGAATGTGCAGGGAACAGCTTGATGCTCTGCCCTGATAATAAAGTTTTAGAACTGGTTTACAAATCTTTTACTTGAACTCAAGAAGCATAGTAATGTTAGACTGTCAAATAGATCACAATCAAATTAGATTTTGTGGCACAGACTGTTTTCCAGTAAAGTGTGTACTGATGTAAACATTTCAAAAGACAAAAGCTTCATTAGGATTTTTTAAAAAAGAAAACCTGGCATTTTTTGTTGTTGATGAGGCATCACAAGTTACCCATTTATACATACCAAAAACTGATCATGTAAAATTTAGGGCAAAGCCTATGGGTTACGTGATTACGGTAAGTTTCAACAAGATTTGTTGTTGTTTAGTCGTTTAGTCGTGTCCGACTCTTCATGACCCCATGGACCAGAGCACGCCAGGCACTCCTGTCTTCCACCGCCTCCCGCAGTTTGGTTAGGCTCATGTTTGTAGCTTCGAGAACACTATCCAACCATCTCATCCTCTGTCGTCCCCTTCTCCTTGTGCCCTCCATCTTTCCCAACATCAGGGTCTTTTCCAGGGAGTCTTCTCTTCTCATGAGGTGGCCAAAGTATTGGAGCCTCAACTTCACGATCTGTCCTTCCAGTGAGCACTCAGGTCTGATTTCCTTAAGAATGGATGCGTTTGATCTTCTTGCAGTCCATGGGACTCTCAAGAGTCTCCTCCAGCACCATAATTCAAAAGCATCAATTCTTTGGCGATCAGCCTTCTTTATGGTCCAGCTCTCACTTCCATACATCACTACTGGGAAAACCATGGCTTTAACTATACGGACCTTTGTTGGTAAGGTGATGTCTCTACTTTTTAAGATGTTGTCTAGGGAGACTTCCGGAGGCGGCGCGAAACGGTGATGGCGGTCCTCTTCGATCTCTGAAGAGGGGCTCCGCAGGAAAGGGTCGTTTCGCCACGGCACAGCGACGACCCATTAAGAAAAATCACGGGTAGAGTGAGCCCGTGGCCGTGGGACTCGGCGGGCACCTGGAGCGACCCCGAAATCGTAGAAGGGACCCCGTAAGGGGCTCCGGAGCGAAGGAGGGGTAGCGGTGCTGTGAGTTCATCGCTCTTTCTGCGGAAGCGAAGCCGCGCGGCTGTCACAGATGAGCGCCGACCTTTCTTCCTTTAAAGATCTGGCTGGGACAACAAACCCGTGAGTAAAGACATTAAATTCGGAGAACAAATTGCTTTTAAATTGGCTGAAACCGGGAGACGATAAAAAGGAAGTCCGCCTTCCGGTACTGCTTACAAGATCAAAGCAAAAGATCTGCCAAGCGTAAAGCAGCGGAAAAGGGAAGTTTTAAAGAGAGCCTTTCATGCACTCTCAGAAGTGATTGCAGAAAAGGAAAGACAGACTACTTGTGAGTAAATTTTTAAGAGAAAATTTGGAGAGACCCCCCTCGGTTAAGGACTATTGAAAGTTAATCTCCAAATTGCTGGGCTGCCGGAGGGGAAACTGTTTTAACTGCAGAACTGTTACTAAACTTTTATCAGATGAAAGTGTTACTTTTGAGCTTAAACAAGTTGGAGTTGATACAAGTGGCACGCACCTTTCTGAAACTTTGTTAAAAGTCAAAAGTACTCTGCAGGACTTTTTTCTACTATTCTTTCTGGGACTATTGTGTGTTTTAATATAACAGGGACTTTAATGGCGGAAAAGTTCCCTTCTTCTCTCTGACTTTTGGTGGCACTCCCCCTAGAGGACTTTGGGATTATAAAGGCCTGGGAACAGCTTTGTATGTTTACTCTCTCTTACTGGATTGTTTTGGAACTGAATCTGTCTTTCCCATGGGACAATAAAAATTTGACCTTGAACATTGACTGATGAGTGGTACAGGAAAGACAAGAGCAGCTAAAGCCAAGGAAGCCAAAGAGAAGGAAAAAGAGAAAGAAAAAAAGCAGGCACAGCTTCTACAAACAACTCTGACTCAGGGACGCAGATCTTCGGTCCCAGCAGTGCTGGGCCTACAAAAGGCAGAAGTCGAAAAGCCTAAAAATCCTGCAGAGGAAGATATGGCAGCAGGAGGATCTGAGGGAGTTTTGAAACAAATTTTGGAGCAACTGGCAGCCCTAAATCAAAAGGTTGACAACCAATCACTAAAAATAGACCAAGCTACATCCTCAATCCAGAAATTGACTGATCAGGTTTCCCAGCACACACAAGCAATTGAAAAATTGCAAGGAGCTACAGCTGAAAATCGTAACTTAGCTGGGGAAGCTATTCAAATTGCAACGGCAGCAAAAAAAGAGGTCGAGGAGGTTAAAGGAGAAGTCAGGCCTTTGCATAAACAAATTGGTGAACAGCAAGCCTATCTTTCTTTGGTGGAATTGAAAAATCGGGAGAAGAACCTCAGATTGAGAGCTATTCCAGAAATTGAACAAGAAGATTTGATTGGATTTTTGACAACAGAAATTTCAAAATTCTGGAACATAAAGGAAGAAAGCGATTTTAAAATAACTTCAGCTTTTCGACTGGGAAGATTGGTAAGGAAGGACAGATCCAGAGATTGCCTGATAATTTTGAGATCAAGGGAGGAGAGAGACAAAATATTAGGCCTACACTTTGCAAACGCACTGGAGATACAGGATAAAAGGGTGCAAATTTACAGAGACATACCAAAACAGTTATTGGACTTGAGAACCACCTATTCAGAACTGGCAAGATTGCTGAGACTTAACACAATTCGCTACAGGTGGGAGTTTCCACAAGGACTATCTTTTACTTACAAGCAGAAGAAGGTAAAAATAAGAACACCAGAGGACTTACAAAAGTTCCTGCATGACCACGGAGAAGATCTCCAAAAAGAAGCAGCAGCACATTGGCCTCTACCACAATCTGGGATACCGCCTGGAGGCGGACCAGGCCCTACACCCTCGGAACCAGAGGACAAAGAAGAAACACCACTCTAGGTGCAACAAAATAGTACAGGATGTCCCTGCAGCTACTTAGTTGGAATATAAATGGCGGAAACTCCCCGGAAAAAAGAAGGAAAATATTTCACATATTGAAGAAAGAACAATTGGACATTATTTGCTTACAAGAAACCCATGTGACCAGGCTCCACAGGAAAGTTCTAGTCAATAAAAGACTAGGCCAAGAATTTATTTCATCTGACAAGGTCAAGAAAAGAGGTGTGGTGATATATGCCAAGGAGAGCCTGGCACCAAAATTTGTATTTAAAGACGAGCAAGGAAGAATTTTGGCGATTGAAATTCAGACACAAGGAGAAAAAATTTTGATATTGGGAATATATGCGCCAAATGACGGGAAATCAGAATTTTTTAAGAAGCTGCATGAGACTATGCTGGACTATTTGGACTATAACAACATCATAATGATGGGAGACATGAATGGAGTGGTGTCTACACATATGGATAAGTCTCAAAATCAAAATCTAACATCAGATGGAAGACTGCCTAAAACCTTTTTTGAATTGATTGACAACTTGGATTTGATTGACATATGGAGGACAAAGAACCCCCTAGGTAAAGAAGGAACTTTCTTCTCTGAGGCCCACCTGTCCTGGACACGGATCGACCAAATTTGGACGTCTAGAGGGCTGGCACCCAAGACCAGAAAGGTGGAAATCTGCCCAAAAACATGCTCCGACCACAACGCCTTGAAACTAGAATTCAGACTTACTCAAACCGGTTCCTTCAGATGGAGGATGAATGACACTCTTTTAAGAGATCAAGAGATCGTCAAAAAGGCCCAAAAAACGTTAAAGGACTACTTTGAGATAAATTTGAACACTACAGTAGAAAAAAGAACGATCTGGGACGCTAGCAAAGCGGTCATGAGAGGGTTTCTCATACAGCAAAACTCAATCAAGAAAAAGCTCTGGAATGGAAAGAAGGAGAAAATATTGGAGAAGATACATCAGGGAGAGAAAAAATTGAGAACCAACCCAAAGTCAAAGGAGGTGCTGAGAGAAATCAAATTCCATCAAGCACAATATTCTAAACTAATAAATCAAGAAATTGAATGGAAAATTAAACAGATGAAGCAAAGATCGTTTGAATCAGCAAATAAATGTGGAAAGCTGCTAGCTTGGCAGCTGAAAAAAAGGCAAAAGTTAAACACAGTTACAAATCTAGAGATTGAAGGAAGAATGATTCAGAAACCAGAGGAAATTAGGAAATGCTTCCACAGATATTTTAAAGAACTGTATGCACAGGGGCCTCAGAAAGAATTTGAGATAGAACAATTTCTAAAGTCAAATGGATTATCTAAAATAACTCAAGATAAAAGATCAATCTTGAACTCTAAAATAACTTCACAGGAAATCGAAGGTGCCATTCAGAGTATGCAACTAGGCAAATCTCCAGGCCCGGATGGGCTTACCTCCAAATACTATAAGACTTTGAAGGACTACTTGATACAACCTCTGATGGAGGTATGCAACCAGAATATGGACGGGAAGAGGGCACCAGAAACGTGGAAAGAGGCTTTCATCACATTGATACCTAAGTCAGAATCCGAAAAGACGCAGCTTAAGAACTACCGTCCCATCTCACTCCTGAATGTGGATTACAAAATATTTGCAGACATTTTGGCAAGCAGACTTAAAAGGGTTTTGAATGAAGTAATTCATAAGGACCAAGCAGGCTTTCTCCCTGGTAGACATTTATATGAAAACACCAGAAACATCATTGACATTTTGGAACTTTTGCAAACCAATAGGAACACAAGGGCGGTGTTAATTTTTATTGATGCGGAGAAAGCTTTTGACAACATATCTTGGATGTTTATGAAGAAAAACTTGGAAGGGATGGGACTGGGACGGGGGTTTGAAAATGGAATAGATGCTATTTATTCAGAACAGAAAGCTAAATTAATAGTGAACAATGTGGTGACGGAGGAATTTAAAATTGAAAAAGGGACACGACAAGGGTGCCCTCTATCCCCTCTTTTATTTATTTCAGTCCTGGAGGTGCTACTGAACATGATTAGGGAGGACCGGTTGGTACAAGGGATAGAGGTCGGAGTGAAACAATATAAACTGAAAGCTTTTGCAGATGACTTAGTTTTGACATTACAGGAGCCAGAACCCAGTACAAAAAGAGTTTTAGAACTTATAGCAGAGTTTGGTCGGGTGGCGGGATTTAAGTTAAACAAACAAAAAACAAAGGTTTTGACCAAAAATTTGACATCTACAGACACAGAGGGGTTCCAGAGAGAAACAGAACTAAATGTGGTTAAAAAAGTAAAATACCTAGGGATCCACTTGTCTTCCAAAAACTTGAATTTATTTAAAGATAACTATGAAAAAAGTTGGTTGGAAATTAAAAAGGATTTAGAAATTTGGTCAAGATTGAAACTTTCCTTGTTGGGCAGAATCGCAGCTATAAAAATGAATGTATTGCCGAAAATGTTATTTTTGTTCCAAACCCTACAGATCGTGGACAGAGTGGAATGTTTTGGAAAATGGCAGAAGGATATATCTAAGTTTGTCTGGCAGGGCAAAAAGCCTCGAATAAAGTTTAAAATATTAACTGACTCGAAAGAAAGAGGAGGGTTTGCCCTGCCGGACTTGAGGTTATACTATGAAGCTGCAGCCTTCTGCTGGTTGAAGGATTGGTTTTTGCTAGAAAACACTGATGTCCTAGATCTGGAAGGTTTTGATAATGCTTTTGGTTGGCATGCATATTTGTGGTATGACAAGGTTAAAGTTCATAAACTGTTCAAAAACCATATTGTCAGAAAAGCAATTTTTGCAGTCTGGATGAAATATAAAGACTTATTAGAGAGTAAAACCCCGAGGTGGCTATCACCGATGGAGGCCAAGGCCAGAAAAAGGCCCAATATGGAGGCTTATTGGCCGAAGTATTGGGAAATAATTGAAAAAACTGGAGACAATTGGAAGCTGCAGAGCCAGGACAAATTAAAAAATAAGGTGCGAGACTGGTTACACTATGCTCAAATTCAAGAGGTTTTTAAAATGGATAAAAAAGTTGGGTTCCAAGTGGAGAAATCGAATTTGGAGACAGAATTGTTAGAACCAAAAACTAAGATATTATCAAGAATGTATAACTTGCTGCTTAAATGGAATACACAGGATGAGACAGTTAAATCTGCCATGATAAAATGGGCACAGGATGTTGGACATAACATTATGTTTGAAGACTGGGAAAGGTTATGGAACACCGGAATAAAATTCACGGCATGTACTGCCCTGAAAGAAAACATTATGAAAATGATATACCGGTGGTACATGACCCCAGTCAAGCTAGCTAAGATTTATCACCTGTCTGATAATAAATGTTGGAAATGTAAGGAGGCAGAAGGTACATTTTATCATCTCTGGTGGACCTGCCCAAAAGTGAAGGCTTTCTGGGAAATGATTTATAATGAATTGAAAAAGGTATTTAGGTATACCTTCCCTAAGAAACCAGAGGTCTTCCTGCTGGGCATGGTGGACCAGAAAGTGCTAAAGAAAGACAGAACGTTGTTTATGTATGCTACAACAGCAGCAAGAATTCTCATCGCAAAGAACTGGAAGACACAAGATTTACCCACGCTGGAAGAATGGCAGACGCAGTTGATGGACTACATGGAATTAGCTGAAATGACCGTCAGAATCCGAGATTTGGAGGAAGAATCGGTTGAGGCGGACTGGAAAAAATTTAAAGACTATTTGCAAAAATATTATAAGTTGTATGAATCCTAAGATAGTGCATGTTATTGGAAATGTTATGCTTTAGCAAATATGATTAAGTAAATGGCAAAATAAGTGATAAAAGAGAAAAGAAGACAAAGTGAATCAACCATATTATGTTTATTTTAAAGGTATCAAATTTGAGATATAATTTATTGAATAACGGTTACATAATAATTGAAAGTGGCAACAAGGTTTGAAATAAGGTAACAAATTGCTGATATTGTTATTACAAAGAATGCAGATCTGGAAGGTGTGGGGAAGTACAATGTTTTCTTTTGTAAAAAAAATCAAAAAATTGTTTCTTGTATTTGATTTATTCTGTATGGTTTGGAATGTACAAAATTATGAAAAGAAACGCAATAAAAAATATTATAAAAAAAAAAAAAGATGTTGTCTAGATTTGCCATCGCCTTTCTCCCAAGGAGCAGGCGTCTTTTAATTTCGTGACTGCTGTTACCATCTGCAGTGATCATGGAGCCCAAGAAAATAAAATCTCTCACTGCCTCCATTTCTTCCCCTTCTATTTGCCAGGAGGTGATGGGACCAGTGGCCATGATCTTCGTTTTTTTGATGTTGAGCTTCAGACCATATTTTGCGCTCTCCTCTTTCACCCTCATTAAAAGGTTCTTTAATTCCTCCTCACTTTCTGCCATCAAGGTTGTGTCATCTGCATATATGAGGTTGTTGATATTTCTTCCGGCAATCTTAATTCCGGCTTGGGATTCATCCAGCCCAGCCTTTCGCGTGATGAATTCTGCATATAAGTTAAATAAGCAGGGGGACAATATACAGCCTTGTCATACTCCTTTCCCAATTTTGAACCAATCAGTTGTTCCATATCCAGTTCTAACTGTAGCTTCTTGTCCCACATAGAGATTTCTCAGCAGGCAGATGAGGTGATCAGGCACTCCCATTTCTTTAAGAACTTGCCATAGTTTGCTGTGGTCAACACAGTCAAAGGCTTTTGCATAGTCAATGAAGCAGAAGTAGATGTCTTTCTGGAACTCTCTAGCTTTCTCCATAATCCAGCGCATGTTTGCAATTTGGTCTCTGGTTCCTCTGCCTTTTCTAAATCCAGCTTGCACTTCTGGGAGTTCTCGATCCACATACTGCTTAAGCCTGCCTTGTAGAATTTTAAGCATAACCTTGCTAGCGTGTGAAATGAGTGCAATTGTGCGGTAGTTGGAGCATTGTTTGGCACTTCCCTTCTTTGGGATTGGGATGTAGACTGATCTTCTCCAATCTTCTGGCCACTGCTGAGTTTTCCAAATTTGCTGGCATATTGAGTGTAGCACCTTAACAGCATCATCTTTTAAAATTTTAAATAATTCAGCTGGAATATCATCACTTCCACTGGCCTTGTTATTAGCAATGCTTTCTAAGGCCCATTTGACTTCACTTTCCAGGATGTCTGGCTCAAGGTCAGCAACCACACTACCTGGGGTATATGAGACATCAATTTCTTTCTGGTATAGTTCCTCTGTGTATTCTTGCCACCTCTTCTTGATGTCTTCTGCTTCTGTTAGGTCCTTTCCACTTTTGTCTTTTATTATGGAAATCTTTGCACAAAATGTTCCTTTCATATCTCCAATTTTCTTGAACAGATCTCTGGTTTTTCCCATTCTATTGTTTTCCTCTATTTCTTTGCATTGCTCGTTTAAGAAGGCCTTCTTGTCTCTCCTTGCTATTTTTTGGAAATCTGCATTCAATTTCCTGTATCTTTCACTATCTCCCTCGCATTTTGCTTGCCTTCTCTCCCCCGCTATTTGTAAGGCCTCGTTGGACAGCCACTTTGCTTTCTTGCATTTCCTTTTCATTGGGATGGTTTTAGTTGCTGCCTCTTGTATAATGTTACGAGCCTCCATCCATAGTTCTTCAGGCACTCTGTCCACCAAATCTAAATCCTTAAACCTGTTCCTCACTTCCACTGTGTATTCATAAGGGATTTGACTTAGATTGTATCTTACCGGCCCAGTGGTTTTTCCTACTTTCTTCAGTTTAAGCTTGAATTTTGCTATAAGAAGCTGATGATCTGAGCCACAGTCAGCTCCAGGTCTTGTTTTTGCTGACTGTATAGAGCTTCTCCATCTTTGGCTGCAGAGAATATAATCAATCTGATTTCGATGCTGCCCATCTGGTGATGTCCATGTGTAGAGTCGTCTCTTCTGTTGTTGGAAAAGTGTGTTTGTGATGACCAGCTTGTTCTCTTGACAGAACTCTATTAGCCTTTGCCCTGCTTCGTTTTGAACTCCAAGGCCAAACTTGCCAGTTGTTCCTTTTATCTCTTGACTCCCTACTTTAGCATTCCAATCCCCTATAATGAGAAGAACATCCTTCTTTGGTGTCACTTCTATAAGGTCTTGTAAGTCTTCATAGAATTGGTCAATTTCAGTTTCTTCAGCACCAGTAGTTGGTGCATAAACTTGGATTACTGTGATGTTAAAAGGTCTGCCTTGGATTCGTATCGAGATCATTCTTTCATTTTTGAGATTGCATCCCAGTACAGCTTTTGCCACTCTTTTGTTGACTATGAGGGCCACTCCATTTCTTTTACGGGTTTCTTGTCCACAGTAGTAGATATGATAGCCATCCGAACTGAATTCGCCCATTCCCGTCCATTTTAGTTCACTGATGCCCAAGATGTCAATATTTATTCTTGCCATCTCATTTTTGACCACATGCAACTTACCCAGGTTCATGGTTCTTACATTCCAGGTTCCTATGCAATATTTTTCTTTACAGCATTGGACTTTCCTTTCGCTTCCATGCATATCCGCAACTGAGCGTCCTTTCGGCTTTGGCCCAGCCGCTTCATCAGCTCTGGATCTACTTGTACTTGTCCTCTGCTCTTCCCCAGTAGCATGTTGGACACCTTCCGACCTGAGGGGCTCATCTTCCAGCGTCATAACTTTTATATGCCTGTTGTCTTTGTCCATGGAGTTTTCTTGGCAGGGATACTGGAGTGGCTTGCCAGTTCCTGCTCCAGGTGGATCACGTTTGGTCAAAACTCTCCACTATGACCTGTCCATCTTGGGTGGCCCTGCACGGCATAGCTCATAGCTTCTCTGAGTTATTCAAGCCCGTTCGCCACGGCAAGGCAGTGATCCATGAAGGAGTCAACAAGATTAACCTGCAACAAAATGTTGCATTGTAGAATGTTTGTGTTCTTCCAGCAAACTCCACTCCATTCCCCTATCTCCCAATTCTCTGTTTTTTCACCCACAAAAGTCTGTATTCTTTCCCTTGTGATTACACTTTTGAAACCATTGGGATTTATGTAGGGTTTACTCTTTAGCCTTATCTTCTCCTGAAGATATCCCACAAGGCACAGAGGTTTAGGATCAGAATAGTGATTCTAAATGGGCTACCTCCCCAGGCTGACAAGCCCCATCTGTCCCTCACTTCCCTCTACAGCACGTGCAGAAACCGCCTTCTTGAATCCTGGGATAGCTCAGACAGGGTAGCATGAGTGTTTGGTCTCACCCACTCAGTCTGCCAGAGTCTGTCTTCACATGCAGGTGAAATCCCTAACTTGCTGGGGATTTGAGATCCATTAGCTACCTTCACCTGGTTTAGCCAGTCAGTCGAAGCCGTTTCCCTTAGTGTCACTGCCGTTGCATGCGGATAGCTTCTAGGAGCCACTGGCGAGATTTGATTGGGGTGGCGATACCTCAGTTGGTTAGAGCATGCTGATGATAATGCTAAGGTTGCAAGTTCACTCCCAGTATGGGGCAGCTGCATATTTCTGCATTGCAGGAGGTTGGACTAGACTATCCTCAGGGTCCCTTCCTACTCTACAATTCTGTGATTCTATGATTGTAGGGTGGGGAGCAAAGATGGACAAGCTACCCCCGAAGGAGCACAATGTAGTACCCCACCAGAGGTACTACACCCCCCACTAACACCCCATACAGAACCCAACCCTACTAAGCATGTATAAAATATACATACAGTGGTACCTTGGGTTACAAACACCTCCGGTTACAGACTCCTCTAACCCGGAAGTAGTACCTTGGGTTAAGAACTTTACCTCAGGATGAGAACAGAAATCACTCGCTGGCGGTGCGGTGGCAGCGGGAGGCCCATAAGCTAAAGTGGTACCTCAGGTTAAGAATGGTTTCAGGTTAAGAATGGACCTCTGGAACGAATTAAGTTCATAACCAGAGGTACCACTGTACTTTAATGAGTAGCTTACAGAGGGAGTTATCTGCTTAGCTTCTATTGCAGTGTCTACAATGTGTGAAAGGTGTGTTAACAGCTCCAATTGTTTGCAGAAAAAAAAGGTCTCAAACAAATTGAGACCCATCTAGGAATTCAAGCTGATAGAATGCTAATTTTAGCAACATGTTGGTGCTCTCATGCATATCAAAGATGTTAGTATCATAAAATAATATGACTATAAAAACGACACAGATGTTTGTGAATGTGAACTGACAAGTGTCATGCCCTTGCCAGATTATGATTCTAGCCATCTTGGGCTGTCAGCAGTTTGCTCTGTTTTGCCAAAGATTTGATATCATTTTTAATTTCTTTATTACTTCTTTTTATATTTTAAGTATGCACAATGCATTTCCAACTTTGTTAGCTGAAACAGATATTGTCAAGGTGTTCAAGGTTGCTAAAATCTTCCTAATCCTTTCCGTTTCCAATCCGTTTCCAATCCAGCAAAGGAAATGGTCTCTGTGTACATTATGAATGTAATGGGGGGGGGGGGTATCAGTAAAATAATAAAACATTTTTTAACTCTTCGGAGTTAATAAACTGAAAGAACTTACCCAATTCTAAGAATCAGGCAATGCCTGTATTATAATACTGCACTTGTAATATATTTGGTTAAATTAACTTCCTGTGTCTACTTCTTGAATGGTCCACCTCACTTTGAACCCTGGCCTTGGCTAAGAATGGCTGGTGTAGGTTCATCATCACTTGGCAGAAAGATGGCATCTGTTCCATTCAAATGATGTGTGCCATGCTGACTTTTGTTCTGAAACTCTGTGAGGTTAATTGAGTGGATATGAAGAATAAGCCAGGCTAAAATTGCCTGTGCTCTAACTTGCAAAGTGCTAATCCTCTGGACTTAATTTAAGGCTCTCCTATTTCGTGCATTAGAGTGAATCATGTCATAGGCAGTTTAAAGAAGGAAATACTAATAAAAAGACAACTTAATTTTAAAAAGTTGAATGGGAATGAGAATTTCAGTACAGCACATAGCATGGATTTCCTGTCGACCAGCAAGGATAAAGAACATAAAGCCAAACTGTTTATATTGCTATGCAGAAGTGAAGCGAGTAGACGCTGCTTATCTCTAACGAATAAATTTGCAATTTTGTCTAACACAGAATGCACAATTTAACTTTTTAAATGTTTGGTGCCCCTCTCTTTTACTTGGGTAATGATATATTTTAAAATGATGTTCTCTGCACACACTCATTAAAGAAATGTGCATTTTTGTGTGATATGTAGTAAGTAATTACAGGGTACATTGGAATGATTGCTGCTGAATGTTATGCCTATTAGTAATCTTGTCAAGGAATAGACTTTACTAGAATAAATTAAACTTTAAATTCCAGCTAGAAATATCTTTAGGATTTTATTTTATAATTAAGGTGTTTAAGTTTAATTACTGGGTCGGGGGGGGGGGGGGCCTCCTTAAAATCCTGGGCATGCAGGCTGCAAAGATGTGACCAGCTGCCATGTGCAACGCAATGACATGCCAAAGCTTTAGTCCTGAATGTGATATCAGATACACATGACTGGCTAGCTTCGGGATGAGGCAGGATTTTCTGTAAATACAATGTACCAAAGTGGTCATGTGTGGAAACCCTGAGGTGTAAAATCTGAATTGTTTTTCTTTTCAAGTATGATGAGGAATGCTGGATCAGACAAAGGCCTAGTTTGTCCAGCATTGTATTCCAATAGTGGCCAATCAGAGGTCTATGGGAAGCTCATAAGCAGGATACATGAGCAACGTTCTCTGACTATGTTCCGGATCCTCTAAGTATCATTATTTTCCAGGGACAGTCCCAGATTTACAGAAGCTGTCCTGGTTTCTGATTTGATCCTGGAATGTCCCACTTTTCCTTAGGATGTCCCTATTTTCATCAGAAAAATGTTGGAGAGTATGGAAGGCACCTGAAGTATTAGAAGACACCTGAAGGCAGCCCTGTTTCAAGAAGTTTTTAAATGTTTAATGTTTCATTTATATATATATATGTTGGAAGCTGCCCAGAGTGGCTGGGGCAACCCTGACAGACTGGTGGGTATAAATGTTGTTGTTGTTGTTGAATAGGTAAAGGTAAAGGTACCCCTGCCCATACGGGCCAGTCTTGACAGACTCTAGGGTTGTGCGCCCATCTCACTCTATAGGCCGGGGGCCAGCGCTGTCCGCAGACACTTCCGGGTCACGTGGCCAGCGTGACAAGCTGCATCTGGCGAGCCAGCGCAGCACACGGAACGCCATTTACCTTCCCGCTAGTAAGCGGTCCCTATTTATCTACTTGCACCCAGGGGTGCTTTCGAACTGCTAGGTTGGCAGGCGCTGGGACCAAGCAACGGGAGTGCACCCCGCCGCGGGGATTCGAACCGCCAACCTTTCGATCGGCAAGTCCTAGGCGCTGAGGCTTTAACCCACAGCGCCACCCGCGTCCCTGTTGTTGAATAGGATGTTCCTATTTTCATTGGAGAAATGTTGGAGGGTATGATGTTCTGTTAATACAGTGCTTAACAGAAGCAAACTATAAAGATCCCTGACCCAAGGATCTTACAGTCTGAATTACAGTCAACAATTACAATCCCTCACATAGGGCTGGCTCAGAAATGGGCTGAGTTATCTCCTCAAAGATGGGAAATATAAATCATTGTTTCTCCGAGCCAATTAGATGTGTCTGAGGACAAGGCTAGCAATGGCTGCTAGCTATGATGACTGTATTATAAACTGCCTTGTGATCCTCAGATGAAAGGTGGTATATAAATTTAATAAACAAATAATAAATAGTTTAGTCTGGTTCTACTGTCAGAGGCCTTCCTAGGAATCACAGTTGGGGAGATTTCTGTTATGCTCGGGTTCTGCTTTCAGGGTCCAGAGAGGAATCTGGTTAGCCACTGTGAAAATAGGATGTTTGGTCTCATCCAGTCGGGCTGCTCTTATGCCAGCACCACAACCCTTCCCCTTAAAGGTGTGGTGATGGCAGGAACAGCAGGGACATGCAGGGAGTGGGGAAGATGGAAGCTGTTTCCTTGCCTAATTCCTCTCAGTGTCCTGGTATGCTGCATAGGAGTGCACTATGAAGCCTGGTGGTCCAAGGGAGCTGCTATTCTTCTAAGTTGCCAGGATACTGAGGGGAAGGAAGAGGAAATCGGAAGACCAGAAAGGTGTCAGCACAAAAGTGCTCTGGCAGTAGATTCCAAGCATTGGGAGAAAGGGAAATTGGTGATTAGCTGTTTCCTCCTCCACCACCACCACCTCCAGCGAAAAGTTCATACAATGGTAATATCGCAATTTACAAATGAGGCTAACATCACATAGCAGCATAGGACAATAGGTCCATCTAGCTCATTATTGTCTGCCCTAATAGCAGGAGTGTGGCTGTGACACACCATCACTGTTGCTTACCAGGAAGGTGGGGAAGTGTGGTGGTGGTGTTGAAGACTGACAGCAGCTCTCAGGGGTTTCTGGCAGGATTATTTCCCAGTCTTCCTTAGAGATAAGATCAAATCTGAATGCAAAGCATGTGTTCTTCTACTGAGCTTCAGGCCCTCTCCTCATATGACTGAGTAGGAAAAGCCTGCATGAAAGCAGAAACTGTCTCAAAAGACTTTCAGCTGTGATTTGGAGCAGGATAGAAAGGTTCCAGAAAAGGATCCTAATTTACTGACCACAGACATCTCATGGCCTAATCCACTTGTTCATTAGATCTGGATTCCTTGTTCTAGTATCAGGACAAGGGATGACAGTTGTCCTGTCATCAGGCCTGTTATATAAATGTGGGAAGGTAATGGCAAAGCCTTTACCTGATCAGCTCATCTGTAATAATAATTATCTCAGGGTTAGGTTTTTTCCCCTGTGTAAAAATGTACTATTCATTTTTTTAAAAGAGATTGCAAGAGAAGTGATAATAAATGCACATTATACCAATGAATGGGAAAGACAAAGGCATTTTCTCTTGCTGAAAATTTCTTAATGAGTGAATGCCATTCAATTTATCTATTATACCAGTTAGGAAATTGTCGGTTTGATATTCCTATGTATTCTGTCCTTCATGAGCAGGGCAGAAACAGTTTGTTGCAGCCTTTATATTATTATTTTTATCAGCAGCACAGCATGTGCTGACAAATTACATTGCCTTTCAAGTGCTAGCATTCATTAGATATGATTAGTAGATTTTTGATGTCATTGTGGCCTTGGTATCACATTAAGGAATAAGAAAAAAAAATCTAAATATTTAAATATGCAGAAAGTTAGACAGAAGATAGACTAACCTTATTGAGTGAAAGAAAGTAGTTTTATAGGAGTCCCTCATAAATCATGGAGCAGGGGATTAGGGGCACTCTGTTAACCCTAGCCAGACTCCTGAGATTTTTTGCCTATATCAGTGAGTAGAAGGTTTTTGTTATCTCACAGTTGCACCCTTAAACTGATTGTTCTCATAATTGGGCCTGGAAAAGATAGAAAAGTAGTTACCTGGTATGAAAAAGACGATAATGTAGGTACCAAATGGGCCTCTTTGGAGAGGAAATTTAAAAAACAACAACAGGGTGCCACCACTGTGAAATCTTTCTATCTATGTATCTCTGATCACTGCCAACTGGTGGGGAAAGGACTCAATACATAGGCAGGTTGGGATGGGATGGGATGGGATATTCCTGATGGCCTCTGGGTCCTAAGCCATTGAGCACTTTGAATTATGCTGATCATGCTTCCAAGGTAAAAACTAGTATATCATCAAGTCACACAAATATATCTATGATAGCAGCACCTCTCACTTTAGTTCCATGATGTTCCTCCTGGCCATTATTTTACATGTTACGAATAAATTGCTACTAATCTTTCACCTACTTCTGTTAAAATGTCAAGTGGTCTTCAACTAAGCTTTACGCATGAGTATATTCTAGAAATTAATGAAATGACTAAGTTAAATCCATTAATTTCAATTGGTCTGCCCTGAGAAAACCTTTGCTGGAGACCACTCTTAGTTGCAGATGATGAATTTACATTGGCATGCGCTTTTACTGTTAGGCTTCACTGTAGCAAGAATATTTTGGTGCTGAATTACTGCTGGAAGATCCAGAAATATTTCATTAGAACAGCATTAGTTTTCTCCTTGCTGAAATGGCCTTGCAAATAGTGCAGGGGAGAAAGTACATTTCTGTTGAAGGTATTGCTGGAGTAAATGACCGCACTTTAAATAGTAGGGAATTGGGGGGTGGGAGATCAACCAGAAACATGACCATTGCATACCATTACAATCAGTTTGATTCTCCTTATCCTTTTTTTTAAAGGTATGCTAAAGTGCCTTGATATTTTCAAGCTTTTCATCCATTTTGCTCAGATTGTAAAAATTCTTCAATAACTGGTTAAGAGAAGCAGAGAGAAATGGTTCTTGGATTAATGATGTTCCTGATATTCCTTGATGCTCCTTATTCTTTGAATTAATGAGATGGAACAAAGTGCTGGAGTCAGCAATAGGAGTAAATATTGTACATCAATCTGAAAGGAAGCTGAACAAGGCTTTGGAAAAGAGGGGAATACAAAGGTGTAATTATTCATTGTAATTTGATGTCAAAGTGATGTGCACTGGCTTGTATTCCCTTGGGTGGATCAGTTCTTTGCAGAGAACCAGGCTCTGTAAATACAGCTGTGATCTCATTCACATCTTGGGTAGGGTGAATTATTATGTACTACTAATCTTAGAATAAATATACAATACTCTTTTTAAACTCATATTTGTATAAGTCTTTACAATACAATATATTTTTCTGTCCTCCCTAATCCCCTTTGTTAAATCCACCACAGTCCAACATTCATCCCAACAAGTTTTGCCAAACTGATTTTTTTAAACAAAAACAACAGCAACAAATCATTCCCCCTTTAGTCTGTTTTATCAGATGTAAGATCTCTTTTTATTTACTGTATGGCATGCACCCTGAGCATTTCTTTGAATAAGTCCACAAATTAATCAAATCAAACTAGTAACAACAGCAATATGTAGCAGCACAGGAGGTGTGAAAGCAGCTCAGTTCTGCCACCAGAGTCAAGAGACTACAATTAAAAAACAGTGTGCTGAATAGCCTTCTAAGCAACCTCTTAAACCCATCTAATCTCTGAGTCCCAATTGTTGGGATTGATTTGCATTGCTCCAAAATGGCCTGGATTGCCCAGAAAAGTTGTCACATTCAAAGGAATTATCAGATTGCTGTGGGGCATGGTCAGATCAATTTTCAATGCATGATGAATTGCACATACATAAACACTTTGCCACATACTACGATGGGACAAGGGCAATCATATGACTCTTCACCACATGACCATATGTACTGTGCCAAATGATCAGTTGTGTGACGTGACATCGCCCTTAAGTTCAGCATGGTTCCTGATAAAAATTACTTCAGGAAGGTGACCTCTTTCATAAGCTTCCTTCAGCTCAGTGGCAAATCCCAGTTTACTCTTTCAGGGAAACCTTGCTTTAGCGTTCTCTGTCTTTGTTTGCTGAAAAGGTCTTGACTACACACTACATTGCAGTTTACTGATGCTCAAACATACACTGTGTTGGTTCAAAGGGTTGACATTGTTATGACTGTCTTTCTCTCTAGCCCTGCTGCCAAATTTGAAGCAAATCTTGTGTTTACATAATGGTGGATTATCCCATGCCAAATATTATCTCACAAGCTTTGTGGACATGGTTTTCTTACCAGGGTTTCCCCCAATGAATATGCTTAAATTCTTAGAGAATCTATCAGATATAAAATAGTGAAAAAATAATTTCCCCCTTTAACAGTACAGAGCTAGGTAATAAACAGAATATGAGCTACAGCTGCAATTTTAAAACTGAATATACTGTAGTCATTGTGGAATCCTGCCCTATCAAAATTATTGTTGTTGTTATAATTTATATACCTCCCTATACCTGGGGATCTAGGTACAAATGGGGTACAAATTATATAGGCTTAAGAAGTATGCTTAGTCTTGATAGCAAAATATCTGCTCTGACTAGCTTTTTCATGCAACCTGTGCACATTATAGCTTGGATCCAAAGGTGGCCTGTTCATGGAAGGGTATCTTCCATTCATAGAAGGGGCTTTCATTCAGCCAAGACTTTCACACATTGAAGTGGGAGAGGGAATTTCACCAATACCTTTTTCCCCTGCAGTTTTGGGAAGCACATGGGGAGAGAGGGGAGATGTTCTATTGCACAAGCAGAAATTCTTGTTATAACGGAATGAGTGCATTGGATATCAACACATGTTATTATCCCCCCCCCCTCCCCCGGTAACATGCCCCAAGAGTTGATGAACAAATGTTACCAGGGAAGCTTAGTGGGCATTTCACATGTGGAACATTAAATAAAAAATGATTGAAGTACATCCTTACTTTGAAATGGCTTGATACTTTGGCTAGACAAAGGGCAGCGATAAGCTGTAAAGCATTGCTGCAAGGCTATATTTCATTTTAAAATCTCTAATGAGAGACTTTCCACGTAGCATTACAAGACTAGTATAAAGTAGGTAGGAAACAATCTAACAGCATGCAAGACCATCACCTAGGCAAAAGTTGCCGTTTTGCTTTTATAGAGACCATTTGTCTGTCTTTAAATCAATTGGGAAATGTTGAGAAGTTTAATGTGCTATTTTCCATTGTTTCATATAGTAAATAATGCATAGTGGTTTAACTAGTTTACCTCAAAACTGATTCTATGCAATTAATTTACTATCTTTCTCTTTCAAATATTTGTTTTGCTTTGTTTTCATATTTATTGTATGCTATCTTTGACAAGAAATGAGTGCCTCACATACCCTCCAACACTTCTCCAGTGAAAATAGGGATGTTCTATTCTACATCAGGAAGCTTCTCCTGTGTTGATCTTGCTGCAGACATAGATGCCATATACACATGGACATCTGTCAACTTGAGCCAATTCCAACTTCTCCACCACACCTACCTTCCACACAGGTAAATGGAATGAAATAACATTTTATCTGTAAGCTGCTTCAAGTCCCTCCTAGGGAAGAAGGCAGAATGATGATGATGATGATGATGATGATGATGATGATGAGATAATATTCAGGAACATACCAGAGTGTAAATCCTACTGAACTCAGTGGGACGGAGTAAAAATGCTTAGGTTTGTAGTGTAAGGCTGCACAGACTTTATCCAGTTATCTGGGAGTAAGGTCAATTGAATGCAGTGGGACTTACTTCTGAGTAGACAGTGTAATGTTCTATTTACAATAAAGAAATCAATACTCTGCGTGTTTCCAAAAAATTGCTGGCTGCTGAAGCATGGCAATTAAAGAATTTAAAGTGGATTCAAAATTATAGGAAGGGCTTTGTATGCCAGCATCACTATTTCCTTCATTTGGTGCAGGTATTTTAATTTCAGTATAAACAGGACTCTGTTTTTGCACAAGCTAACAAACAAATACATAACACTTTTAATTGTTATCTGAGAACTTGGAATAGATCTGGAGCCACAGCTTCTGCCTGCCTCTTTCATTGCCTGCCTTTCTTTTCCTTCCACAGCTGAGGGAACCAAGATTATTCTTCCTCTTTCTGTCTCCATGGTTCCAGTTTGCCTTGTGACCTACGGGGCCAATGGATATGCAGGGAGGTCCACTGTGCAGGGTTTTCTGCACCTTCCAGCAGGCAGCTCTTTGCAATGCACAATCTTGTGTATATGCGCTACCTGTGGAACATAGCCCTCACATGAACTGCCATCATACTGTACTGTGTTGTGCTCAGCGGAATCAGCACAATATAATTCCAACTTTTTTTGCTGTTTTAGATGAGAAGTCAAAATGTTACCTGGTCTCTCACCATTTCCCCAAGACCTCTGGGGGATGTACATTCACCGCAGATCCATGTGAATCCACCACTAGCAGAAAAATAAATTATTCAATTCATATTTAGCACATTGCAAGCTTCAATAAAGACCCAGCGAAGGAGATGCTGAAAACTGACTTAAAATAGTCTTCACTGTTTTGTCTACATTGTTTTTATTGCCTCTGAAAGAATGACCTGTCTGAAAATTAAAATTGAAATTTGTCAGCCCAGCACTAATTAATTTATATGGTGAATATCTGATCAATCTGTTTCAGAAATGCTAGGATTATTATGAAATATAATTTGTACTACTTCTCAACTCTTTCTCTCAGCATAAGGAAGATGATTTGGTTGCCATGGGTACCAGTGAGAACAGTCAAGATGGAGAGGGAAAGAGAGAGATAAATTAAAACTGATAATATTTAGGTTATATAGTGACCTCAGATATATCTTTTTCTGTAAATAACAATGACACAATAACCTAAGAACTTTAAGGCTAGATTGAAATCTTTCCCCATTTCTTAACCTATTTATTCCTCTACAGCAAAGCCATTGCTGCTTAATTTGCCTGTAAGCATAATTGGTTGTGCCCAGTGTTACTCCTACTCAGAGTAGGCCTATTCATTTCCCTTCATCTCAATGGGTCTACTATGAGTAGAACTTTGTTAGACGCAGCCCAATAATTCTACATTGGTATCCCACTTCAGAGAGGATCTGCAAACAAAAGTATGCCTGTTGTCATGAAGTGGCTGGATGAAGAGGAGTGGTAGGAGGCACCGGCTCAGAGTCAGGAGATTGGTGGTGGGATGCATATGAGTGGTCAGAGGGAGAAGACAGAGCAGACTGGGAAGAGGAGATGTCATAAGGTGAAGAGGTAACTTAGTTTAGTGAACAAGAAGAGGCAGTGGCAGAAAGCAGTCCAGAATCAGAGACAATAGTAGAGGCAGAGAGGAAAGATGCAAAATGAGGCATGCTGCTGCATCCTGCTACAACCAGCTCACCTCCCCCCTGGTCTTGCAGGACCAGAAGAGGTATGAAGAGGGCGGACCAGATACAGACACATTGAAGGAGTCTCAGATTGCTTGGGAAGGACCTGGAGGGGAGGAGGCTTAGGCAACTATGGGAAGGCGAGGACCTTCTGAGCTGTTTGTTTCTTCCAATAAAGAGTTAACTTCACTGACACTGCATGAGGTATTACTGGCCTTTTCCTGTCACCTGCCTCTGTCACCTGCATACATTTCCTAGCTGGATGAAAAAAGCATCCAAAAGTGAGTTCTGGGTGCTTGTTCATTCTCCAATCTCACATCCATCTCTCCAAAGAACAGCTGATTGGTGCTATTACTGACTGCTTAATGCCTACTGAGTACACAAAATGAATCATCTCAAGAGAGCAAAAACAGCAAAGAAAGAGAATTGTATTTCTCCATATAATCTTTAAAGTAAGCAATAGCATTCACATATAGTGACTCACTAACATTGACTAACAGCAATATTTAACTATCCAAGAACCTGCAGTTATATAATACAGATAGTTGTGAGGCTATTTTTATTTACTTTATCTTATTCAGGTTGATATTGCTTTATATTTCAACAGAAATACCTAGGCAGTTTAAATACCGCTCCCAAAAAATACAGCGCAGAGTGATTGAGTTGTCCCCATTGTCTCACCAATGAGTACAAAAGGCTGTGCCCAATAACCCACAATTTGAAAGGTAGGGTGGTAAAAGTTGTGCTTAAAGCTTTTGCCACTTCACCAGTCCAGAACTGGTAGGGACTGGCAGGCTCCAAAGAGTGTGTGGCAGAGACAGGGGACCAGGGGAGTGATCCAGGAAGAGAGGATAGGTGATTTATGAGGTGTGACCTCACCTGTAAGGCAGGAGCCCAGGAGGAAGGACAGTCAGGGCACTCTGAGGCAGAGGAAGGCAGACAAAATGTGATGGAGAAAGAAGGGATGGTTCAGGCAAGGGGCACACCAGAAGATTCCCCACCTTCCCCTGCCCCACTGTTTCCAAGAACCACTAGGGGCTTGAAAATAGAAGAGCAGGAGAAGCCTCCAGTTGTGGGCACACAATCTTTCAGAGAAGGGTATATAAACTGGAGGAGCCCCCCCCCCCACTGTTTAACTGTTTCGTAGGGCTCAGACCTGTGGACCGCTGCCTAGAGGCTAAAAGCATATGGGTGTGTGTATCAGGAGGACCATGGAAGTTGCTGTTAAGTGTTTCTCATGCCAATAAGAAGTTAACTATCGGATGTGTGTTTCTTCCTTATCTGGGATGGGCAGTGGCAATAATACTATCTAAGCTCCTTTCTCCCCACAGGATTCCAAATGTGTGCTTGTGACGCCAGACAAAATTGTACAGGGCTCTAAGTTTAAGAAGAAACAAATGAACTTTCCTCTGAGCATCAGATGAATTTGTCTTATTCTGGAGGACAGTTTGCCTCAGTCACTGGACAACTTTCCATTACAGCCTCCTTCTTTAACTCTGCCTCGTTTGGTCACATCATTACCGAGAGCCACAGAAACGCAACTACAAATTGTTCCCAGCTTT
The DNA here is from genome assembly GCF_964188315.1 of Podarcis muralis. NCBI lineage: Eukaryota > Metazoa > Chordata > Lepidosauria > Squamata > Lacertidae > Podarcis > Podarcis muralis. Next base: position 34,305,196 of record NC_135665.1, read on the forward strand.
CAGTTCAGTGAATATCTAATTTGGTGAGGGGCGTAGCTGAAGATAGGGAAGACATAATTTGTGGATCACTTGAAATATGGAGCACACATTACTTTAATTTTGATTTGCATTCACATTTTGTTCTGACAACTGACATTTTAAAAGTCTGGAATTGTTGATCAACAGAAGAAGAAAAATCAATACATGCTTTAACAGGGTTGTTTTTCCCCCATATCAGAGATGAATTTGAACAGTTTCATTTATAATGGAAATGTCCATTTGGAGCAGACAGTGAGCAAAAGAGCAACAGAAGACCTGCATTTTTACTTACCAGAAAAGTCAACTTATGATTACATTCAGCTTTTTCAAATGATTCTTTGATAGAAGCCACTGAGTATTTTGCTGGATTTGAATATCAGAGGTGGAAGTTCAATTTCCATCTCAGCTAAGAAATCACAAGGCGATCTTTGTAGACTGCCATTAATAACCAGTGTCTTGTCCGTGAACATTTTTGAAATGAGTTAAAGTCCAACCTTTTCCTGCCCAGATCCTAAAACATTAGGGATAATGTAGCAGATGACTATCAAAAAGAGGCATGGGAAATAATGGTGGGTGGGTGGGTGTGTATGACAAGTACCAAGAAAGGCTTAGCATATCTTTTTTGAAAACCATCCTTCCCTACACACACACACACACACAATACCATAGCAAAGATTATATATAATTACATAATACTCATTCTTCAGAAGAGACAGTTGCACTTTAAAAAAAAAAGTAGTATTCAGATGAAAGCAACCCAGCTAATTTGAAACAGTTAAATATAATTCTGAAATACTAACTTACTGGAAGACCAGCTGTTCCCCTCTTTCCCCACAAGTGTCAAGATATGATTACTTCTGTAAGATAGTCATTATTGCAAAGCTTGAAAAGAAATTAGGAAGAGGGGCTGTCAGTACATTTCATAGCAAGTCAAAAGATGAGTCAGCCAGAGAAAATAAGAGATGTTGCAAAGGCAGGAATAGTAGTAGTTCTTTACAGCTCTAGAATCCCCAAGTTAAATAAGAACTTAGGAAAGCTCTGCTGGATCAGGTAAAAGGCGTGTCTAGTTCAGCACCCTGTTTCCGCACTGGTCAATCAGGCCTGAGTGCAACAGCACCCTCTACATTTACAATTTCCAAAAATTGGTTTTCAAAGTCATAATGCCTCCAAAGGTGGAGGTAGAACATAGCCATCATGATTACCAGCTGTTGATAGGCTTTTTCTCCATTAAATCTAAGCTTAACTATGAATTTCATAAAGTAGTGGCTGTATTATACAATTTGCATTCTTTTTCTTTTTAAAAAAGTTCCTATTGCTGATAATGGGAACATTCCCACTATTCGTAATTGCTGTGGGGTGGGGGAGGAGGCAAGTATTATGTAGCCTTATTAGACTTTACCGACTGGTGGGGTCTGCGTTGCTCCCGGGAGGGGGGAAGGAAGTCAAATGACACTGAGGTTGATTCAGAGAAAGAGTTTATTCTGCTCTCCAGATAGCAGAAGGCACTTGCGTGCTCAGTCCACAGCAAGTCCAAAGAAATGAGAAAATTCATGCAGTATATATATCCTCCAGGCACCCTCTCCCCCCCTTCCCCAGGAATCCAGCCACGTCAGCTTATACACGCAAGTTGACATCACAGATGTTCCTGCTCCTTACTCTTAACCATAAAAGGGTTTTCCTCTTCCTGTACTCTTGACCATAAAAGGGTGTTCCTGTTCCTATTCCTATACTCTTATCTTGGAGCAAGAGGTCACCAACTCCTGGCGCTGTTCCCGGACTAGGTCTGTGCATCAGAGTGTGGTCAGGATGTAAGATAAGACCCAGACGTGCCATCCCTGCTCCACTGGAACAGCCAAGGCCATCTATTGCCGTCACGGACTGATAAAGGAGAGGGCTTTGAGCGCAGCTGGCTTTCTGTTTATACATTGGCTCACGAGCTGAAGTTAATGCATTTTAGAAATGCTCCCTTGAAGGAGGAAAAATGTGGATTTTGGGTCCCATTTCAGACTGACTGCACAGAAACCCATTTCTTCAATTAAACTTCCCCTCTCCATGCACTGTGACCCTGATCCAGAATTAGACCTATGCTTAATTCTGAGCAGGAAAAAAAGCACATACATAGTTATGTAGTAAACATAGTGTATTATTTGACTCTTGTGTGCTGATGCAGTAAATGACCATTGGTGTGGCTGTGTAAGGTAACTTCAGGTTTTCAAATTTTATCTTGTCTTGCTAGCGTAGCCCCATTATGAAATTCCATAGAATTAAAACCTACAGATGCAAGAACTGAAATGAAATACACAACTGTTAACAGTTAATATTTGATCATACATAAGCACCTTTTTACACAAATAACCGAACTTTGTGTATTTATTTTTTTTAATGTGAGATGAGATCACTTCCAGATCTTGCAACAATAACCAGGAGTAATTTTAGCTCCCAAATCTTATATTTATCCAAGTAGAACTGCATTTTCAGAAGCTGTGTTTTACCCAACATTTTACCTTGATCTTTTATGGGCTTAAAGCTCATAAGTGTGTCAAACGGTTATTAAGTGGCCATGTGGCTTTAGCAATATTATGCTACCTTTAACCCTTAGAGACCAATAAAGAGGGTATGACCTTTATTTCTTGCAGGTGCCAAGTATGCTCTTATCATCTCCAGGCTAAAGTAGTTTATTGCACCTATCTTAAGTCAACCCAAGAAGAGCTATTGGGAGCCATAGGGTAAGATTAAAGGCAAATTGAAAAAGTGCAATGCTTCAGCAGCATTGATGACAAGCACTAACACCAAAAATGCTGTCAAAAAGATGGACTTTGACCTTGTCTCTGCCACAACAGTTAATATCAACTACTCAATAAGATGCTCTTATTGTTAGGCCTTGGAGATAATCCATTCAAATCTCCCAATAGTCTATTTTCAAGTGAAAGTGTACCAGGGAGGAGACATTGGACTCCCTCGTTGATCAATCACAGTCTGAACTAGTGGCTGCTCGGAAGAGCAAGTCGCGGCCATTCCTGGTGAGTGAATTTGCTTCAGCCATTCTTTGGGAGCACTTCTGTCAGTTGGGCTGGGCTTTTGCCTGCTAGCCAAAGCAGCAAGTTGAGAATTCCTTCACAAGCAGATACACCCATAAGGAAGCACCCCAAAAGGCTTTCTGTGGAAAGCGAGGATGCTTTTTTCACATGCAATTACCCTCTCATTTTGACTATGTCGGACCTGCTCCTGAGGAAATTTGCAGTGCTCTTCTTGGCAATGTTTCACATGTACAGAACATGTGAGATGTCATGGAAACCATGAGACTCAGGTGCAAGTATACCTTGAACAAATGCCAACACAATATAATCCTCAGTTCTAGGTGTCACTATAGGGCTAGGTAACTCACTTTTTGTGTTTGTCTGTCTTTCTTCTTTTCAACTTATAAATGGCATCCTGATTGGACTTTCAGACTCTGAATGTTTATCCAGTAACTCACAATTGGACAATTTGCATAACACTTGCATACATTGAATTGTAATAGCATCCTTGTCTAAAGTGCACCTGGTAAAACTCACTAACAGTTATGATTGGAATGATTACTATCTCATTCTTCAGTGCCATGGCTTTGGAATCAAATATAGGGAGAAAGCAAATTGATTTAAATTGCAGTGAAAATGACCCAAAGACCTTTCTTTAAAATATGGTTAAAATGGTTCACTAATTCATATTCATATTCTTACAGAACTGGTGACAAACTGGAGGATCTCTAGGTTAGAATTATTTTGTTTTATTTATTTTTATTAAACACATTTATACATGATATGTATTGCCATAGCATAGAAGATTATTGTTATCTTGAGGAGATTAGGGCTTTGTGCAGCAATCTCCCCTCTCATGCCCTGATAATGCCTAGAAACCCTGTGGGCATGGGAATTCTACTGGTTATTTCTGTTTATTCCCTGTTATTTCATAAAACTGTAGTTTATCATAGTTATAGTGAGACAGCACTATGTGGGAATTGTGACCTAAGCTTCCGCAAGGATCTTACACTACCACCCAGAATAGGGAGTGCTGGTTAGGGTTTAGCAAAAGAGCTGCTGAAACAGCAATTCAGAAAAAAAATAAACAATGTGAGCATACATACATGCGCACACACAGACACAACACCACCAGTTCCCTTTCTATCTGCAGTTGTGCTACATCTCAAACTGCATTTTAAAACTCACCCGTGTTTCTAAATAATACAATAGTCTGGGACCTGGTAATTGTTGATGGATGAAGCAGCTGCCAAAATGGAGACCCTTGTCCTGAGAGTGTGCATGCCTACCTCTGGGTCTGTGTATCAATGAACTGTGGGAAATCTGAATGAGTGAAAAAGTCACTTCCTAAAAAACACAGGCAGATAGAAAACTTTAATTGCCCCTTTCCCCCTTTGTATTGTCAGCACTCCATCTGAAAATCCAAAGCAAAGTCGCTTCTGCTCAATTAGATTGTCCCACCATATTGCAGTGGACAGACTTCACGGATAAATCCTAATGAGGACATAACAGCATGACACGGCCCATGTGTCCTATTATTCATTCAAACATGAGCTCAGAAATATACTGCCTGATGAGTTCGTAGATATCCATGTGGAGCAATGAAAGTTTGCAATTCCTAAGGGACAAGGGGATGAGCAATTGAATGGGAGATGAAGTCAATTTCCCCCTCCTCCACAACAAAACTACAATTATTTGAAAGGGGGAGGGGAGGGAATACGTTTTCACTCTACTGCTCTCAATGCACAAGGGGATAAAAGGGAGATGGGAAGCCTTCTGTCCATGCAGATGTTGCTGGACTCTTAATAATTCCCAACAGCATCAGCCAGCATGACCAATAGTCAGAGCTGATGGAAATTGTAGCCTAATGACATTTGGAGGGCTATATGTTCTCCAGTCCTAGACTTTACCGTATTTATCAGTCATTTCTGAATTTCTCTCTTCTAAGGTGGATATAAAACTAGATCAATTGTGGTGTGTGTGTGTGTGTGTGTGTGTGTGTGTGTGTGTGTGTGTGATAGCTTCAGTCAAAATTCTCTCCAAAGCCACCTTTACATCTAACAGTTTTTACTGTCATAGCCAACGGATTGATCAGAAAATGGCAATTTGTGCCGTAGGATATAGAAGAAAAGTAATGGACTGTAACCTTTTGCTGATCTTTACAAAGAAAAATATTCTGCTGGGAAACTACAGTGCTTATACATCTAACTAGATCAGAGATCTAGAACAGGATATTTCAACCTTTGCCATCACTTTTCTCCTTGTGGATAGAAAGAAAACTCAAAAATAGATAAATTGAAGGGAACAGGAACAAAATGTTCTTTTTTCTTATTTCTCTTTGTTGTCCATGACACTCTCATGGAAAGGATCACAGAATCTCAAGGGAGGGCAATATCATGGTTTGAAACAAACACTGAACTTGGAAGTCCAAATGAAGTCTTTGTCTGGATTCCATAGCTATCGTGTTTGTTCTGATACCTGAGTCTTCAGAAGGCCTTTTCCCCAGTAGTGATTGGTTGTTTCATGCATTTATATTTATATCTTATAGAATCCATAATACAGATGTTTAAAAATCTCAGACCTGGTCAAGTTCAAAAGCAACATTTAAAAAAGGTGTGATTACTCTGCAGTTAATTTTAATTATAGGTTTTTCTGCATGTGTATCTATAGCTATATGTGAACCCACCTTATTTCTTATAAAGGCAAGTCTGTGACAAATCAACAAGCTTAATCTCACTGATGTTCAAACCAAGCTGCAAGGCTCCGTACTGCAGTTATATAAGCAAATTGCAGAATGTCTTAATGGACTTTTAATGAACATAAGCCAGTTTGGCATTCATATATGCAAGGTATTCAATAAAATGGTAAGCATGGCTGAAAACATCTTATTATTAGATGTCATGTTTGGAGCGGCTGGGACTTTTCACTTTAAAGAATCTAAACAATTATTATCAATTCGGAAAGAAAATGTCCATGCAAAGTTAATTCAAATGTCTCTTAAAATTAAATTGGGATTCAATCTGGCAACTTGATCAATCTCCATGTTGCAAACTGGAACTTGTAGTTCATTATGTGTAGTTAATCACTGGGGAAAGAGAGAGAGGCTTCTTTCCAATGAAGAAATAGAATTAATGAGCAAATAAAGACCAAACTCATTTTTCCCTATCTGATGCAAGCCAGTGCTTCCAATTTTTAAAATGAGTGTGGATCAAAATTTAAATTATTAGAGCATGGTTCCAAATTATAGTTTCCCTGGCTAATTATTCATTTCTTTCTTGCCTGTGAATTAAATGATTTTAACTTTTAAAAATTAGGCAATGAAAGGCATTCTATTCTGGTACTTTATATGCACAATCCCTGTTTCCAAAACCTCCTAATTTATAAACACAAATAAGGACCGAGAACTGCTAAGAGCACTGTGAATTTTTCAGGCAGTTCTTATAGTGAACCTAGGCATTGCAGTACACACTGAAAGGCAGAGTCCAAGTGCCACTTATGGTAGAGCCATGCATACTGGCATGGTTTATGCATGTAATGCTGAACCAAACTGGGTTGGTGGGACCATGCCAGAGAAGAACTCACAGTTGCTTTATTCTTCTCTAATCCTTTTTGCTACTGCACTAAGTTAAGCCAAGGTGAAGTTTTCTGCTCACAAACCATGAGCTGTAGCCAAGGTTTGTTCTTAGTGTGATTTGTGAACCAGGCTACTGGTGGCACTAAACAGCAGTTCAACAGCTGTGCAGTGGAAGTACTTTATCCTAGACTACTGTGTGTGGCAGACTTACTAAAGGGGTGGGGTGGGAGTCAGTAGTTTAACAGCAACGCTCAGCACTGTGTGGTTCTCCAGGCTAGCAAGAAACAAGGGAAGGAAGTGTTCCTGATGCTTCAAGAAGTAAGGGTCATAATTTCATACATGTGTGAATTTACTGCTGTTCTCAACCATAAGCAACCTGAGTGTTTTGCTTTAGGCTGGAAACAGAGAACTGCTGGAATGTTTTCAAAAATGGGGAATTGAGCAAAAAGTTTCTGTGTTCCAGTGTCCCTGGATATAAACAGAAACCTAGATAGCACTTAGAAGAGCACAATCTATTTATGGTGTAACCATGTACATGGCTCCACAGAAGTAAATCCAGCCCTGAGTTTAAAGAAAAGTTGGTAGAGGATTGCAGCATACGTTCCTGACTTCTTCTTGTGCTCAGTGTTAAGGGTGAGAGCAATCTACATGTTCACATGACCCACACGAGATCATGGAGCCCCAAAGACACACTTTTGGGGGGCAAGATTGTGGTGTGAAATCACGGCACCTAAAATGGCCACAGTGCTCTTGCGCAACCCCCCCCCCCAAAAAAAAAAAAAAACCAGGGACACTTGCAGGGTATGCTTCTGTCCTGTTTTCTAACATTCCTTTCACACTGTGGTACTTGTTGCATTATAGAAGTGTGGCTTTTTGACCAATATACCAGCATGTTGTACCAAATTTTATTCACATCAGTGAGTGTGGCTTGATGCAACAATGAATGTCATTGGACAACATTGCTACACTCTTTACCTTTCTATGCTTGCCTGCTTCTGTTCCTCCTGATCATCCATGAAAATAGGAGGAAATAAATATATTCTACTATACTGACCCAAATTTCATCTTTTTATTTCCATGATTTTTTGAGGTTAATGGCTTGTAAACAGATTTTTTCTAGAAGCAATTAACATAGAAGCAAGAACTAAACTTCCACTAGATTCTGCTAGGTTTCCAAAAGTCACCTTTACATTGCATAAAAGCTCAAATATAAATGCAGAAATTGACAGGAAAATGTCAGAGGGAAAGAATAAACTTCTGTGTGAATGCAGCCTTAGCAGGATTCCAGTCGTTTCAAGTTCAAAAACAAAGGTCAGCACCGAAGATGTTTTATATTGTTGGTTGTTTGCTGCTGCCTGGCAATTGCCCACAAGTTTCTGAGAATAGTAATTGTTTTGATGGATTGTTTTAGATGCTACCAAAAGCAGATGCGCAAAGCAGTAACCCTCTGAATGCAAGCAGGTTCATAATTTTGTGTGGACAAGGGAATCTGCCACTGTTACAAGTATTTCATGGCTCCAAAGGAAAAATATTGCTTATTATAATCATAGTAATTGTGAGGATATGTAACTGGGAAAAGGAAGTTAAAGCTTACACCACTAGGATCCTTTGGGGGCTTTGTAATTTATTTTAAGATTAAGCGCAGCCAAGCAAAAATTGAGGCTCGGCACAATCTATGCAAGAACAAGTGTTGTTTCCTGCTGCTAAAATATTTAAGCATCACTCATGTTATCCATACCTATGTAGCTCAGCATTTCTCTTTGTTCGTCCAGACTTTTGCAGTTTTTCTATTAAATCTTACCCTAGTAGATAAGCAGATCTCTCTTTTTTCTGCAAAAGCCCTATTTTATTAAATGACTTATTCTACAAATTTCACCCTATGGTTTGTTAAGTGTTCATGCATACAGATAGCGTTTCATGCATGGAAAAATATTAAAATATGAATCCAGACATTCTTGGGCAGAATTATAATTATTCTGTAAATCTGCATGGACAGGGACTGTCAGAAGGAAGAGAAGAGAGGTGGTAGGGCTGTTGGTGCGCTGCCAATGCACCAGTGGAGCCACTCCAGTTCTCCTGCCAGTGCACTCACACTATGCTGAACTTACTGTAACAGTGACCTACGTGCAAGGAAGCCAGCTTAATGGGAGGTGAGCTGCTTCTGATTTCACATAGTCATATGAAAGAACTGTGTTGTAAAATCATTCCATTGAGATGCAGTAGAGTTGGAGACAGGAAACAGGGTCACTCTGTTGGTTCTGATGGAGGTGAGCTTCCTTTGTCTCTTCCACTCCCTCAATTGCCACTTTCCAATAGCAATCCCATCAGGCTGCAGCAGAGGGAGAGATGGTAAGCAAGACCACTCCAGCAGAATCTCTTTTTGGCTCCTCCTGTTCTGAACTGTTCCCACCCCAGCTGTCCATTATAAGAACTGGTGCCTGAGTTAGCTTTTTTCCAGTCTTTTCCCCTTCCCCTCCCCACCCCACCACCATTTTTTGTATCTTCAAACCTGGAAGTAGGGTATGTCTTGGTTTTAATGCTTTGCAAGCCACTTTGGAATCATTTTCATATGAAATGTAGGGTAATTTTTTTTCCTTAAAAAAAGCAACAATTGATTTCAAATTTATTTCAAATTGCCATATCATATATATATTGCTAAACAGATGCATAGTATGTGGCCATGCCTTGTGACTCTTTAGGGATGAAATTGTGTAGTGATATCTGTCCTATAAAATATATTGTAATATTGTCACAACTACTTATGACCCATCACCTTATTTTGCAACATTGATTAAACTACATGATTAATAGGCTAGACTTTTATCTAGCCTATCCTTTGATGGGCTCAGTTTGAAATGATCACATTTGGTAATTCCAGAAGGGAAGATTGCACTTACTGATAGAAAACATATTAACTTATCTGCTTTGAACGTCTGCATGTAATTTATGTCATAACAAAGGAATATGATGACACTTACTCCATCAATGATGCTATCATGCTTATCACACTCAACATACAAGGAACTATCCTGCTGAAGCTACTTAAGTGTTTGATGTGCTTCTACTGCTAAATTATTTCATACACATTCATTGTACGATAATGAATAGCCGCCTCCCAATCTGCAGTTTTAATCTTTATGGTCAGTAAATTACAGTGAAAGTCATCTATTCTTCTATCTGTCAAAACACTCCCATGCCCAATGGATCATGAAAACTTAAAGCATTTCTTTCTTTTTTCTTTCTTTCTAATATTCTCAACTGTGCAGTGGGAAACGAAGTAATCTGTCACAAGCTGATTTAAAACTATATTCAAATTTCAAGTTAGAAGGTTAACTTTGAAGCAGATTCAAACTGGGTGAATGTTCCCATTTCCCAAAGTCACTCCAAACTGGTGGAGGTTTCCAAGGCTGCACATATTAATGTAGATAATCATCAGTGGTTGCTGGACTTTTAAAAAATAGGAGCAGCAAGAATGAGGAAGACTTTTCATTTTAACTTTAGCTACTCACATAGTCTGATCGTCTGGGGTTTTGAGAACAAGCTGATGAGAATTGAAATAGCCCTCCTAGGTTTACAAGTAGGAGCAGGTAGGAATCAGGAAGAAATTTGATTCAGTTTGCATTTAAAGGTGAACTTACCTATTTTCTCTTTCTGAAACAATATATGAACTGAAATACACCCATCCTTTGGAATTTGCACTGCTGTGAATTTTGCAATGCAGTTCTCGAGCAGAGTAATGTACACAGAAACACAGATATTAAGGGACAGTGTGCATAATATTATATATATTAGTGGCTTGCTGCCATTCTCCTGGCAGTGGTTTCACTGATGCTTAATGGGACAGCATGGAATGGTGGCATGGGGAGGGCTTTTAGGGTCTGCTAGTATGCCGGCCCCACACAATTCCCATAAGCAGCAGTGACATCACTGTCGGGAAGCAGTCAACCCACTACACCACTCACACTTGGAGGTGTATATAACTATGCATGGCATAGAGACAGTGAACAGGGAGTTTCCTTGTTCATAATACTAAACCAAGAATCATCCAAGGAATCCAAATGGTGGGAGAATCAGGACAGACTAAAGGAAGTCTTTCTTTACAATGGAATTTGCAAACATAAGTTGTAGTGAAGGCTGCTAACCTGGATGGTTTTAAAAGAGCAATTAGACAAATTCAAGGATGCTAAGGCTAGCAATGGCTTCTAAAAATGAGGACTATATACTAGGTTAATGATCAGAGCACCATCCTCTGAATATTACTTGCACAACAACAGAAGAGGCCTATTGCACTGATGTCCTGTTTGTCAGCCACTCATAGGCATCTTGTTGGCCAGCGTAGGGACATAAAACTGGTGTACATAGGCCTGATCAGTTGAGGCTCTTTCTATGGATCCTGCTTGACCCCACAAGAGCCCCTCCTCCTGACTTCTGCCTCTGATTAACCTAACCACCTGAAACCTATTTGAATTCTCATTACTTGCACAAAGGCTGGGTCATTCAGTTATATATCTTGGGTTAGGAAGGGGTGAGTCTTCTGGAGGAAGAACTCAAAGTACAAAGCCCCTGCTTTTGAATATGGTGACCCCAATCTGAGTCAGGCAAATCCTTCCTTTAAGCTTGTCCTGACTTGGCCTTGGACCCTGACTCCATTATTGCAGCGAGATGCGGGGAAATCTGGCAGAAGTAGCTCACCAGAGGGGTTGGACCTTCCCTGCTAGTTTCCCAGAAGGTTAACAGGAGGGAGATTGTGAGGAACGAGGCAGCAGAGAGAGGTCAGTTGCAAATGCACCAATGGTGGCAATTTGGTGCTCCTGCCAATGTGTCTGTAGACACATTGGCAGGAGCACCAAATTGCCACCATTGGTGCATTTGCAACACACCAACCTTCCCAATGCCCCCTTGCTTTCCCTCTTGTTGGGGTGCTAGCTTAGTGGTAGCTCCCCACCCACTGAGGCACTGTCTGACTTTCCTGCATTGAGCAGAATGTTTGAAGGGTGTGCAACTGAACACATTGATTGTGCAAAAGTCGGGAGTGTGGGGCAGGGCTGCATACATGGGGCAGTTGAAGGAGTGCCAGTGCCCTGTCCCCCTACTTGCTTTTTGTCTTCACATATTCAGACTGAAGAGAGCTTGTGAAAAACAGATGATAAAATGGCTGCATCGGTGAGGGCAAGCAAAATTGGAGAGGAACACCAGCAGCCATAAGTCACCCTCTAGCTGAGACCAATTACATTCAGGCCCCTGTTATATATCTTGAGTCTACATACCTCCCCAAACTAGAGCCATAAGATTTAAATTGAAGCATTTTAATAAAGTGCAACTTTGTGGAATAATACTACAAAGGTGCAGAAGGAAAAGCAGGCATAGTTGTAAAGCACGAAAGAAATATAGGTAGGGAGCTGACATAAGGAGGAGAATGCAGATAATGGAACCGTAACAGAAAACATTAGAAGCTCTGCAAGAGGACAGTGGGAAGAAGTCAATCTATTATTATTCTATTAGCAAATGGCTAACTTCTTAACTAGATGCCAAGTTTAAAAGGACAAGGGAAATGTTATTCATTCGGTCCTGCTGCATAATCTGAGCCTACTAGACTGAGAAGAGCAGAACGGAAACCCTGTCAGGGGTTGGGCAGCACAATTTGTTTAATATTAACTCTGGGCAAGACAGGCATTTACTAAGTATTTAGTACTCAAAGCAAGCCAGCTCTAGGCTGAAAGCGAACATCTGGGGTGATTATTGAGGCATTCAAATTATCGCAGGTAAATGATGGGCTCATTAGAAACGCCGAGATATATCTTGAAGATGACATGTTCAACAGGTCTTTTTATGACTTGGACCATCTTTTAATATTGATATTGATGATGATCCTGGTGGTGATTAAAAGTGGCTAAGCTTCGCAGAGAGACACCATGAGACACTCGTGGCAGACCCTTCCCACTGCAGATATATATAAACTGTTCTAGAGTGTGGGGAGGGCACATGAGAGGCAGTGTGAGAGGTGATGTTGGAGGAAGGAGATTGATTGAAGTTTTATTCCAATCTTCATTTGGATGGTTTACAATATAAAAACACAAAAATACATAACATAGTAACAAACAATAACAATAACCTCCCCACAGATCAAAAAGTCATAGATTGTTTAATTAGTCTAATAATGATAATAATGACTATTACTCCTATTTTAACTGTTTATTTTTAATTCAGTGGAAATGCATATTTTAAAAATAAACAAATAAAAGAAAACCAAAATGCACATCATGGACATGGTAGATATATAAAGGGGGGAGAAAGCATAAATATAGATTTTACAATGCAATACTGAATGCACACATTTATTTATTTTTAAACCAATGAAAGAGCATTAACATATACTTCTAAGGAAAAGAGAATGGGACAAATGAGGTAAATCATTGATATGGAAAAACGGATGGGGAAAGTACTAGTTAAAGATAGGGGCAATTATTAAGATGCATAATAAAAGTTCCATCAAATACCTGCATAAGGAAGGACAAATTGACAAAAGATGTACTCCCACAGGAGCTTCTCCTGGATCCCAGTTCCCCCTGTGAAGGGAAGCAGACTTTCCATTCAAGGAGTACTGGTTAATATCCAGTATCTATGTTGAATACAGAAACACTGAAGTCTGGGTGAAGTACCACTGGGCTTACCACAGCGGCAACACCACAGTAAACAAATAGAAGGAAAGGATGCTTCTGCCATTACTGTTATGCATGTATTTCCAGTTCGTTGGTTTTGTTCAAGTTATATAGGACTAAATGTGCCTACATCTTGTTTCAAGGCACTGGGAGCTTTTCTTTGCATAGTTCTGCAGGGACACTGAATAGTATTGGCTTTTCTGCTTGGAGGTAGGACTTTCCCTTGGTGTGCTTCCATGCCAGAGAACTACTGCAGACTGCTGATGCTGTAAAGCCCAAGCATATGAATTCTGATCCAGACTTTCTTTGGATCTACCCCAATCCACTCGGCTACCAATAACAGGACCAAATAACTTGATTTCAATTTTAGAAAGCTTATATTGGTCGTTCATTGAGCATGTTACCAGACATATCTAATTGTTTCAGCATGGCAAAGAGCCAAACCCTTAATCACACTGAATTTGTGTGAACTCGAATTAATAAAATGCTCTCATCCCTCTCCCTCCCACATCAATTGCTCTGGGGATTCTCCCTCCTTTCCAGGGCCAATTTGGGTGTGGGTGTGCAGGGGGGAGTGCAGTGTAGAGAGGAGAGGTACAGGAAGTCTCATTGTGCAAGTGCAAGTTCTGGCACAGGGCTTCTGCTTACAGGGTGAATCCACTCATATAGAAATATTTAATGTATATAATGCAGTATTGCTGCTGTTGACTATCAAGAATGCATCCTTCTTCTTCTTCTTCTTCTTCTTCTTCTTCTTCTTCTTCTTCTTCTTCTTCTTCTTCTTCTTCTTCTTCTTCTTCTGTATTCCAATTGTTAATCATATGGCTCCACTCAGACTAAACACTGAATTAACGTGCTCGATAAGAATCTTTTGGAAAGCCTATTTTGTAAATGTCTGCTAGATCATCCTAAAGGGGCTATTAGATGCCTATTAAACTGTAAATCAAATGTGCAACAACAAACAGGCAGGTCTTTTTACTAACAGTCAAGGAAGTGTAAGCCACTGAATTGCATAAAAGTCTTTTATTAAGTCTGACGACCCTTCCTGTTGAATAAGAAAAATACACATTTCTGACTACATATTCATGGGTACTATAAATCAATGTCTGAAAGAATTTCAGAGACCCTGGTAGGTGTATTCCAGCACATCAGTTGCTTTAAATTCAAATGATGTACATCTTAATGGGTACTTTTAATGCTTAGATATTATTTTGTTAAAAAAAATGCAGAAGTTCTGGTGTGCATGTGAGAAATTTTAACTGTTATGCAAAGCCTTTGTGTTAGCAGCTTTGGAAAGGAATATTTCACAGAATGCTCCCATAACTTGGGAACAAAGCTGTTGTTTTGGAGACAGTTCCAAATGAGCTGTGCCAAGCTATAATGCTGCAATTTTAATGAGACCAATGTATTGGCACACAAACTGCAAGAAGGAAATCCAGCCTACAGAATTCTAATTTCTGGTACAAGAGATCTGAAAAATAAAAAGTAGATCTTATGTTTGTTTTGTTGCTCCTTTAAAAAATATATGCATAATAATTGTTGTTGTTGTTAAATTCTGTATCTTCCAAGCACTTATTAAGCGATGTATACATTCTGGATTAACATTGTGACAAAGAACCTGTTTTGTTTCGGCTTCCTTGTTTCTTAACAGTTCTAGTGTCAAATGTAAGGTTAAATCTTCTGCAAAGGACCATAGCATTATTTGTACTGGGAAACTAATGTAGCTCATGGAGCGTGTGTGTGTGTGTGTGTGTGTGTGTGTGTTGGGGAATGGAATCTGAATCTGACACCCTTGTTAGAGCCAAAGACTGAAATATTAATATGTAGCTGCTGTAACTAGACAGCATTCAACGTCATACAGTGACAATATGGGCACACAGCTGTTTGTATATTCTGGATGAAATGGTTGGTAATGCAAAAGGACTAAAATGCTGAAGAAACTCTGTTTTCTTCTAAACAGATGAATCTGGGACTTAATGGGTGGACACCAGTGATCTGTTTCAAGGAACAGCTTGCTGATGTAACTTATTAGTAATTTAAAATATCTGTAGGAATAGTTGAAAAGCTCTATACATACTTGAGGTGACCCAGATATGACCACAATGGCAATTTAGAGGCTCACATCCATGTTCCACTCACATAGAGATAACATTTGCAATAACTGGTGCTTCAATATAGGGGCAGAATCAGAGGCTGTAGTCCTCTAGATGTCTTTATACATTTTGGGGTAAAATGTTTAGAAATGAATACATTGAGATAAGATATATATTTATATACACATTTCTAAATTGATTTTTTAAATTAAAAAATAATGTTATTGTCCAAAGGCACTTATGAAAAAACACTTGTGAAATAGGCACAAACTATAAATAGACCGATCTCTCCATCTTTAACCTTTATGCAAGCATCCCTTTGTTGAATGGTGCTTCCACTTGCAAATTATTATTATTATTATTATTATTATTATTATTATTATTAGTATCCTCACGGTGGCTTCCAACAAATATAAAAGCATAATAAAACATTAAAAACTTCCCTATACTATATGTAAAGTGCTGCCTTCAGATGTCTTCTAAAAGTCATATACAGTGGTACCTCGGGTTACATACGCTTCAGGTAACATACGCTTCAGGTTACAGACTCCACTAACCCAGAAATAGTACCTCGGGTTAAGAACTTTGCTTCAGGATGAGAACAGAAATCATGCTCCAGCGGTGCAGCAGCAGCAGGAGGCCCCATTAGCTAAAGTGGTGCTTCAGGTTAAGAACAGTTTCAGGTTAAGAACGGACATCCAGAATGAATTAAGTACTTAACCCGAGGTACCACTGTAGTTGTTTATTTCCTTGACATCTGATGGAGGGTGCTCCACAGGGCAGGTGCCACTACTGAGAAGGCTCTCTGCCTGGTTCCCTGTTACTTCACTTCTCACAGTGAGGAAACCACCAGAAGACCCTTGGAGGTGGACCTCAGTGTCCAGGCTGAATGATGGGGGTGGAGAAGTTTCTTCAGGTATACAGGGCCAAGGCTGTTTAGGGCTTTAAAGCTATACCTCACAATGTCACTTGTTAGGGAACAACAATGAGTTTGGCTTTCATGTCTTGCATCTGGCTGGAGTCTGTAAGCAGAGGGTGTTGGACTAGATAAAGCATTGGTTTAACCCATCAAGGTTCTGCTTTTACACTTCAGCATTGTAGTAAATGGAGAAGACTTTGTGACAGAGGAACCCCAGTTACTTTAACACTCTGCAGTTACAGAACACAGGAAGCTATATTTCTTTCATTTGCAGATGTTTCCTTTTTTCAAAAGGGTCAAGTCTTCTAGTAACTTGGTCATGAAAAACTTTCCCCTTGTCTTACATAACCATCAAATTAGGACAAATAATAAGTCAATAGCTATAACATCAGACATATTATGCATGTGGGTGCCTTATCTTAATTGCTGCATCTGGGCTGAACTGTGACTTCGTTTAGCCTTTCATTGGAGCCTAATTAGTAAAATTCATTGGGCAGGAAGAACTCTGGAGCAAATACAAGGAACTGTTTTCAAAGACCTTATTAGTATATCAGAGGGCTTAGGTGGCAACAGCCTCTTAAGGGCAAGTGGACTTTCATCTACGCATTTCTCAAGCTTCATAATTAATACATTAAAAATGAGTTCTGCTTTCAACTAATGTGGGATTTCTGTTTCTTTTAAAGCATTGACTTGTCATTTAAGTAGGCATAGTCTCCTCTAAAGGCACCTGTAAGAACAGTGTCAAGGCTATAAATCAATCCTGTCATAAGGCAAAGGGATTACTCTGTTATTTTCCTTCTCCTTGGGTTGTTGTTTTTAACAATTTCTGTAAATATTTGAGCATGTGCTCAATAATTAATATCAAAATGTCCTTCAAAAAAGCAAGCCAAATAACATGGCTAGACAAAATGTCTCCATCACAAAGCTTGAAGCTTTATTTCGTGTAACATAAAATGCAAAGTATTGATCCCTTTGAGTCGTGGTAGTCTGCTAAAGGTCAGATATTGACCCTGCAGAGTTTGTGGCAGCCCAATTTCCTTGCAAAGAAACATACTTGTAAACAGCTGTTTATAGGAAACCAGTCATTTAAGTGTGTTCCTTATTCCCTCAGGTGATGCTCTGTGCAACCCTGAAGTGAGGTTCATACTGCATCCCACAGGAGTTTGCACAGCATCTAGAAGTTTTGGGGCATGAAAACAAAGCCTGGAGCGTTGAAATCTCAAATATCTGTGGACTGAGAAATCCTATGGAATACATATAAGGACCATCAATCAATAGCTAACTGCTGGTTTTTTTAACAAAAAGCCTTCAGCAACTTGCTTTGGTGTATTGTTAACATAGAATCTGAAATCCCAGTCAATGATGTTTCTGTAAGCAATAATGTAAGACCACAATCACGCCAAGAAAATTCAGTACACTAACCAGAAATATATCATTTTGGGGACCTGTAGTCTAGAAAGCAATGCATAATGTGGTTTAGAAGAAGCACCAATCTATACTTCTATATGAGGCTGAAGCAGTGCCATATTTTTGTGGTGTAGTGGTTAGAGTGTTAGACTAGGACCTGCAAGACCAAGGTTCAAATCCCCACTCAACCATGAAGCTCACTACAGTCTAACCTACCTCACAGGGTGTTGTGAGGATACAACGGGGAAGGGGAGAAATATGTACACCAACATGCTCCTTGGAGAAATGGTGGGATAAAAATGCAATAAAGGGGGGGAAGGGGGGGATATCCAACCCATTTGTGTTGGATTCTGTAATTTCTTAAGTACCCACACCCCAGATATCTTCAGCTACTACATACCCTCTAATATTTCTCCAATTAAAATGTTGTTGTTGTTTAGTCGTCTTAGTCGTGTTCGACTCTCCGTGAGCCCATGAACCAGAGCTTGCCTTGGAAACTCTCACTTTCTTCTCAAAGCTTCTCCTTTTTTATGTCCATTGAGTTTTCTTGGCAAAATACTGGAGTGGTTTGCCAGTTGCTTCTCCAGGTGGATCACATTTAGTCTAAACTCTCGGCTATGACCTGTCCATCTTGGGTGGCCCTGCACGGCATAGCTCATAGCTTCTCTGAGCTAATCAAGCCCCTTTGCCACGACAAGGCAGTGATCCATGAAGGGGCTCCAATTAAAATAGGGAAGTCCTATTCAATGATAATAATGATGATAATTTTATTTATACTCCATCCATCTGAATGGGTTGCCCCAGCCACTCCGGGCAGCTTCCAACACATAAAAAAACATAATAAATATTAAAAACTTCCCTATACAGGGCTGCCTTCATATATTTTCTAAATGTTGTATAGTTACTTATCTCCTTGGCTCAGGAGTTGCATAACTCCAACCTCTCCAACATTTCTCTGATGGAAATAGGGACGTCCTTCAACATTTTTTGGATGAAAATGGGGACATCCTAAGGAAAAGTGGAACATTCCAGGATCAAATCAGAAACTAGGACCACTTCTGTAAATCCAGAACTGTTCCTGGAAAATAGGGGCACTTGGAGGGTCTGCTACCTGGTTCCTATGCCTGCCTCAAATTTTTCATATTGTACTCTTCCCTCATTCCAGGTAATTAGTGTCAGGCCACTGATTCAGACATCTGTGCTCATTTGTGATGGAAGACACAATACTGTGGCACATCCACCAGCTGCTGATCTGATCTGAGTGGGTGATTGGCTGCCAGCCTGTTTTAGTGTTGCTTTCAGGTTGGCCTGTTTTGAAGGGGGAGAGGCTGCCAGCTGCAGCACTGCCAACAGGAGATGCAGTGTGTGTGATCCACACTGGAAAGGGAGCCACTAACGGCAGCTTGCCCCTCATTCTGCGCAGGAAAAAAACCTGGACTTGGACATGGTTGAATGCCAAGTGTTTGCACACTTGGCATGCACAGACATCACATTCGTTAGAGTTGCTAGGAATACATCAAGCACACATCCCCATTTATCCTTTATAGACCTGCCCAAGTGCCTGATAATATAATTCCCTCTGTTGTCTACTGCAACCCTTGGAAGTGTGAGTTGCAGGACTATGTCACATAATATGGAAGCCAAAAGCAGGCCTGCAAGAAGGAAGCAAGGGAGGAAGAAGCCACACCCACACCATACACTAAAAGCACTCTGATACCACCCTAAGCAGCCATGTCTTCCCACAAAGAATCATGGGAACTGTCATTTTTAAGGGTGCTGAGAATTGTCAAGAGATTTCTATTTCCCTCATAGAGCTCCAATCCCCAAACAATCAATCTGTCTTTGTAGTTATGTGAGAGATATATGGAATCTACTAGCAATTCTCAGCACTCTAAAAATAAATAAAATCCACAGTTCCCATGATTCCTTGGGGGAAGCCATGGCTTCTTAACTTGATAGTGCTTTAAATGCATGGTGCAGATGTGGAGAGAGAGAGGTTGCCAGTTAAAGATAGAATCAGACCATCTGTTGCTGCAAAGAAAGGAAAAACAATCCCTGCAGAATAAAATGGTAGTTGTCAAGGATTGCACATACTCTGAGTCATAAGTGCTCCAGATCAATTCTGTGAAATGTTGCTTTGTAGCTTAATGAACTATAAAGTTTATTGCTGTTAATTATATCACTATTGTGCAAAACCCAAACCTGCTGCAAATTCCATCAGCAGCAGCATCAACCACCATCAAGATCAATACCCCAATTTGGATTCCTGATTTTCCACCGCTGAGTAGAGATGATTAATTAATCTGTGTATCACACAATTTAATTTAATGGATTTTAAAAATGGACAAATTTGGGTCGTGGGGAATGGATATCAGTTTCATGGTTCAAAGAACAGCATTAATGGAATTCAATTAATGTATTAAAATTGATAAGTAATTGGAAAAGGTTGACCGCCTGGTGGGCAAATTGTCCACTTCTCACCACTTATATGAGGACAGCATCTAGGAAAGCACACAGTGATGTAATGGTCATTTTGGACATTCTTTCTCTTTCTCTCTCTCTGTTATGATTCCCATGTGTGTCCTGAATACATGTGAACTATTGTGTGAGAAGGTCTCACATAATGGGGCTCATCTTTTTCTCTGAGATCCATATGCTGAAACTACGTTCTGAGTTGCCCAAGTGCAAACTGATGCAACACAGATGCATAAATATTGCCTAGTAGGGCTCACTATTAGGCCAGAACATATTTCAAGTACGTAAGAACACAAGAAGAGCTCTTCTGGATCAGGCCAGTGCTCCCTCTAGTCCAGCAACTGGTGTACAGGGACAAACAATCTCCAATAGTGGAATTATAACACTACCATTGATAGCCTTATTCTTCATGAATTGTTCTATTCATCTTTTGCAGGTTGGTGGCCATGACGACTTTTTGTGGGAGTGAAATACAGTTTTCAGTATGTGCTGTGTGAATAAATACTTCCTTTTCTCCGTCCTGAATTTTCCTGTGTTCAGCTTCGCTGCATGTCCTAATGAAGAGAAGAAGAAACGGTTTTCTCTCTCCACTTTCTCTGCACCATGCACATTTTTTTTTTTTACTCTTTCTTGCCATTTCTCTAAACTGAAAAGCCTCAATTATTGCAACCTTTCCTCACAGTGTAGCCACTCTATCCCCTTGATCATTTTGGCTGCCCTTTTTTGAACCTTTTTGAGTTCTACAATATTTTGAGGCGAGGTGACCAGAATTGTGTGCAGTATTCAAAGCGTGGTCATGTCATAGTTATATGAAGTAGATTTTCGAAAAGGCTCAGGAACAGATCCCTTCACACAGTTGTGGCAAGGAATATCTTCCAATGGTCCAGAGAAAAAGCATTTAGTTCTGTATTTATTTCTTATTTTCCCTTCAAGAAGCCTATCATCATACACAGATTTGGCTGACAGATAGTGGTGGGCTCAAGGTCATCCAAAAAGCTGCACGACTGAACAGAGATTTAAACACAAGTCTCCTAATTTGGCACAAAAAGGGGGCGAGAAGCTTTTTAAATATATCAGAAAACACATTGTATCAGGGGAAATCTACCAGGATGCATACCAGAGGGGAGTGGGACTAAATACAAAAGTGGGTGGGATATAGGGATGGGCCATTTTCTTTCTGCTCTGCCCCTGACTACCATCCTCTTCATTCTCATCCATGTGTTTGTCTGTTTGTCTTTCTCCTTTTTTCCTTTTACCCTTACCCCTGAAAACCCCCTGCTCTGGTAATTAGGCTTAGGTGCCCGTGTCCTCTTTTCTATAAGTGTGAATGCCATGTGGGTAGCAATTTGGTGGGAGTGGCAGCAGTTGAGGAAAAAAGAAACATTTGCCTAAATAGAAGTAAAATGGTGAGCAGCTATGATATAAGGACGATGGGTTCCCTCATTCTGGGTGGGATCACCTTCTCCTGGAAGTAATAGGTTCACAGCTTATAAGGGCTTGTGGACTGCTCCTGAATGTCAGCTTAAAGGTGCAATTGAGCTATATTGGTTTTTTCCTGATGGTGTTCTTTTTCACTTGATTAATGTCTCCTTAGGGATGCGGGTGGCGCTGTGGGTTAAAGCACAGAGCCTAGGACTTGCCGATCAGAAGGTCGGCAACGAGGTGAGCTCCCATTGCTCGGTCCCTGCTCCTGCCAACCTAGCAGTTCGAAAGCATGTCAAAGTGTGTTCGAAAGCATGTCAAAAATTTCTGTGTGCTGCTCTGGTTCACCAGAAGCGCCTTAGTCATGCTGGCCACATGACCCGGAAGCTGTACGCTGGCTCCCTCAGCCAATAAAGTGAAATGAGCACCACAATCACAGAGTCGGTCACGACTGGACCTAATGGTCAGGGGTCCGTTTACCTTTTAATGTCTCCTTGCAGTTGGGATGAGGAAATTCAGGAAATAGTGAGGAAGACTGCATCAGACCATTCCAACATTTTCTTCCATGTAGGGAGGAAACTTTTGATAAACAGGTACACCCAGGCTGCTTTCAATGTGGCAAGGTTGGCTTCACATAATGCACTGCCATTTAGAGAAAACCAAACAGGCCAGGGACAGGTTACTTTGAAAATTCCTTAGTCCCATCCAACCCTGTCCAGGCTTTGAAATCAGTCTCAGAGGTGTTGCGTTCAATGCTGTTGTGTAGCGTTTGACAAGTGAGTCCGATGAAGAGGGCGTTTTTGCCATGACTGTGGAACACTCTTTTAGCCTTGATCCATCAGACATCCTCTAGGCTCCTTTTCTGAAAACACATCTTTAACTTTTGACAGTTAATTATAAAAATGGCTCAGTTTTTAGTATTAATTAAAATGTATCGGGCCTTTGAACTGCTGTTGATTTTTAATGTGATTATTTTAATTGTGTTTTATGCTGTATTATGTATATTTTGTTGCGAGCTGTTCCAATTATGAAAGCAGAAGAGTAGAATATAAATAATAATGTCATCAGCATCAACAGCAAATGCTATAAAGTCTCAGAAGAGAGCATGAATGACAGCAGGGGAAGTTTACAACCCACTGCTCTGTAATCTTACAAAACCTTCATATCACATAATTTGCTTCATCACCCGGGTTTGAGCATTGCACTAGTCTCCCCAATCAAATGTTTATGAAATCTCAAGAAGACAGAAAATAGCAACAAACACTTCTGAAATAGAATATGTTTATTATGTATGCTTCATATAATATGCCATAAAATACTTGAAAAGTATGAGCTGAATCATGGAAATTGTTGAATATTATCCCTTTGTATGCATCCAATAATAATAATAATAATAAATTTTATTTATAACCCACCCTCCCCGGCCAGAACCGGGCTCAGGGTGGCTAACACCAGGAAAATTACAGTAAAAACATAATAGGAAAAAACCCCAATTTAAAATACAGGTTAAAATGCAACTTAAAATGCAGCCTCATTTTAGAAGTAGCCCATAGATCAAAACCATAAGGGGATGGAAACATAAGGGTCAGACTGAGTCCAAACCAAAGGCCAAGCGGAACAGCTCTGTCTTGCAGGCCCAGGGAAAAGATGTGTAGTCCCATAGGGCCCTTGTCTCTTGTGTCAGAGCGTTCCACCAAGCCGGGACCAGTACTGAAAAGGCCCTGGCCCTAGTTGAGACCAATCTAACCACCTTGCAACTTGGGACCTCCAAAATGTTGTCATTTGTGGACTTTAAGGTCCTCTGCAGGGCATATCAGGAGAGGCAGTCCCATAAGTACGTGGGTCCTAGGCTGCCTAGGGCTTTAAAGATCAAAACCAGCACCTTAAACCTGACCCTGTACTCTACCAGGAGCCAGTGCAGTTGGTAAAGCACTGGATGAATGTGATCCAGCGGTAAGGACCCAGCATGCAACAAATGATATGCTAAATGGCTAGATCATGGTACATAATTGTGACCACTGCAATGTCCCTTCAGCTTCTGGCAGCTACATGGACCAACAACAGAAACCAACAACAGAGTTTCATTGTTCTGTTGCACCAATGCAGTTCAACCTCAGCGGCTGAAATACGAACCCAGGAGGAAAACAACATCTTAACTAGCCATCCTCTTCTGAAACCTCAGCCCTCCAGATGCAGTGCAGTGTAAATATAATGGAGACTGAATTAAATCGTATTGTAGTGGCTTCTAAGCAGCAAGCACTTAGAGTGTAACTAATTAACACCTTGGGCTACAGTAGCTTAGAAGAACAGATGAGTTCTCAGGTAATGAGTGTGCTTGAGGAAAATTCTGACATTTAGAGATGATGAGTTTAGTCTGACTTTGCCAGTTCATCTTTTCAAAACCTGTCTTGTTCTTTAAAGAAAAGGAACAACCACAGGTTTCCAGCATATGCTCACACAGAGGCACAAATTGTTTGAGACACAATTCACAAGGCAACATCTGGGCTGAATCTATATTTCCTCATTGGGCAAATGAGAAATTTGTATCTATATTTCCCCATTTTATTACTGTATCAGTTGAGATGAGTACTGTAACCTGGGTTGGGTCAATCTTCATCAAATATACAGGCAGGCAATGAGATGACTTCACCACCCATTCAGCTTTCATTCCAGATTATGCTCCTATATGGCTCTAACTCACCTGTTGGTATGCAAAGGCTCTCACATGAATTCCCACTTGGAACATATCTGCACTTCAGATATCTAGCAGCTCCTAAATGGCTTGAAATTGATTCAATAGTCCTGGCTTCCTCCCAAGAATCCTTTGTGTGGTAGTTTTCTGAGAGTACTAAGAATGAAGTGTGACAGAGAGTCAGGGCCAGATTTAGGTTTGATGAGGCCCTAAGCTACTGAAGATAATGGGGCCCTTTATATGTCTAGCTGTCCTTTGTCAACAACAAATTGTTGCTGTTTTTAGTGTTGAATATATAGTAAAATTCATGTTAAATTGCTGTTTTAGGGGTTGTTTTTAAAAGTCTGGAACGGATTAATTCATTTTGCATTACTTTCTATGGGAAAGCGCACCTTGGTTTTGGAACACTTGGGTTTTGGAACAGACTTCTGGAACAGATTAAGTTTGAGAACCAAGGTACCACTGTATATAGAAATGAGCAAACCAGTGATATTTTAGGGAGCAGGCTAGCAGGCGGGGCCCATTGCTTACATCATAGGAGCCTACACAACACAAAACACTGTTGCTGTATGTAGGTTTTATTTTATTTGCTTTTTTATCTTATATTTTGGAAATGTACATTCAGGTTTTTTCCCTTTAAATCTTTTTTGGGCCCCCAAGAGAGTGGGGCCCTAAGCTATAGCTTGTTTAGCTTATACGTAAATCCAGCACTGCAGAGAGTGAAGATGTGAAGAGTGAAGAATGGAGACAGAAAGACAGAAAGTGAGGATGGAGACAGCTATTCCAAAATATTCTGAAGTTCTGGTTTGCATTTGCTTCACTTCAAGGAACTAGTTCCTAAGCACAAAATGTGTGTTCAAACCACATCTGCCATACTTAGGATATATGACCACAGTTCTATGTACACTGACCTGAAAGCAAGTCCCACTGAACTCAAGAGGACTTACTTCCACCCACACTTAGCATAAAGAGGTGAAAAACTTGTTTGTGAGTTAATTGGGACCATAACTTGATTAGCATAAGGAAAGGACATCTGCAGTGAAATCTGTGCAGGAACATGCTGGCTAAAGCAGGAACCACCTAGTAGACTCTTCCCACTGTCTTGCCAAGGGTGAGCATAACCCTGTTTGGAGTTGCAGCCAGTGCTCTGACTGCTTCCTACCCTTCTGGCCACATATTTCCAGTAGTGGATAGCATGACGGGGTAGCGGTGCTCACCTTACCTCCAGCTGATTATGTTACTGGTGCTTCCTAGGACGTAGAGAGGGTGACAAGGTCAGCATGGTGCCAAGCACCAGCAGAGCCAGTCTGGTGCTCCTACCAGTGACTGTGCTGACCTTGCTGCCATCTTTCCCTCTGCCACCTAGTAAGCAGCAGCGGCATGACACACATGGTCATGTGAGCACCACAGCCCCACCTAACCATCCACCACTGCATATTTCTAGTACTGAGGTAGGCCTCATGAGTTACAACTGCTGTAAGCCCCAAAACTCTGGTTGTGTGACTCAGACAAGCACCAAAGAGATTCCTTTCCCTGCTCCGAGGTTCCAAAACCCTCAGTAAAGAAGAAGTATCTTTATTATGTCCATAGGCCAGCATAAAGTAAGAGCATGTACATACATAAGTATGTATAGGCAATAGGGCAACTATAGAAGTAGGGGCTACAAAACCCTCAGTAAAGGTCTAGAACAGTGTTTCCTCAAACTTGGGTCACCAGTTGTTGTTGGACTACAACTCAAATCATCCCTGACCACTGGTCCTGCTGGCTAGGGATGATGGGAGTTGTAGTCTAACAACAGCTGGAGACCCAAGTATGAGGAAACACTGTTCTAGAAAATCCACCCTTCATTTTCTTGGTGCCGCCAGACACACATGGGACACACCGTGCTTATACAGTGGTACCTCGGGCTACATACGTTTCAGGTTACATACGCTTCAGGTTACAGACTCCACTAACCCAGAAATAGTAACTCAGGTTAAGAACTTTGCTTCAGGATGAGAACAGAAATCATGCTCCGGCGGTGCAGCAGCAGTGGGAGGCCCCATTAGCTAAAGTGGTGCTTCAGGTTAAGAACAGTTTCAGGTTAAGAACAGACCTCCAGAACGAATTAAGTACTTAACCCGAGGTACAACTGTATGTCTTAATTTCCCACACTGTCATGTTTTTCTGACTGGATTGCCTATGCTATTCATTGGCACCTCCTAATCCACTAATTGCAGAGCAGACAAAACAAACAAACTGAGCCATTTGTCAATCTGGGTAATGAGGAATTTACTTATTCACTCATTCCATTCATGAGCCGCTTAATAAAAATATTCTCTAGGCAACATGCAGAATAAACACAATAAAAAACAAGAGATAAAATAACTCAGCAATAAAACCAAGCAAGCAATGATACAGTGATAAAATCCAGAACTAAAAGTCAACTCACAAGATGCACGCAAGTCAGTCCCTGGCAACCACTTCATTCAAAATAGCAAGAGGGCTCAGCACACCCACCAAAGCTAAACATACAAGCAAGTCAATCACCATCACTCTGTAAGGACTAAAATAGTTTATATTAAACAATGGTAGAATAATATTAAAGTATGTTTTAAAGTAGTTTTTTTTTAAAAAAAAAGTGCCTGGGAGAAGAGGACAGCATTTGACAGAGCGAGGGGCTTCACTGTCAAGAAATCCCTTATAGACACCCTCATTTTGAAAATGGACTTTGAGAACGGACCCCAGGTCTAGGTATCTACATAGGGGAAGAGATTTTCCTTTAAGAGCTGTAGACCCAAATCATATGGGTTTCTTTCCAAATTAAAAATTAGTGCTATGCCAAAATCTGCCCTCCAGTTTCATGAAAGTTTTCTTCCCCTAAAGAAGAGGCTTCCATTCTTCTGCTTTGTTCTTGGGGCACTTGAGAATTGCTTTAGAATTTTGGTGTGTTAGGAATAGACAAAACAAACATCACAGTTCACATTCAGAATGCAATGAACATGACTACAACAATCTTAATTTACACAGACATATATATATATTCATTTTTTGTGAGCATTTTCCAGCAATGCAAAGTTGTTAAAGAAAGCAAAAAAGAGATAGAAAAATCTCTTTTGGAAATGTAAATTAAAAGATGGTGAACTCTTCCACATGTGGTGGACTTGCGAAAAAATGAAAAAACTTTTGGGACCTGATTTATAACGAAATGAAAAAACTGTTTAAATATACATTCCCAAAGAAACCAGAGGCTTTCCTGCTAGGGATAATAGGAGATGAAGTAAAAATAGAGGATTGTAAGTTATTTATGTATGCTACGACTGCTGCTAGGATTCCCATGGCCCAGAAATGGAAATCCCAGGAGATCCCAACATTAGTGGAGTGGCAAGTGAAGATGTTTGAATATGCGGAGTTGGCGAAAATGACTAATAAGATTAGACATCAAAAAGTAACAAAGTTCGAAGAGGAGTGGAATAAATTTGTTGTATATATACACGGAATAATTGTAGAAGTTTAAAAACTGTAGCAGGATTAACTTAAATCTTGTGATGTAGGAAGAATCTGTAGCAGTAGGTGTTAATGTG
The DNA here is from genome assembly GCF_964188315.1 of Podarcis muralis. NCBI lineage: Eukaryota > Metazoa > Chordata > Lepidosauria > Squamata > Lacertidae > Podarcis > Podarcis muralis. Next base: position 34,333,035 of record NC_135665.1, read on the forward strand.
TGAAAGCCGAAGCAGAGAAAGAAGGAAGTCTGAGCGCAACAAAGCGCAGTGTAAATAAGAAAACACTAAGATGCTGGATGCAAGAGTTTATGTTTAAGTGGACTTTGTTTTTGGAAATGTGACTTATATTCTTTTTTGAGTTTGCTTTTGAAAACTTAATAAAAAGTATTTTAAAAAAAAAACTTTGCACTTTAAAAAATAGCATATTACCTTAGTAGATCACCTGTCCTGATACTGCAGGTAAAATACTAAGCCATCATGACCAGTAGCCTTACATGAATTTGTCCTTTTCAAAGTCATCCATGGTCAATCCCTATGGTTTGGGGTAGGAAATTCCATAGTTTGTGCTGTGTGAAGCCGTAATTCCTTCAGTCTGTCTTTCCCTGTTCCAGTTAGTAGCTTCTCACTTTCTGGTATTTGTGTTTAATTTTAATGAAAAGAAAATTAAAATCCAAGATCTTTCAGTGCTTTATGTTGTTTGGTCCTTAGCTGTGGGTGACTTTTACCCTTGCTTGGTCTTTGTATTCAGCAGTGACACATAAATTGGATACACTTCTTCCACTGATTCATTTATTTTCAGGATGGATCCTCTAAGGCCTTCTTCTCATTTAGCTCCCTCGCCTGTGAAGTAGGCAAAATGATTCATGGCTTGATAACAATGATTAATGCTGCGATGTCACATGTGGTCTTGTAAGGCTCTCATCTCTACTGACAGGAAGCATGGTGTTGAGTAAATAAGGTTCTTTTAAAAGTAGGGTGTTGGGTGGTGAACCTATCTGGAGAAAATGCTGATTATTTCTCCTTGCCTTCTGGAAAAAAACCAAAACAAAATCTACCTGAAAGTCAACATGTTAAAAAGATGAGGGTCTGACAGCTCTGTACTATGCTTTTAGGTAACTTTCGTTTATTAAAGCTACACAGAGGAACCAAGTTGTTCTGCATATTTTTCTAAGCCAGTTTTGGCAGGGATATACCGAATTACTAATTTTTTATCCACATTTCTTCAGAAGTAGCAATGGAAGGTATTCCTTATGCTCTCCATATCTTCATTTACTGTGTCTCTAAGGAATTGCCATTATTCCAGATTCTTCATAACATAGGGATGTAGTAGCAACTTAGCTCTTAAAATGCACTATTTGTTGAATACTGACAATAAGCAATAACCAATCTTTATCACATATTTGCCTTGTATAAAGAATACTTTTAAATGTCAGCAGTTATATGCTAAACACACTTACTAGGCAGTAAACACTGTTTAAACACTGCTGGAATTGCTTTGGAGCTAATACACATGGGATTACGATGGCCAGTTGCAAAACCTTACACGATTACTAAGAAGTTCCACTGAGCTTACTTCTGAGTAAACATGCTTAGGATCACTATTGCAAACATGCAATAGAATCACACAACATAAAGACAGACATTCTTCTACCATTATACACCTATTGAGTTGTATTCAATGTTATTCCTACTGGAAATAGACTCATTTAAATTAACGGACATCACTAACTTAGGTTCATTAATTTCATCAGGTCAAGTACAGTATGAGTTTAATTCAAGGATTGGTGAATCTGTCAATTTTGGTTTTTCTCAGTTTCTTCTTTCTGCACCATTTTTTTAACTTTGTTTCTCTGCTTTTCTAAATCAGTTTGTGGTTATTATTATTATTTTAAAAACAAATCCTCATTCAGTAGCATTTCAGTGTATTCATAATATACACATCTTTGTTTGCAATTTTGCTCAATATACATATTTTTGCAAAACAATCTTCTATTATATAATGATGTTTTTGGATGCTGTTTTCATTAATGTATGCAGTTCTGTACATGTTGCTTGGCTGACAAACTCAGGAGAAGTGTGAATTTCTGTGGAAGGCTGTGTTTTCATTGCACAATTTTTCTAAGGTTCACCTACAAATGCAAACTGATCAAATTTCTCCCTCATCACTAGATACAGCCTGCAGTTGCTGTTCTTTCACTCAGTAAGTAATTTGGTATTTTACATGGGGAAACGGTTTTATGGAGGTGGGACTAAATTAAGCTACAGTTAGTTACATCTGCAGGAAAAAATGTTATTTCAATCTAAGACTGGAAATATAACTCACATATAAATTACTGATGTTACACTGCACCTGGATGGAGGTGATTTTTGTTCAGTACTGTGTGTGTGTGTGTGTGTGTGTGTGTGTGTGTGTGTATTGACATATGTCAGGGGTTCAGGAGCAGAGGGACAGGAAAGGGAGGAATTAGAGACCGAGGGAGAGGAATCCGAGGGAGAGGTCAGCGATGATAGCCGTCCGAGGTCTCTAAGTCTCTCCAGCGAATCAGAGGATTCACAGAAAGGGGCTCCCGTGGTCAGAGCTAGGGGGTTGCCAGAGGGAACACCTCAGGAAGGAGGGGCCAGAGGGGACTCAGAGAGCAGCAGCTGGAAATCGGGACCAGCTTCCCCACCGGAGAGCAGTAGGGGGGAGGAGCCCCAGGCATCGGCAGCAGGCAGCTTTCCGTCAGCGGAAGGACATGAGTCAGGGTTAGCCACGCCTGCATCAGAGAGCGAGGAAACGGTCAAAAGGAAGGTCAGGGGCAGCGCGCGCGCGCCAAGTTCAAATGTACAAGAGGGTGGCGCAATGAGCAGCCCGGAGAGGGAGCCGGGTCCCAAAGCCCGCCGAAGAGAGGGGGAGGAGTCCGAGGGGTCCGCATCCGAGGCGTCCAGGAAGGAAGGCACCCCGGGGGGTAGTAGGACCCAGAGGCGGAAGGAGAAACGAAGAAGGTGGAGTAAGGCTAGAGTCTTAAACTGGTGTACAGGGGGCGGAGACTCAGACGAGGCTTCGCTGGTCTAGGGTCTAGACGTAGAGACGCACGCTAGGGCTTGAAAATGGGAACTAAACTTCAATAAAGACTTTTGTACAGTTCTGCTGGCTAGCGTTGGTCTTCTGTGAGCTGGGACCTGGAGGCAGTCTCTGACAGTAAGCCTCGTCTCTGATTTCATCGGTTTTCTTCGCCTCAAGCATCGCTACGGGAGCGAGGCAGGGAGGGCAGAAGACTGGTGCCTTGCGAGCTCACAAAAGTCAGGCGAGATGACTACAGAACAGAAAATAGCTTCCCTGCAAGAAGCGGTGACACAACTCAGCGCTGAAATAATCGCATCCAGGAAGAGAGAGGAAGAAGCGGCGGCTGCCTGCAGAGATCTTCAAGCCAGGTTGGAAGGGCTTGCGAAGCAGGGGCTACCGGGACCCAGATCCGAGGGGATTGGGTTGGGGAAGAGAGGAGGCAGCATTGTATCTCATTTTGATGGGAATTTGCAGCAGTACCCCAATTTCCGAGCAGACGTGCTGTTTGCGCTGCAGCTGTTGGATAGAGACTTTAGAGATGAGCAAGAGAAAGTGGGGTTCATCTTGTCCCATTTGCATGGGGACGCGAAAGCATGGCTGCGCAATCTGTGGAGGGATAAGGATCCAGCGCTCCAAAGCGCAAATGCATTCATTAAGGCAATGGATTCCTGTTTCTTATCAAACATAGACATTGACATTGCCCGGAAAGACATATTTGGGCTAAGACAAGGGAAAGCCAGCGTCAGGCAGTATCATTCCCGGTTTTTTGCATTGGTCAACGCGCTGAATTGGGATAAGGATTCTCCGCCAGTTAGAGACCTTTTTTTGGAGGGATTGAGCCCACAGATCAAGGATGAGATGGCACGGGGAGAGAGACCCACAACCACTCAGCAAGTGGTTGAAAGAGCGCTATCGATTGGGGTGAGGCAGGAAGAACACCCATGGAGCAAAGAAGAAGGGCGTTGGGGACGCACACCAGCGAGAGTGCCCCCCCTCTTGCCCAGAGATGCAGCGCGTGCGCAGTCCACGCCTCCACAGGGAGGGGGAGAAGAGCAGATGGAGATTGGCGGTGCTAGGGCTCACTCAGCTACCAGAGCCTTAACACCGGGAGCAGTCAAACCGAAGCTGCCTAGAGGGAACAGGAAGTGCTATATATGTGATAGTGGACAGCACATGGCGAAAGAGTGTCCCCAGAGGCTCCACAAGCACACTGCAGCTTCAGTGACAGTACTGGAAACAACTCAGCAGAGAGAACCACAGCAGGGAAACGACGGAGTCTGGCTGGAAAAGGAGGCACTGGGGCCCAGCCAGACGAGTCAGTGAGGAAGTCCCCAGAGATTTTGCAGCCCACAGACCCCCTCCCGCCCAAACCAGTGGTGCAGCTCACCGCATCGCTCCAGCTGCCCAATGGACTCACCTTAGAAGTGCCTATTACAATTGACTCTGGCAGTAATGCAGACTTTATAGGACTGGAGTTCATTCAACAACACAACATAGCGTTACTGCCAGCCACGCTGCCCCTGAAGGTTGTCACGGTGGATGGCAGGGAACTGCTAGGGGGGCAGGTGGTACAGCAGACGCCGCCGATGGTGATGCAAATTGGGAATCACCAGGAGGTCATCAGCTTCAATGTCACCCAACTGTCGGACACGCCTGTAGTATTAGGCATGAGTTGGCTGCACAGGCACAGCCCAGCATTGGCTTGGTACCAGCGCCAACTGACTTTCGGCTCCTCCTACTGTGCGGAACACTGCATTATACCCAGCCCGGAAGGGGAAGAGGAAGACCCGCACTTACAGTTGGGCACGCTGCAAGCAGTACCCCTCAAGTATGCGGAGTTTTTGGAGGTGTTCTGCAAGAAGGAGGCGGACAAGCTACCTCCTCACAGACCCTATGACTGCAAGATTGACCTCCTGCCGGGGGCGACGCTGCCAACTGGGAAACTGTACTCCATGTCTGAGGATGAACTGCAGGAACTCAGGGAGTTCATAGATCACAATTTGAAGCGTGGGTTCATCCGGGAGTCAAAAGCGGTGGGAGGCAGTCCAGTATTCTTTGTGAAGAAGCGGGACACGCCCCAAAAGAGGCTGGTGGTGGACTATCGAATTTTAAACTCGAAAACCAAGCCCTCAGCCTTCCCCATGCCCAAGATAGACGACCTGCTCGCGACGGTGCGGAAAGGACGCGTTTTCACCAAATTGGATCTACGTGGGGCGTACAACCTGATTCGCATGCGCGAAGGCGACGAGTGGAAGACGGCCATGTTCACGCCACTGGGCACCTACGAATACAGAGTTTTGCCCTTCGGATTACAAAATGGCTCTCACTGTTTCCAAGCCTTTATGCATCATGTGCTGGCGGGGCTCCTTTACAAGAAGTGCGTATGCTTCCTGGACGACATCCTGATTTTTTCAGAATCGCGAGAGGCGCACGAGAGGGATGTCAGGGAAGTTCTGCAGAGACTGAAGGAGCACAGGCTGTACACCAAGCTGGAGAAGTGCCAGTTCGACATGACGGAGGTGGATTTCCTGGGATACAAGTTGTCGGACACAGGGCTCGCCATGGACAGCGCCAAGGTTCGCGCAGTTTTGGACTGGAAAAGCCCACGCAATCGGAAGGAAGTCCAGCGGTTTGTCGGCTTTGCCAACTTTTACCGCAAGTTCATCAAGGGATTTGCCATGCAGACAGCGGCCATCACCGACACGCTCAGCTCCAAGAAGAAGAAATTCATCTGGACGGAGCAAGCGGAGCAGTCCTTTCAGAAACTCAAGCGTCTCTTCGCGTCCGAAGAGCAGCTGCTGCATGTGAATCCCAGCAGACCCATGAGGGTGGAGACAGACGCCTCAGACAGAGCCGTGGGAGCTGTCCTGTTGCAACAAGACCAGCAGGGGGACTGGAGGCCGTGCGCCTTCTACTCGAGGAAGCTCAGCAAGTCGGAGCAGAATTATACCATCTGGGACAGGGAGTTGCTAGCCATCCATGCAGCGTTCAAGGCATGGCGGCACTTCCTTATCGGAGCCAGACACACAGTGCAGGTCCACACGGACCACAAGAATCTGGAGTACTGGCGCACGGCTAGGTTCCTCAACCAGAGACACATTAGATGGGCAGAGTTCTTCGCGGACTTCGACTTCAAGATAGAGTACATTCCAGGCGACAACAACGTGATGGCGGATGCATTGTCCAGAAAGCCGCAATACCTTGAGGAGGCGGCACCGTCGGCGGCCAAGCACATTTTCGCACCGGAAGCGTGGGCATGCGCGTCGGCAACCGTGGACCTGGACGCCGTACGTCGCGCGCTGCGGGAAGACCCCTTCGCACAGGCCAAGATGGAGGAGGTGCACAGGGGCACAGCGAAGGCCGACGAGTTCCAGATACGCGATGGGTTGCTCCTCCACAAGGGAGCACTCTACGTGCCGGGAGACGACCTCCGCGCAAGGGTACTGCAGCAGCTACACGACGCTCCCACCGCCGGGCACTTTGGCAAAGAAAAGACGGTCGAACTAGTAGCCAGAGACTTTTGGTGGCCCAAGATGCGAGGGGAAGTAGCGGATTACGTCTCGAGATGTGACACCTGCCAAAGGGCCAAGTCAGTTCACAAACCGCCGGCGGGACTGCTGGAACCGCTGCAGACACCGTCTGAACCGTGGGAGAGGGTGGCCCTGGACTTCGTCACGAATCTGCCCAGTTCGAGGGGCAAGACAGCAGTGCTAGTGGTGGTGGACATGTTTACTAAAATGGCACACTTCATTCCGTGTGCGAAGGAAGCCACGGCAGAACAGACCGCCAAACTGTTCATAGACCACGTGTTCAAAGTCCACGGTCTGCCACGGTCTATTCTCTCCGACCGGGGGCGACAGTTCATCTCGAACTTCTGGCAGAAGCTGATGGGCATTCTGAACGTCAAAGTCAATTTGGCGTCGGCGAGACACCCACAGACCAACGGGCAAGCGGAGAGGGTCAACGCCATCATGCAGCAGTACCTGAGATGCTACGCCAATCAGCAGCCCACGACATGGGTGGACTACCTGCCACTCGCCGAGTTCGCTTACAACAATACGAAGCACGTGTCGACGGGGGTGACGCCGTTCTTCGCCAACAACGGGAGGCATCCCAGAACCTTCCCGAGTTTAGAGAGAGTGGGGGAGGGGGAGCCACAGGCAGCGGAAGCCTTAGCGTTGGAGTTGCAGGAAGTCCACGAACAGCTCAGGAGGCAGTTAGAACTAGCAAAACACGCATACAAAGTGCAGGCCGACAGACACAGAAGAGTTGGGGAAGACATACAGGTGGGAGACTGGGTCTGGTTAGCAGCGCAAGCAGTGCCGACCAGATCGTTAGCGAAGAAGAAGCTAGGACATAAGCAGCTAGGACCTTACCAAATCCAGGCACAGGTCAATCCAGTGGCCTTCCGGTTGGCTCTTCTGGAGGGTTCCAGAATGCATCCGGTGTTCCATAGATCGGTGCTCACGCCCTACAAAGCACCTCATAGATTTCAGGAGCCAGACACAGCACCAGACCCGCTCAGAGAAGGGCCCAGGAAGGGGGGGTCGCCAAGGAGGGGGCACATCAACGAGGTCACAGAGATTTTAGACTCGAGATGGGGGGAAGAGGGAGTAGAATATCTCCTAGCCAGAGAGGGTACCCCGGCCAGTGCCAACAGCTGGGTACCGGACTACGCTTTGGAGGAGCCTCTGCTCAAAGAGGAGTTTCATGCCCTCTTCCCACACAGGCCCATGCCAGCCGAGTATTTCGACGACTGGCTCTTCACACCCACTCTTTCAGCCAGCACATTCCAGGGGTTCGCCTCGGACGAGGAACAGGCCCCAGTCACGAGCTCCCAGGTGGGTTCACCAACGGGGTCTGCCTCAGACCGCTCTTATTGGTGGGACGATCGACAAGAGGAGCAGTGGCGCAGGAAGTGGCTGAGGGGTCCTTGGCTGGGACCACCCGAAGAGGGGGAGGGGGTGAGACGGACATGGACGTGTTGGGGGAAGACGTGGGGTTCGAGCACGGAGACAGAGAGATGGAAGCAGAGGAGAGCGACGTCGACGAGTACATGGGGGACGAACTGTATCCTGCACGCACCCCCGCTACGACGGAGCACCCAGTACCCACACTGGAAGGAGGGGAGGAGGGAGGGGGGGCTTCGAGGGGGGGATGGATGTCAGGGGTTCAGGAGCAGAGGGACAGGAAAGGGAGGAATTAGAGACCGAGGGAGAGGAATCCGAGGGAGAGGTCAGCGATGATAGCCGTCCGAGGTCTCTAAGTCTCTCCAGCGAATCAGAGGATTCACAGAAAGGGGCTCCCGTGGTCAGAGCTAGGGGGTTGCCAGAGGGAACACCTCAGGAAGGAGGGGCCAGAGGGGACTCAGAGAGCAGCAGCTGGAAATCGGGACCAGCTTCCCCACCGGAGAGCAGTAGGGGGGAGGAGCCCCAGGCATCGGCAGCAGGCAGCTTTCCGTCAGCGGAAGGACATGAGTCAGGGTTAGCCACGCCTGCATCAGAGAGCGAGGAAACGGTCAAAAGGAAGGTCAGGGGCAGCGCGCGCGCGCCAAGTTCAAATGTACAAGAGGGTGGCGCAATGAGCAGCCCGGAGAGGGAGCCGGGTCCCAAAGCCCGCCGAAGAGAGGGGGGAGGAGTCCGAGGGGTCCGCATCCGAGGCGTCCAGGAAGGAAGGCACCCCGGGGGGTAGTAGGACCCAGAGGCGGAAGGAGAAACGAAGAAGGTGGAGTAAGGCTAGAGTCTTAAACTGGTGTACAGGGGGCGGAGACTCAGACGAGGCTTCGCTGGTCTAGGGTCTAGACGTAGAGACGCACGCTAGGGCTTGAAAATGGGAACTAAACTTCAATAAAGACTTTTGTACAGTTCTGCTGGCTAGCGTTGGTCTTCTGTGAGCTGGGACCTGGAGGCAGTCTCTGACAGCATATATAAAACATGTATAAGATATATAGGAATGGACCCTGCCCCTCTCAAATGCTCAGGTAAAATAGGCTGGCAGGTAAGTAGAGAATTTCAATGTACGCAATACTTTATAGCAAGCTCATCCTCATTCATGCTGTTGAAAAAGTCCTCAAGATAGAATATAAGTCTGTTTAAAAAATCCACACAGGAATAGAGCAAGACATAGATTAAGAAATCCAGAGACTAACACAGGATGGGACAGAGTGGAACAGATTTGTCCATCCCTACAAGTAACATTAAAAACTTTTTTCAGTGATTTCCACTAAGTATATGAGGATCTACTAGACAATTTAGTCCTTAAATCATGAAAAAAAATGTGTGTGTGTGTGTGTGTGTGTGTGTGGTGTTACATATTAGAGATAAGCATATAATATCACTAATTTTAGTTTTATTTCAAGTAAAATAGTGTGTCATTTGAGTGCAGGAAAAAAATCAGAAAGGAGCAAAACAAAAGCACAGTAATTAAACGTTTGTTTGCATGTAGTAGAAGTTATAAATTGAGGATCCTCCTTACAGTACATTGTACTGAACATAGTTTTACATGACTTCATGCGATTTTAAGAACATCAACCTAATCAGTGCAGCAGTACCCAACAGAGTTGAATAAAAAATAGGGCAAGTAAATGATTTTTCAAAGTTTTCTTGGGTTTTAGTACAGGCACAGCATGAATTGATTTGACACAGGCTGATTTAAGATGTGTATCCACCTAGTAGAATTTACTATTTTATGAACAGGAGACCATAATGCAGCAGATGGTCTGGTTTGGAGAGCAGTCTACTGGGATCTCTTCAGCTATGCCTGAACAGTTTTCTGTGTATTTCACAATGTCTGTCATTCCATGATGTGTCTTTGGTAGTCAAAGTCTTCACCAGGTTAAAGATAAGAAGAATTTTTTAGTAAAAGAAGAAAGAAATTGAAGGTTTGCAACAGATGCATCCATGATCAAAATTTGTTGCTATTAATAATGCAACAGGGGAAAAATTAGAGATGTGATAAACCTGCCCCTTTATTTCTTCTCAGTTTTCAGCAGTTTCGTGCCCTGGTGTTGAGTATCTATTGAGTGTCCAAACAACTTCTGCACATACATGCATCTTCCATGACCACTGAAAAATGATTCCTGATATATACATCCCTGTCCTTTCATGCATGATCATTTACAGCAGTCCTGGAAAATGGAACACCAATCATGAATTATCTAGCTTATTTAATTGTTTTATTTATTTCCTTTATACACAACTTTTATCTTCCCAGGATCTCAAGATGGTCACATGGTTCTCCTCCTCATTTCAGCCTCACAACAATTTATAATGAAATGATTTTAGAATGTTTTATCATTTTACTGTTGTTAGCCGCTCTGAGCCCAGCTTCGGCTGGGGAGGTCGGGATTTAAATAAAATATTATTATTTTATTATGTGAGGTTAAGATTTTATTATGTGAGGAGAGCCAGTGTGGTGTAGTGGTTAAGAGCGGTAGTCTCGTAATCTGGGGAACCGGGTTCGCGTCTCTGCTCCTCCACATGCAGGTGCTGGGTGACCTTGGGCCAGTCACACTTCTTTGAAGTCTCTCAGCCCCACTCACCTCACAGAGTGTTTGTTGTGGGGGAGGAAGGGAAAGGAGAATGTTAGCCGCTTTGAGACTCCTTAAAGGGAGTGAAAGGCGGGATATCAAATCCAAACTCTTCTTCTCTTCTTAAGACATAGTGAAAGGGACGCGGGTGGCGCTGTGGGTTAAACCACAGAGCCTAAGACTTGCCGATCAGAAGGTCAGCGATTGAAATCCCCTCGACGGGGTGAGCTCCCATTGCTTGGTCCCTGCTCCTGCCAACCTAGCAGTTCGAAAGCACGTCAAAGTGTAAGTAGATAAATAGGTACCGCTCCGGCGGGAAGGTAAACGGCGTTTCCGTGCGCTGCTCTGGTTCACCAGAAGTGGCTTAGTCATGCTGGCCAGATGACCCAGAAGCTGTACACCGGCTCCCTCAGCCAGTAAAGCGAGAGTGTCGCAATCCCAGAGTCGATCATGACTGGACCCAATGTCAGGGGTCCCTTTAACTTTACCTTTTAAGACATAGCCCACTGAGCTTCATAGCTGAATGGGGATTTGAACCTTGTTCTCCCAGGTCCTAGTCCAACACTCTAACCATTGCACCACACTGGCTCATGTAGTTGCACTTCTGTTGAAGGATCAGGCACAGCTTGGTGAGGAGGAAGACCTGCTGCTAAATCTATCATTGGAGAATCAAATGCCTTCAGTGGTTTGATGTGCATTTTTCCAGCTACAGCCATTCCTGGATCATAATAGCTACATCATAGTAATCCATTGTATTTATTTACTTTAAAGCATTTATGTACCGCAAATATCTCTTATTCGTGCTCTATTAACCTGTCAGTTGGATTACCGTAATGTGCTATATATTGAAGATTGTCTCGAAGCTGCAGCTAGCACAAAATATGACCACTAGAACACTTACTGGGTCAGCAAGGTGAAATAATACTACACTAGTTTTGAAGACTCTGCGCTGGCTGCCAATATATTACTGGACTCACATCATGGTGTTGACTTTAACATTCAAAGCCCTGTATGATCTGGGACCCAGGAACCTGAAGGAGTGCCCATAGCAGTCTGCCTTTGTTGTAAGTTCTGCAGGAGACGCCTTTCCTATAGTCCCAACAATGGGGAAAGGTGGCCCCCCAAAACTGACTGAGGCTTGGAAAACCCACATCTCATGAGATTTCACGCACTCACTTTTTGCAGTGACAGGCAAGTAACAGTCCTTGCAAGATTTATTCTGCAGTAGCTTATGGCATTTGGACAGCTCCCTCAGCACTACCATAGACTGTTGGATTATCGTTACCATCTCCTACACCGTGCAGTCACCTGCCCCTTCCTGTAGAAGCAATTCCTTGAAGGTAGCAGAACACATATTGAAACCTGGTTTATTTATTATTTAAAGTTACTGACATTTATCTAGAAACAAACAAAAAAGAATTGTAAAAATGAAGGTATTGTACAACCTTACCACTACTACCAAGAAAGCCTTCTCTGACCTCACAGGCTGGTTATGATGATCTGAAAGGCCAGGGCAGGTCCATGTGGGAGCCACCAGCTTCTGTGGTAAACAATTGTTCTCCCACATTCTCAGTAATTTATTCAAAAATATCTAAAAGCTGCCATTTTAGCACTGGCCTCCAAGCTCCCATTAATTTTTCCTGCGGGTTCAAAAATCAAATCCTCCCTACCTGTTTTGTATATTATGGAACTAAAGCATATTTATTAACTAATATTAGTATTCTACAAATATTTCCATCTTTCCTAGTCATTATAGCATATTAGAAGCTGGTTATAAGTGAAAAGCATACCCTAGAACTAATAGCAATAGCTTAAAAGCTCAGAATGAAAATCTTTAATATTTAAAGTATAAATGATGGTGTGCAGAACAGAATGTTAGGCCACTGAAGCTTAAAATGAATAGGAAGGAACATAAACAAAAAATGTCCAACTTCAGGATGAAAGCTTAATGAGATACAACTGTAGTAAGTGAGGTTACTGCCAAGCACCACACATAATCAACATATTATATATGCTGGGTTACCTGGTCTTGAAAATAGTCACTAACAGTTTAAGACTTCAATCATAACTACATTTACTTGAAAGAATGTCCCATTGATTTCACTGAAACTTACTTCCAATTAGGACTGAAGCATTAGAAATGTTTTATTTACTAAGTCTCTCGTGCATCTTGACATTTTAAATTTCTGAAATGCCTTTGTTTTGTTTTTTGTTTCTGACCTTTTGCTAAATATCATATTTTGCATTGTATTTTGATAACTCAATAACTCTTTTTAAAAGAAGAAATCCTACCTATTTGAGCATTGAAGAGGTCTGCCAAAAGACTGAGACCAAACAATTTCATTTGATTTACCGATAATTCTATTTGTCCTTTTATAGATTTGAACGTGTAAAGCTTCCAGAATAGCATTCTGCTTTATTGTGGTAAAATTGTACTCAAAAGTAAACTTTTCCCCCTCTTGCCAGTGCTTTTGACATCACATATTTTATTTGCTTGCTTGCTTGCTTGTTTGTTTGAATTCTATTTATTTTATTGCCCTTTTGATTTATATTTAAGTTATACCCACTGGAATTAAGCCCCATTGTACCTAATGAGACTTACTTATGAGTAGACATATATAGGATTGCCCTGCCAGGCTGCAAAATTATGCATACTAAGTGGGAGTGAGCCTGACTGAGCTCAATCTGATTACTACTGAGCTAAACATGCATGGAATTGCTTGGTAAATGATATTTTTCCAATAATATTCAATTTCAAAGCAAATCTCTGTTGCTTGTGACCAAAGGTAGTTTTTACAACAACAAAGACCCAACATATTCTGATAAGATATAAATAATTTTGCATTTAGTAGATAGATACACACACAGAGACACATGCAATAAAGAGAATAAAAAGTCCCTCCAGGGGAACAGAGGGCATCATTCATATTCCTAATTTAACTGGTCATTTATTTATTTTTACAATTTCCCTCTATGCTCTGAAGACATTTCCTGTTAAATCTTCTAGCTTCTGTAGCAAATTGTTCCATTTGGTACATAATAAACATACCCATGTATGGCAACAGAACTCAGATTAGTGCATTACAGGACCAGGTCCTATAAAACAAATCCCTTTGAGGGATTATAATAAAGGGGCAGGTATAAAATATAGTGTGTCCAGGGAACACACACAGTGTAGATGATCTAAACTTTAGGTGCTAAACAAGGCATAGGCAAACTCGGCCCTCCAGATGTTTTGAGACTACAATTCCCATCATCCCTGACCACTGGTCCTGTTAGTTCGGGATGATGGGAGTTGTAGTCCCAAAACATCTGGAGGGCCGAGTTTGCCTATGTCTGTGCTAAAAGGAAATTAGAACACCATCCATTTGCATAAGCCAACAGTATTGTGAGGAAATTTGGACATGTGAATGTCTTCCTTAAAAAGAAAAGGTTAAAGAAATATGATTCACCATGATAGTCACATCTGAAATAAACATACCATCTGGAAATATGAGCGGATCAACTGAATAGATCAAATTGAATTAACTGTAAGAAAGTGTAAAGTGATACACATTGGGGCAAAAAATCCTGATTTCACTAATGGGGTCTGAAGTGGCAGTGATTGCCGAGGGACGAGACCTTGGGGTCAGTGAAAATGTTGGTGCAGTGTGCGGCAGCTGTGAAAAAGGCAAATTCTGTGTTAGAGGTGATTAGAAAAGGGAGTAAAAATAAAACTGTCAGTATTATATTGCTTATATGAGTCTTGTAGTATGACTGCATGTACGATACTGTGTATAGTTCTGGTCCCCTCAGTTCCAGAAGGATATTGTGTCAGTGTTTGAAAAAGAAAAGGTTCTGACCTCCTTTTTAATCCTTTGCCTAGTCCTCAGACCTTAGTTGGCACAAAAGAGTCTTTGAGAAAGAGTATTCTTGCAGAGTATTGCTGCTTTTATTCTTAAAAAGTCTTCTTCTCCAACCATGACCGACAGCTTTTACACACACCAAACGCAACCAGCATTCTACCATCCAACCAACCAACACCCAACACTAACATTGTCCACTCTACATATACAGGTACAATTTGGTGAAAAGTTGCATGAGTCATTGTAGGCCACTGACTTAGTTCTTTTAGCATTAAAGAAACAGCGGCCACTTTTTAGCTGTGACATATTGTACAGCTGGAAAGGGTTCATAAAAGAACAACCAAAATTATCCTGAGGTTGGAGCTCCTAGAATCATAGAATTATAGCGTCGGAAGGGACCCTGAGGGTCATTCAGACCAACTCCAGTGTAGGAATCCTGCCTACAGCCATCCCTGGGTGGGCTTGATCCAACATCCTTCTGGTTAACAGCCAGACACACTAACCCATTGCACCACCTAATGACTTCTACAAGAAAAAGTGACAACATTTAGGCTTTTTAGTCTAGAAACAAGGTGGGGAGGGGAAATGACAGAGATGGTGGAAGGAAGGTCAGATTATAAGTGAATGAATATATGGGATTATGAATGTTGTGGAGAAAGAAGATAGAGTCCACATTAGGGAGGGGGGTGGAAAACCTTAATTTCTGAAGAGCGAAGAGGTGCAGGAGGGAATTTATCCCTGCCAACAGAGAAAACGGCAACATTCATCATAACTGAACAGCATTTAGTGTGTGTGTAGCTGGGAAGGAGGATATGTTTATATTCCTGCTGCAGGAAATTAAACAGTATGGAAGCACTTCCTCTGTTGAAATAGCTCACACTTTTTCGAACTCCTTACATTTGTGCAGTGTTACCATGGACTTGGCTGGGAAATATTGGTTTGAAAGAAGAGTGAAAGTTCTCATGATAAATTTATTATTTATTTATTTATTTATTTATTTATGTGTTCCCATCTATAAAAAAAC
This sequence comes from Podarcis muralis, assembly GCF_964188315.1. NCBI lineage: Eukaryota > Metazoa > Chordata > Lepidosauria > Squamata > Lacertidae > Podarcis > Podarcis muralis. The sequence continues at coordinate 34,348,259 of NC_135665.1, forward strand.
TATTTTTACCTTTATTTTTACCTCACTCTCTGCCAAAAATGGAAAAAAGACACACACCCCAAATACACACATACACAGCACAATATGCCATACAACAATCAAATCACATAAAATAGTGTGACTGTACAAAGTGGAACCTTTCCAAATAGTGTCATAATGGTTCTTTAAAATATCTGGTGTTCAGCATTCTTTATAATAAAAAACTATGCTTCAAAAAATGATAACCTGAAAACTTGATTTAAGTCATAAGGCAAGAAATGCACAGAGCATTTCTGAATGCCTAAAATGCCTCAAGCAGAATTATAAATCAGTAATTCCCCAGGAGTGAGCTCCTGGGTTTCCTTAATGCCATACTGAACTGTATTTAACATATAAATCCAAAAGAAATCATCATACCTGTGTAGCATTTGGCATTCTTCGTTTTGTATTTTAGATTTATAGGCACAGTCATGACATCAGTAACAGCAAACACAAATATTCTAATGGTGCCCAAAATGTTTAAAAACAGTGCACAGTAACAAGATAAAATAAACCAAAAATGAAAGTATCTGTATTGATCAATGAGGGAAGGGGGGAGATAAATTAGAAACAGCATCACCATCATACTTTTATTAAGAGGACCAGCTGTACATTTCAAAGCAGTGAGGTAGATTTCCAACTTCACAGAACTCTCTGTAGGACTTGGTATTAAAAGTTTTACTGAGCTACAACAGTTTACCTGTGTCCTTGTTAATTCTGCTAAACCTCTCAGCAGCTTTTGCACCATGGTATCCTTCTGGTGCAGAATTCAGTGGACAAGTTGGTTTGAGCATATAAAAGGCCAATCCTGGCCCAGCTGCACAGGCTGCCAATTAGTTTCTGGACCCAATTCAAAGTGCTGGTTTTGACCTATAAAACTATAGGCTTAAAACCATAGTATCTCAAGGACTGTTGAAGTGCAACTTAATATTTCTTTTATTGCCTACCTGAAGCCAAAAAGAACCCCTTCCCCTTGGGATGACACTACCTAAAGTGGGAGGCCTCCAATGACCATTAAATTGCCTAAGTGGAATATACTGGCAGTGGCTTCTGACCCAGCGAAGACATAAAAGACAGCCAGTGCTTGAATCTCCACACAGAAGCTGTCAGACAGATGGTCCATATAGGTTGGTATTGCCTCTACACTGCCTGGCAGTGGTTCTCCAGGATTTTAGACCTGGTTCTCCCTAGCTTGATTAGAACGAATCCCTTCTATGACAGAAACCAAAAGTAAATGAAAATGAAAAAAGGATGGTAGTCCTTATATTGATAGTTCTTTCAGCTTGATTTGGTTGATATCTCTTACTGATGAGTGGGAGAAAATGTTGGTTTCTTTTGTGATAAACATACCAACTTCTTGAAGGCTGCTGTCAAGAGAAGCCTTTAATGTATCTATGTTATAGTAATAAAGTTGAAATAGTAGCAGATAAAACAAAGATTGGAAATAAGAACTCATATATGTATATATTTTTTCAACAGTATATTGAAACATGTTTTTTGACAGTTGGAGCATGTAAACATATCCGTTATCACAGTTTATTCATTTTAAAAAGAAATAAACAGAACTGTTTAAGACATCCTTGACCATTTGCCTCAGTGACTAGAAATGATGGGAGTTTGAGCCCAACAACATCTTAGCCACCCCTGATTTGAGAGCTGACATAATTTAAGCTGCAACATTATAACTACTTACCTAGGAGTAGACTCCATTAAATTCAGTAGGATTTATTTCTGAGTAGACATGTATAGAAGTATGTTGTTATTAAATTGCCATAGTTCACATGTAATCACTGGCCAAAGGTGCTGAAACTCTTCATTCATTGCTTCTTACTTTGGAATCACTAATAATTCCACAAGTATTTTTATATCTGGAAAGAAAGAGATGAATGATAATGAAATTTTGTAAAGTGTGCAGCCGTAACATTTTCAAATTATATTTTCCATCCTGGGTGAAGCAGGAGTCCACAGAAACACTGTAAACATGCACATACGCTTGTTATTTCAATGATATTCACACCCCAATAGTTAAAGGTGACTTGACATTTTCATTACAATTCCTTATTTTTATGTGGTTGCATCTAGGCAGTGGGGGAAAATATTGCAGGCATATATATTTCACCATCTGAATGCAAGGTTATTATTTTGCTGAATTATAAGGCTAAAGCATCTAGCGTTGGAGATGGAATTCAAAAAGTAGAGGCAGTCCAATAACAGTAAGAGCCCAGATGACTCTTAGGGGCAACATATCTCCAGACGCTCAGTTAGCAGAGTAGCAAGGGGAAGACCATAACATAAGGCAGAGGAACTAAGCAACAGAGAAAATGTGTTTCATTACAGTAGATGGGGCAATAAAGGAGGAGCTGGTTTCTGTTCTGGGAGACAGGAAGAGCATGGGGCCTGCAAGAGATCAGATCACAGACCAGTGGCTAAGCGTATGCTTTGCAAGCAGAAGATCCCAGATTCAGACACCAGTATCTCCAGTTAAAGGAATCAGGTAGAAGATGATGTAGAATACTTCACCTGCCAGATTTTGAAGGCTGTTGGCAGTAGATTTCTTTTTTTTATGAATCCATATTATAGTAATACAGCAATGAAGTTGGAAAGCTGTTGCCAGCCAGAGTAGATAAATACTTTGACCTGGAGAAATTAAATGAAATGGTTCCTGCTCCCACCTCACCTCAGAAAATGTCTCTGCCTACAAACAGGATGTTCCTATTTTACCTATTGCCCATTTTTGCAAAGCAGGTTTTCCTCACCCAATGTAACACATTTTTGTATGTTATTTTCATCAATGTGTGTATTTTTATACACACTTCACTCCCAGTATACATTACTTGTCTGGAGAACTGCATCGCAAAAAATGAAAAATGTGAATTTTGAAGGATGGCTGTGTTTTGGTCTGCACATTGTTTCAGAATGTATGAATTGGGTAGGTTTGCCTTTCAATGCAAGCTGAATAGAATCTCTCCCCACATCACTACAGATCACTGGTCCATTTAGCTCAGGTTTGCCTATGCTGATGAGAATCAGGGTTCCAGAAAAGCATCTTTCGAGCCATATCTGAATGATGGGTATTAAACATGGGACCTTGCATTTCCATACTTCTCAACTGTCCTGATTTAAGTGGGACATCCTGGGGTTTTTTTGGGGGGGGGGTGCCGTGCCCTCATGCAAGTCACATGACTCACATGGGAGTATTGCCCCAAAAGACAAGTGTCTTTTCCTCTGGAGCATATTGTAGGGTATGCACTTTCTCCTCATTATTCTGGATTGAGTCTAATTTTGCATTATGTCAGCCACTTGGAAGCTTCTCCTCCATATCCTGGCATATTCCTTGTAGCATCTGCATATAATGGGATATTCCCTTCCGTTTCATCCTTCCTCTCTTCTCCCAGGCTCCATGATGCTTGGCTTTTACACCGCAAACTAAAATAGTCATCCCAGGCCTGTGCTTTAACCAACTTTCTAAAATCCGTCTGAAACCATCTCTCCTCATCCATTCTGCAAACAAGAGAGGATATTGGTCTCCCACACATTCTGGAGGGTCCTGATTCTTACCAAGCCAGAAATACAAAATCCCCACCAGAACTTTTGCCAGATTTCTGCATGTTTTGCAAATAGTAATTCAATATTGATTTGCAGATGCTAGCCATGTTAAACAGTTCCTTATTTTATTACTATTTTAAGCAGATCCAGTCGTTGTACATGGATATTAAAATGAGCTAATTGCTATTCATTTTGCAAGCCTTCTGCAGTGTCTATAAAATGAATGATTTTTTTAAAGCTATGCTATCATCCAAGTTTATTATGCACAGATTATTATAGATAAACTTTTGACAATAAGAGAATACTCAACTCTGGTATTGGAGTCAAAAGTATGTCTTATTTTGTTATTTATACTTTAAAACCACCTTGATATTCACAATCTGTAAAACTACAGTTTTCTTCAGGGAAATTTATACTACTGCATTATGACACAGGCTCTAGTGGCTTGTTTGATAAAGCTCCACTGACATTAATAGGAGTTGTGGGTTCTTTGCTCTACATCCCTGGAAATGAGGTCATACTACTTTTTTTATAGCTTTCCGATTTCCCCCCTTTCATTGCTTTTCTCTCTCTGCTACTTACGAGTATTGAGCTAACAATTTTAAGCCAAATTCCCTCAGGCTCGCTAACCTCCAAAAAGCAAAAGCATACAAATCTTAGCTAGGAATATATCTTCAGGAAAATGGTTCATTGTTCCACCCACGCAAGCACTATTCTAATGTCAGTCTCAGATTTGTAGAATACTTGAGATGTGATAGTGTTCGAGATGTGACAATGTTGGAAACAATTGTAGAAGAAAAACGACTCGGATGGATGAAACATACTTCAGGGGGCAGATAATTTAAAAGCTCTTCTTAATCAGTCTCGGACATAAGAAGTGCAGCAATGTCTATTACACAACCTCTCTAGACAGCTCTCTTGTTGACTGATCTCATTGTTCCAATATTGTACTTAGAATGCTGCAGTCTCAGAAGCTTTACAGTAACAATATCTACGTAATTGGCAAGTATCATCAATGGGGCCAATACCTTGCTTTCTAGTTATCCAGCAGAGAGAACATGCTGGAAATTGTCTTACAGAAAGATGCAGCGAATCTAGAAGTAAGCAGTATTCTTAAAAGATTTGAGCCCACTTCATGAATTATAAGCACAAAGAGGATTTACGCATGGAAAATGGTAGCAGAGATGTGTGCCCAACCCCATTCCTAGTGACCGGATGTTAGGCATGGACATCTAAGCCAAGGAAGCCTCTATGAGCATAGGCTTATACATGATCTAGAACCCTGTGCAGTCAGGGTTCCAGTTCTCATTGAAGCCTTCATGTTTCATGGTCTACATACATAATCTTCCCTTGCCTCAGGACTGGCCCAAGACATTTTGGAGCCTGAGGCAAACCACAATATGGCACATGCAAACACACACACACACACAGCCTATCAGGGAAAAGGGGGTGAGTGAATATCTACATCAGGAACAAGCTGGCGGGGCAGGAATAAAGATCTACATTGGGATCTGCTGCCCCTTTGGATCTATCAGTCCAAGGCTGTTGCCTCACTTTGCCTCATGGGTGGGCCGGCTCTGCTCTGCCTAATGCAAGGATGCGATGTGTGGGATCTAGGAAACCATGAAATAGTACAGGAATGCCCAGCAGTGTGGCTCCACTGACTCTTCCAATGTGCAGATCCTCTTCACTTGCATGCAGGAGCCTTTGCCCAGTCCCTCTCCTTCTTTGGCATCATCATGTGAAACAATAGCAAGTAGCAGCTAACCTTTTTATCTGATGTGCCATGACTGAATCCAGATGATGAGATAGTGATTCTGCTGTTCATTGCAATACACTGAGATACATCTCTTGTCTACTGAGATAGCATCAACCTGGCCTGGGGTGCTAAAGCAGTATGCAGGAGTGTTGGCCCGATTCTGCCCCCAGCTTCTGTGCAGAATTGCCACAAACTTTTGCTACCTATGTCAATTATTAATTAAGGAGTGGTAATTCATTGGAGCTGGAAAAAATAGCGATTTGATTTCTTATTTGCCCTTCACCACAAGGTCTCATGACAGCAATTTTAAAATGCTTTTTTAAAAAAAAAAAGTTTAAAACCAATAAAATCAAAAGAATAGGATGAGTGCTAATATATCTATCTATCTTGAGTACTGACAGGTATTGAAACATAAATCCATTCAGTGAGTTTATAGCCAAGCTGAGACCATGTCTCTTTCTTTCTTTCAGATTTCCCTTATCCAAATCATTTCAAGTTAAATAACTGTTAGGTTATTATTGTTATTAAAATTCTTAATTGCATTCATTGTTACGACTGGGTGACAGCTTGCCACTCTGATAAATACAATGACAGCTTTTCTACATTACAGGCATTTGAAATGGGCTGGCAGCGTGCCGTTGCAGGTTGCTTTTATGATGAATGAAATGCTTTCCAAAGCTGATAACACTTTGCAATCTGAAAATAGAATAAAAGGGTGTTACTTTAACCAAGATCTTATCCAAATGTTTTGCTGAAACGAGCAATATTTTATTTGATGTTGATGGTTACCTGATACACAATTTAAGAAAAGAGCAATTTCTCCTTTTGCAAACTAAAAAGTAAAATATTTCTTAACTTGGAATACAAGGTATATGTCCCTAGTGATTATGCTACAAGTAGTACAGTGCATCATGATAAGGGACTGTAGTCATTTTTTAAAAAAACAAATATGGCTCAGTCTTCGATAAGCCCTGGTGTTATACATTTGAGATAGCTATACAGCACAGTGGTCTTCAGGGTGCAACCTGGACAGTGCACATAGACCTTTAAGGGTCCCTCTGGGAATCATTTTAATTACAGACGTAAGGACTTAAGAAAAGTGGGATCATGCCAATAGCCCATCTAGTCCAGCATCTTCTTCTCCTCACAGGGGCCACCTAGATGCCTGTGAGGAATCCACAAATGGCACCCGAGCACTACAACACTCTCCCCTCCCATGGTTTCCAGCAGCTGGTATTTAGATGGCTTATTTTGAATAGGGGCATGCAGAGCATAGCCATTGTGATAGCCTTAACCTCAATGAATTTGACCAATCCTTTTTTAAAGCCATCCAAGTTGGTAGCCATTACTGCTTCTTGTGGGAGCAACTGTGTCATGGTGCAACTGGTTCTCCATGCCTAAGTGCAGAACCTGACAATTGTCCCTACTGAAATTCATTTTGTTAGTTTGGGCCCCATTCTCCATGTCTGTTAAGGACATATTGAATCCTGATTCTGTCTTCTGTGGTACCCCTTCCAGTTTGGTTTCATCTGCAAATTTGATGAGCATCCCTTGAAGCTTCCATAGGTCCATGTAACTCAGTTATGTCTACAATGACCGGAAGCAGCACCACTCGCTGGTTTCAGGAAGGAGTCTCTCCCAGCTCTGCCTGGAGATGCCAGGGATTGAATCATGAAAGACAGATAATAATAATAATAATAATAATAATAATAATAATAATAATAATTTATTTACACCCCACCCATCTGGGCGGCTTCCAACAAAGTATTAAAATACAGTGGTCTGTTAAACATTAAAAGCTTCCCTAAACAGGGCTGCCTTCAGATGTCTTCTAAAAGTCTGGTAGTTAACATCTGGTGGGAGGGCGTTCCACAGGGCGGGTGCCACTACTGAGAAGACCCTCTGCCTGGTTCCCTGTAACTTGGCTTCTTGCAGTGAGGGAGCTGCCAGAAGGCCCTCGGAGCTGGACCTCAGTGTCTGGGCAGAAAGATGAGGGTGGAGATGCTCCTTCAGGTATACTGGACCGAGGCCGATGCCCTTCCACTGAGCTACAGCCCTTATCCTGACATCCCCATGTCTGTAGTAGTATTCCCACAGCCTCCAATTCTTCATATCATCTATTGCCTATTATTATTATTATTATTATTATTATTATTATTATTATTCCAAAAATTTCCTAGTTGCTGTACAAAGATTAAAAAACAACACAGTCCCTGCTCACAGACTTCCAGTCTAGTAGAAATTATGCAAAGGGAAAGAGGGGATGTAAAACAGGAAAACAAGCAAATTCTGGTACAATTCCTTTACATAAACGTTTAATGATCAGGTAGAGCAGCTACTGAGTAGAGGAATGGTCTCTTCCGACAAGGGGAGAAGCCAAATGGCAGGTGAAACAAGCCAATCATGTTGTCTAACCTCTCCGTCTGTAATAATGGCAGGGAGAGTGATCGAAAGAGGAAGGGGGTTTCCCTGGATCATTGGCCATGATAGCAAATTTGCTATTGGTTAACTCTGAACATTTTTTTTTATCATTCGTTTCTAGTTAAAGTGGACATGAGAGGAATGTTCATAGATTTAACTATGCTCACCTTGGCACCTTTTTACTTTGAGGAGTGATAGATAACCTTAATTAGTTATTTGAAAAAGTAATTAGAAATTACATATATGGTTACACTCCATAACTATTAGCAGTTAAGGAAATGTATCTAGTTCAAAGCCTCTCAGGATAAGCATAAAGCAAATTACAAGGCTTAATCACTGTGATATTCTTTCCAGGTTTGCCTCTTTCTTTATTTCTAAAAGGTCTTAGGAGTTATAAAATTAATCTGCCATACATTTCATGGAACCTGTTCCAGAAGCCAAAAGTTCTCCCATTAAATGTTTCAAGTGGAATCCTGATCTCATTCAATGTGGGGATAAGTTCAGTTCTGCGAGTACAATGAGATGGAGTTAGATCACCTGTGGCATATGAAACTAATTCCTGATATTTGATTCTAGAGTGTTTCAAGCGACTCTTCTAAGGGTTCCCATGCATCTAGCATCCTTGTGGCAAAAATGCAAATGTGAGCTCATAATTGTATGCACTGTGCTGTATTTTATGGCTCTATCTTATCTGTCAAAATATTAAACCTTTGTTCACATAATTAGCTCCTTCACTCAATCAATCCTCATGGTGACCTTAGTGAAAGGCAATTTGTGTATTCTAAATTGGAAATGCTAATAAGATATCAAAAGGAGGAATTTGCTTGTTGGTTTAATGAAGCCATAGCGTGACACTTTTTTTATTAAAAAAATATATATATTAACGAAAGACATAGCAACTGGGAGAAGGGAAGTGTTCATTAGCTTATTGAAGCGGGAAGCAAAAATATTTTGCTAGTTTAGTTACGCTTCAGACCTAGAATCTTGTGCAATACGATTTATACTTTGTAGATACCAGTCAGTGGATCCCAATCCCTCAGTACCTGTTTGGTTGCCTCTTACTGACACACTAAGCGGCTATCTGTCAGGGATTCTTTAGCTGTGATTCCTGCATTGCAAGAGGTTAGATTGGAAGACCCTTGCTGTTGCTTCCAGTTCTGCAATTCTATGATTCTATTATTATAAGTCTCATGGCTTTCTCCAACCAGATCTGATGGGCAAATAGAAGAGTGCTGCTCACTTCAGACTCTGTTTGTGAGCTTCCCAGAGAAATCTACATAAGAACATAAAAGGAGCCCCACTAGATCAGACCAAAGGCCCATCTAGTCCAGCATCCTTCTTCTCACAGTGGCCAATCAGATACATGTGGAAAGCCCACTAGCATGAATAGCACTCTCTTGCTCATGACCCCCAACAATTAGTTTTCAGAGTGTATTATATCTAATACTGAAAGCAACATACAGCCATTATGACTAGCAGTCACCTTTGGAGACAATTTCAAAACTAGCTGCGAGGTGTTCATGTTTTCTCTCAGTGAAGGGGTAGCCAGCATGGTGGCCTCTGGATTTTTTTTGGACTACAACTCCCATCATGCTCAGCCAGCATGGCCAATGGTTAAGGATGATGGGAGTTGTAGTTTGTAGACATAGAGAGCACCACGTTGGCTACCCCTGAAATAGAAGGAGACTTCAGTAATATCCACAATACAGAGGTACAGAAAGGCAAGAATATTATTACTTTATAGGTTTTTATTTTATTTCCAGGAAAAAACCCTAGAGACAATAGAATTACTATTCATCATTTTTATCTTTCTTCTTTGTGCATTATTCCCTAGATAATTATGTCAGCATTGACTGCATTTAAATTTCTATTAAGTACTTCATCCTTATCGACCATACCTATCTTCAGAAATGACAAATGGTTGCTCCTGAAAATGGAATAAAAGTAAGCAAATTAGTAATTGTGCATTTTAATGAATGGCTGCAAAATCTGCCCTTCGTGATGGTGGAAGAAAGGTACATGCACATCTTAACAGCAATAAAAACAATATTCTTGCCTGTCTGTACTTTGTTGCAGTTCAATTGCACTCCAGGAAATTCAAGTTACACAACTTGGTACTCTTGCACAAGTACACTTCCAAGAACAAATGACTTTTTTCAGTAAGGAAAAGGCACTGGAAAGTGTGGGTTACTGATTGCTTTATGGGATGTTATATAACCTCTCCACAAATAAATTGGAGGTTGGATGACATATCATTCCCAACACTTAAATCTAATGTGTGAGCTCAATAAACAGGTCAGCTGGGAAGTGACCTGAGTTCTAGGTTCAGTTTGGGCTCAGAGAAAAAACTTAATATCAGTTGTCCTAAACTTTCTCCCAGTGTTGGGCTCTTCCCATCTATCTATATCTATGATGTAACCATGGAAGATGCAAATATTTCTGTTTGATAAATATTCTTGTGATGATGATTAATTACATTCCAAAACTTCTACACATTTACAAAGTGGGCAATTAGATATCCAACACTTCTATCTTTGCTGCAAGATGAATAAATTAGTTTATGAATAGTGACAGGATCAGTTAAGTGTAAGAAACCTCTATATTACTTCCTATCACTCACCAAAGACTTTGGAACATTTGCTTTCATCTGAGGAATTTTAGCGTTTCAACAGATTTTTTTATTGCCATGTGCAGTCGGGCACAGCACTGCAAATAGATTTCAAAGTTTCACCATCTAGTTATCTTTTAGTGCCTTTGTACAGCAGAGAATAATTTTACTGATATTAAAAGTGCCAAGTGATGTCTGAATTAAAGGACTTTAAAAATAATTAGAACCCACTGCTTATGAGCATGTGTATAGGCTGCTTCCCATGGTCAATTTCCTTCCCCACAGGTGAGATGGCGTATAAAACTGGACTATCCACATTACAGGTGAGCCAAAACAGACACTACCACCTTAAGTTACCACCCCATTCAGGGCCAGCCCTACTATTAGGTAGCCACTGCAAGCAACAAATTTTGGTGGGTGATTACAAGAACCTTCTGGCTGTTCCTCCTGAGCCAATCTCCACTGTTAGATGACAGAGCTGTCCAGGCAAAAGGCCTGTCCTTGGTTTTATAAACTGGACAGACAGCTAACACAGGTACATTGGATGCCATTAGTGTCAGGCTTCTGGTAGGAGACAGTCATCTTGTCCTTCATGTTATTCAACAAATTGTCTTGTGCCAGCCCTGACCCCAGCTGCATGTGTTGAATTGAGTAGGTCCCTTTCAGTTCTGCTTTTGTTTCATTGTGGTTCAGGGTTCACACCATGAAATGACAGTTTCAGCAGAGAAGAGCTTGCAGTTGTCCATCTGGCTCAGGTTTGTCTAATTTGACTGATAGCATCTCTCCAGGGTTCCAAATAGGGAACATTCCCAGCCCTATCTAGAAATGCCAGGGATTGAAACTGGGCCTTCTCCATGCAAGACAGATGCTGTACCACTGGAGTGGTTATGCTCATCAAATAAATATACAAATAAAAAATCCAATAAATATACCAGAAGTCCGGAACTTATGGTCTGACAGCCTCTTTCAAATCAATATGCAAATTTCAGCTTCCTTGGTATTCATGGACATTTGTGCATCTTCTCTTTCTCCCCTCTTTCCCTTTCTCATGCTCCTCCTTTCAGCCTCATCTTCGCTCTACATTATTCTGGACCATTCCCTCTTCCAACACTTGCCTAACTCCTGTTTTGCTGGGATCAAGATTCCTTAGGCTCATCAGTCTGCTCTAACACATACTGGGATCAATAGCCAGATATACTTTTCTGTCTGAATTAACATGGCATTTGGGACACTCAGACAATTAGCTTCAGAGGTTTCATCAGCACAATCCACAACTATGCAAAAGATACATTTCAAGGCAAATGGCTTTACGTTCTTCATCTCTGGTCAGTCCTTAGCTATATTCTACTAATCATCCCTTTATTTATTTATTACAAATGATAAGCCACCCTTTCATTGAAGACCAGATATCAGGGTGGACTATAAAGAAATTCAAAATTATCAAAGCATTAAAACACAAGCCTACAATACAATAAAAGTAGTGGGAATAAATGTTTTCATGGTTTTGTTTACCAGGAACTACAAATGAGGGGTAGTCTTCATGGCAATTAGAAAAACAGAGTAGCTTTAATATCACTTATTCCCTTGGTTGGTCATTTGCATAATAGAATTTAGTGCATTCACTTTCAGTAAAATCACAACAGCAGGAAAATAACATATTCTGATCTAAACTAGTCTTCCATTACATGATTTAATTGTAGTGGAATTTATCCTAATTTAGATGAATGCAAAATTGATTATATAGAAAATACCAGAATTTTAGGTCCTACCATTTTAGGTTCTAATGTCTAAATTAGAGACACAGAAACATACACCAAGAAAGGTAACTGTTAGAGTTTCTGTTTGTTGCTAAAAGTAACCATGTGTTAGTTATGAGATGATTAGTTTTTCTAACTCCCAAGCAAGAGTTTTACTGGCTCGTTTTAAAAGCCTGTATTGTTCATTGGTTGTATTATTGTATTTAATACATTTATAATCCTCCTTTTAAAAAGAAACCTATTGAGAAGACAGCCCACAGATGGCAACATCACATGTTGTAGCAATGGATGTAACAGCAGACTTCCCCTTATTCTCTGTTCCACTGCATCCCTCTGGGTCTCCCAAATCTGTCCTGGAGGGTCCCTCAACCCTATGGAGTAGATGTGGGGGGGGGGTGAGGATGAGCCTGGTGGGAGGAGAGGAAGGGGAAGTTTTATTGCACAAGTGATATTCTATTGCACAAATGATTGAATGTCGCCGAATTTATAAATCAGACATGTGCATATTAATAATATAAGGATAATTTAAAATAAGACAATCATAACATTATCCAGTAAGCATCCAGTAAATACATTTAAACAGCAATCAGTTAATTAAAATTATCGCACCCCATCATAGTAAGGACAGTAGACTTCATCAGCCCAATTTAAATCATCGTGAAAAAGCCAGAGTAAACAAATTAGTTTTCAAGGCCTGTTTAAAAACCTACATGAATATTGTGTATTCAATTAGATCGATACTTCCTTCCTTCCATACTTTGAAATTGATTTCTCTTACAATTATTCATTTTTCTTTAAAATGCATCTGCCTACTTCTGACCTTTGCTGATGGGCAATGATACGCCATTTAGAAAATTTAATATGCAGCCACATAAGAGAGCTTGCCGATGAGATTTCTTCCTTCTTAAATCCAAGGGAAAGATGCATTTTCTCATCAGTCACAGTAAGTACTTTTAAGGACTGTTTAATGAGTTTATTTTTTTTCTCCCAAAGCAAATATGCATGGGAATAGCCAACCACACACCAAGAGATAGTAACAGTATATGTTCTTTTTGAAATTAGCTGCAAAGTAATCACCATTTCCAATCTTCCTTGAAAAGAACACTTTAATAAGCAATTATTATTTGTGAGGCAATCCTCCTGAGAAATAGCTGGGATCTTTAGCTTTTATTGTTTGGTGGTAATGAAAATTGACGTGGACAGAAAATGGCAGGGCTTTTTTACTCTTTGTAAAGAATTGAAACATTAAAATGCTGCTCAGTTGGCAATTTCTGCTCTCTGGGTAATCCTGAGTACTGGAGACCCTGTGGTCACCTTGTGCCTTAACACAACACTTACATGGAAGAAAATGCTTCCTATTGAAACTCTAAATGCTGATGGAAATGTGTATCGATTTTCCTGGAAGGGGTGAAGAGATGATTAGGAGGAAAAGGAAAGGAAGAGACTGATGGCTTCACATCTTGTATTCAGAAACTGTTGGAATTCAGTCATTATTTATCGATCTGCTGAAAGCTGAACAAGCTAATGTGCTTAGGGCAAAATCCTACAGAGCAGACGAGCCATAATCAATGTGAATGTGATGTTACCAGTGTTTCTTTCTTCTCTTGTTGGGGCGATAAAACAAAAGACCGTGAAACATAAACCCATTGAAGTGGCAAAGAAATGAAGTCTTGTGGCATAAGCCTTTTAGACACATTCCATATCATGGCAGGTGGGGAGCGATGCATCACTCACGAGTGTATCTAATCAAAGCAAACCTATGGCTAAACAGTAATCCACAAGCACCACTCTCTGAAAAGCACACAGCCTTAGAAGAGACAAGTATAATAATGCCCTTAGTGACAAAAAAATGGCCACTTGTAAGAATGCATAAAGACAATAGAGCATACAGAAGAGTGGAACCAGCAGGGGGGCCTCAAAACAGATCAACTCTTTTCTAAGGATCTAAAAATACAATGTATAATGCGTGCAATTAAATGTTGTCTGTAAGAATTTGTTCTATTAGTAAAACTGCACTGTAGTGGTTAGTTTCCATAGTTATCGTATGCATTCTAATTAACAGCTTTAATTAGGTGCCTGCAATATTTACACAGAAACCTTTACTTTCTGGGAACTGGAAGTGATTGTGTTGTTTCTTTTAGCTGAAAACTGCAACATAGCAATGAATATATTTTTCATTCTGCAAATCTGTGTGCTACTCAATGCTGTTCTGCTTCATAAATTAGCTATCACAGAGGAAAAAACATATATGTTGTAGACACTGCATATATAGCACCATGTAAGTGGCAATATACATTCTGCTGCTCACATAGGTTTGGGGATTTATGCTTCCTGTTTAGGTTACTGCAATGTGCTATACAGGAAGGTGTTCTTGAAGATGGTTCAAAAGCTTCAGCTGCTGCAGAATTAGCCCATGAAGTCACCAATGGAGACAAGCATTCAAAACATATTATCCTGGTTCTCATCCACTTGTATTGGTTGTCAGTGTCTACTTCAAGGTTTTGGTATGACCCTGTCAAAGTCAAATCTTTATTATGGCCATAGGCCAGCATAAGGTAAAAGCAACTACGTACATGCAACAAGACAGACGTCTCCTGTAGGATTCTCTCCCCAAGAATCTGGAAATTTCTCTGCTATCTTTTCAGTGTCAGGCAAATATATTCATTTTTTTTCTTCTTTTTTGTTTTGTTTCTTGTTTTTAATAATTTTCAGTAGTTTTATCACTTATAAGAGGATTACAGTTTTTAGGGTTCAGGGTTATCACTCCTTCCTGTTGAAAGTTTTATTGTGGGTTTATTGAGTTATTGTTTATTGTGTTATTGTGGGTTTATTGAGCTATTTTTGCTTTTAATACAAGGAAGCTTTTTATTACCTATAATGTATAATGAGTTATTGATTTTCTTTTACAAGATGTAATTGTATTTATGTATTTTTAATTCAATTTCTTATTAGTATATTGCAAGTCACCTAGAGGCTTCAGCCTAGATGACTCACAAAATGAATAAATATTCAGAAAGTAAGTAGTATTCATCTATGCATATCATCATATTTTTATTTTTGTATGAGAACGGCTGTTAGATTATTACTTATTGCTTGGTAATCATTTCTAAATGTTACAAATGTCTTTCCAAATAACTTCTTTTTCAGAACGTCCAAACAACATTATATAGGGCACAGTAATCTAGCCAAAGATAATAATTTATAAGCCCTGTCTCCCTCATTGAAATCAATGATATTTATAATTGTTGAACTTTTGATGGACCACACCCATATTTTTTATGATCAACAAGTAATAGACTTGCAACATGTGTAAAGATAAGCTAAATGGATGAGACTAAGTATAGAGGTTAATTCAGTCTACTTATTCTGAAGAACATACACACTACATGTGATGAGGTGAGAGGGAGAGAATATACAACTTATAGATAATATTTTGAATTTTTAAAACTGCAAATGTCCCAGTGCAATTACATTTTTGAGGCTATAGAGCCAGGAAATGTCTTGTGACATAAATGTCTTACTCTATTTCTGCAAGCTTTCCTAGGCGTGAGTAGATCAGGATATAAATATTCTCACTGGAAGAGGTTGACTTCATGCTAAAATCAGTTTGGGTCAAACTACATGACACATTAGGCACATTTTTTTTAAAAAAAAAATCTCCTCTTAGCACTGGCCAGTTTTGCCCCCCAGTCCCATTCAGGATTGCAGCATTTGGAAAATTGTGGAGAGGAAAAGCTTAAGCTAAAGGAGACAGTGTGATAGGAAACACATACACCTCACCTGACCCTAAAGGGACAACCCTAACCACCCCCAACATGGCAGGGCTTTACAGAGTGGCAGGGCCACTGCTTCATCCACATCACTGCTGTGCAGAGCAGCTGGGGCAGAAGGTGGGGTCAGGTAGATTACTATGGCAACCTAGATCAAGCCAAGCCTGGATTAGGTCCAATGCCTGATGGCTCAGCACAGGCCTGGAAAACTAGGTGGAAGAGGAAACTTCATAGCAAAAGAGTGATACTGGCATCATTCTGCAGGCAGTGGCTTGTGAGAGGCCATCGGTGACACCTATGTGTAGAGAAAGACCTCTCAAGGACGACCTCTCCCCATAATCTGAGCTGGACTCTATGTTCATCATCTGAGATCTTTCTTCATTTTCCTCCTCTTCGTGAGGTCCGGAGGGTGGCAACATAAGAACAGGCCTTTTTTTGCAATGGCTCCCCATTTGTGGAATGGGGAGATTCATCTGGATTCTTCCTTATATATCTTTAGGCACCAGACAAAAATATTCCTTTTCAACCAGGCCTTTGGTTGATTAATATTCTGCAGCCTTTTAAACATATTTGTGGGGGGTATTGTTTTAACTATTTATTTCTCCTTCTATCTTGTGTTTTCATCTTGTGAATCACCCTGATGAAGGGTGGTATATAAATCTGATAAACAAACAAACAAACAAACAAACAAACAAACAGAATCCACACACACCCAGTCCAATTCACAGGAGGTTTGAATTGCTCTGTAAGACCTGTAAGATTTTCTCTCTCCCATGTGGGCAAACTGTTCTCTCTGCTCCATAATTTCTTCCAGAGCCCTCTTGTCACCCTATCCTTCAGCCTGAGTGCTTGAACAGCTGGAAACGAGAAGCCTGGGGCCTAAAGAAGATGCAAGGATGGATACAATGTAATGGACAGACACACCATTGGGAGAGAGGAGAGGTGACAGCCTGCCGCACAAGGAAAGGATTGGGATGCTGAGGACATCAAAGTAAGCAGGCAGCTCTGCAATTCAGATGTCTGAGAGCAGCTTTCAGTGGGCTGGGGACCAAGATGCCAATCTGCCAGTGGAAAGCCACGAGTCACTTTTGCTCAGAATGAACCATGCAGGAAGGGTCATTCCAGTGATAATACTTTTTTTTTTTTTTTGCTGGGACATACCTTGCACCTGAACAGATTTACTGAGCCATGAATAAGCAATCCTGTCAAAGCTACAGCTGGTACATGCTCTTGTTGCTTTCTTTTATTGCTTTGTTTTCCTACTATTTTTCTGCAGCCGGAACGTGCCATGACAACACTCTCCCCGTAGAATACCTGTGCATTGAATGAAGTATCATGTTGAACTAGGTCAGAGGGCTGCACATCAATATGAATGCCAAATCTCAGGCATATTGCACACCACACTTTGGCATCTGTTACAGCTACGTATCCCCACTAGACTCAGCTGGGTTATGCAGTGGTAATGAGGGCGGAATATGAGAGTGTGGGTACATTGCAAGGATGAATGCAAATTATGAGTGAATAAATTTCACATCCTAATTGGCTTTTAGAGGGCTTGTTGTCAAAGGCAATGTTACAGCAGCTTTTCATGATTATTCAAATAATTGTTTCTGAAAAGAATTCCCTTCATATGTTTAGCATGCCGTGTCTGGATAGAAGGAAAAGACCATAGAATAAAGAGAAACTGGGTGCAGCACAAAAGTGCTGTCTACACACAAACTCTCCATGGCTTAGAACCAGAGGAGTCTCTGTGGGATTTAATCCACTGGGAGCAGTCAAATACAACATTCCTTTTTTTGCTAGAGTGGACATGCAAGGGAATGTTTGGTCCAGCCAGTCGAAACTTTCTGTTCCTCCTGGCCTGGAGCATCCTTCCTTGCATGTGACTAGTGGATGGGCGTGACCTTTCCAGACCTGGTAAAAGGCCAAGGAATGCTGCCACTCTCTCTCTCTTTTCCATCTTCCTTTCATCTTGCAAACTTCCTGGGCTGCTATCTGCAGTCACTAGGTCAACCCACGTATGGGGTAAACCTGTTTGTATATGCTTGTAACTTTAAGTCTTAAGCCTGCCTTGAGGGATCACACTGTGCTCTGCCTGATCATGAGTAAACTTTCTTTTTGTTACTTATGAATAAGACTGTGGTGTCTTTATTCTTTTAGGAGGGATTCAAGGGGTTTTACCAGGAAAATATTAGAACACATTTCAATCTGGACAAGCCAGATAAAATTGCGTATTGTTTTAAGAAACTTACATGAGTTTGCAACAAGTTTTCTGCTGTGTAAAGGGGAATGCACTCTGCTAAGTAAAGGAACATGATAGCACAAGTTAGGAAGGATATTAATAAACAATATATCCTCTCCTTCCACCCTGAACATTCTCACAGTCTGTAGCCCTCTGCTTCATGTCTTCTTAATATATTGTGTGACTAAATGCATATTTAAGGTGCATCCACATATGGGTAATATTGTGTTAGTGATTCAGTCCCATTTTCTTATGTTCCTTTCACACAGCAGCACCTGTTGTGATATGGAACTGTGTTTTTTTCAACTGATATACTGGCATGTCATGCCAATTTTCATTCACACCAGTGGGTGTGGTGTGACACAACAATGAACACCATTGGACAACTTCACTTCTCCCCCTTTCTGAAGATGTGTGCTTCTGTTCTCCCATGCATAAATGTTTAATTGTACATCAAAATGGAAAATAACTCTGTATCTGTACTGCTAAAGGCATAGCATGGTATGGAAACCTCCACTAAGCTAAAAAGAAGAAGAAGCTCTCAGAGAGTCTAAGAAGTTAATGATTAGGTGAGAATGTATCTCTGCCAACTCACACTTGGTGTTTGACTTAGATCACATGAGGTATTCAATTGCAAGTCTCCGTTTTGGGTGTGTGAGTTAGGTCTTTGTTCTGAAGCACTGGAGAAGAAAGGATGTGGAAATGATTCTCCAGTTCTCAGGCTGGGTTGGAGAAGCAGAGCTTTGATTTCAGCTCTGGGTGAAGTTATTTCATATTTCTAAGATTCTATGCCTGTACTTGGATCAGCACATGATGTTATGCAACTATCTGGATGTAACATTATTTGCTTTATGTTTGTTTTGAAGCAAGGTAATTAAACTCTTGAACCATATTTTTGGACTGAACAGTTTTTAATTCAATAAGAATAAGTTTTTATTCATCCTATTGCTTCCAAATGTGCAATATTAATAACTGCAATAATGATTCCCCCATGGAAAGAACTGTATTGGGAGGTTTTTAATGCCTGGTGTTTTTATTATGATTTTAGATATGCTGTAAGCTGCCCAGAGTGGCTGGGGAAACCCAGCCAGATGGTCGGGGAATTAATAATAATAATAATAATAATAATAATAATAATAATAATACAACCCAAATTTGATCACTTTATTCCTGTGATTTTTCTGGGTTAAGGGGGTGGCAAAAAGATTTGTTCTAGAATCAAATAACAGATACCATATACGTGATATTTTCCTTATGTGTTCTGATGAAGTACGAATGGGATGCAATCCATTAGATCTCATCTAACAACTTGAGGGATTTGAAAAACAGCTGTTTGAAGAGTTTGGAGATACTGATTAGATATATGTTCATTTCACGCGTGGTTTTGATGGTCCACAATTTTCTATAATTTTCATTGGTTTGCAGGTTCCTATGAATTGGTCTATTTTCTTTTTCATAATTAGGGACCTTCTTTATTTTGGTTCCTTGGCATATCTGTTATCTGGTCCCTCCCCAGTCAGACTATATTAATGGCCAATACTTTTGCATAGTATGGAGGGAGATAGAGACCTCGTTTTTGCAGCAATCCACTCTGGATTTTCTCAACAGAAACTCCTCCTTCGCTTTTGAATCACCCTCTTAGCCCGATTCAAAGATTATGTGTCATGTATAAGACTTAGATTCATGTGTTAGTCACTTCCTCTGTTGCTGCTGCTGTAAGAATTGGTAAAGCCTCCGCTTTCATATTCAATTGTCCATAGTGTGGCGTTCGTACGGAGCCCCCAGTTGTCTCATGGACTATTGACCCGTACACCACTAATCCGCTGCCACCAACCAGGTCCTCCCTGGTAAAATCACTTCAGTCACAGTCAGGTTCTTTACCTGACTCTTTACTTTCTTAGTCTTATTTTCCTCTATCTCTTCTACCTCCCCACACTCAAGAACCCACTGCCCTAACTGTCTCTCTATTACCAACTACCTTCCAACTGCTTCTCCAATTGCCTTTCCCAACCAGCCAACCCACTAAAACCAACCAACTACCCACCAACAACTCCCAATGAACTCCTCCACGAACTCCTCCCAGAACTGATTTTATAGTCCCACTGACTCCACCCCCCTGGGTCCTGACTGGGCAACCTGTTTAACACATAGCTACTGTGAATAGAATTCACTGTGGTTCAGGGAAGCAAGCAAAGTTAGTTTAGCCAGGTTTGAAGTTGGGAAAAACCAGGGCTGGCCCACCTATGAGGCAAGCTGAGGTGATCACATTGGGTGGCAGGATCCACAGAGGTGACAGATCCAGCCTCCAGGGCATGTGTTGCCAGCTGCTGCTGCTGCTGCTGCAATGGCAGCAATATTTAAGGCATGCTCCATGGAGGCCAGACCTGCTGCCTCCTCAGCAGCAGTTCCCCATTCTGCCTCCATAGCACCCTCTTGATGAATAGGAGGCACTGCTGGTCTCTTCCCATCCCTAGGCAGGAAACAGAAGGGACTGCCCTCTGTGGTCTCCTAGGCTCTGCACCTGCCTGACATGATTCAGAGAGTGTCGCCCCCCATGATGGCCTTTGATTCCCACTTCCACCATTGAGTAAGGTTGATTTTACTCCCCCCACCACCACCACCATTCCTGATGTAGATCTTCACTCACCCCTTCCTCCCGGTGGGGAGGATGCTATTCTGTGGTTCATTTCAGGTGCCAAAATATATTGGACCGGCCCTACCCTAAACCATACGGTACACTGTGCACAATGTCGAAGTGTGGTTTATTGGAAATGGAAATTAATGGTTCTGATCTCATTAAAAGCCATCCCAGGGGAGAAGGGAAGGAGTGCTTGCAAACCAAGTTCCACCCAGGTTCATTCCCATGGTGCTAACAAAACGGAAGCTATGAGGGCTACTTGAAAGGATAAACAGCGAGCGAGTAGAATGGTTGAAAAACGGCAAAGGTGATGTCAGAGAGCCAGTGTGGATGGTTAATTTTTTATCTGCTGCCAAAATAGTATAGATGTTAGCATCTGAAGAGGAAAAGCATTCTCTTTCAAAGTCATGTGCTGCTTTTTCCAGATGCACAGTTTCACAGAGGGAAGGAAGAACTGTTTAATATCCCCAGCAGAGTAGCTGTTGGGGACTTGGTTGCAAGAAATGAGATACACTGCACTTAGGTACATACCACATACATGGATCCTTGTCCCTTTTGATTTGTTTGCGCTGGTGTATATATTGTTAACTGAGCAGTGCCTGCAGTTTTTGCATCTGCTGTACCTACAGGGGATCACTGCAGTTTAGGTTGTTGTGTCATGATTTATTGGAAGCTTGTTCTAATTATTTTTTTTAACTGTAAAAAAGTGTGTGAGTCTGTGGAGGTCCCTGATTATTCAACATCAGTGTCTGCCCAACCTGTTCTGCCGTGAAATATTGAGTGTTTGAGGAAAGTTTTTCCTTTTTTTGAAATGTATTTTAGCACATGTACTTTATACAGTATATGCATATTGCACTTTTTAAAAATTATTGTGATATCTTGTGTGGTGGTTTTCTGGTGTGTCTTTTGAGAAATATTGGCTTGAGGTTGAATCCAATAGGGAGTCATTGCACGAACAGAAAGACTTCTGTCCATGCAGTGGAAATTACCCTCCCCTCCCTCATGGGTCCCATACACCACCCCCAAATCTGCTCTGCAGGATTGGGGGAACCTTCAGAGAAGATGTGAAGATGCATAGCCCACACTCTCATAAAGCCTATTGAAAATGGAATGGGTGTGTCTTTAATGAATGCCTCAAGAATCCAGCGGCAAAACACTTAGCACATGGGTAGGCAAACTAAGGCCCGAGGGCCGGATCCAGACCAGTCGCCATCTAAATCCGGCCCGTGGACAGTCTGGGAATCAGCGTGTTTTTACATGAGCGGAATGTGTGCTTTTATTTAAAATGCATCTCTGGGTTATTTGTGGGGCATAGGAATTCGTTCTTTCCCCCCCAAAAAATATAGTCTGTCCCCCCCCACAAGGTCTGAGGAACAGTGGACCAGCCCCCCGCTGAAAAACTTTGCTGACCCCTGACTTAGCAGATATCCTCAAGAGATCTCATAATATGACAACCGCAACTGAAAAAGAACTTCTCCAAGTTTGAGCCTCTCCAAGATTATGTTTCCAAAATAGTCCCTGTGGATACCATTTCATGCGGTAGGTGAGATAGATGTAGGAGAATGTGCTCCCTAAGGTACCCAAGACCTGGAATGACAGGTCATGAAACATTTAGGATATATCCATTTAAGCCCCACTTTAGCATAATCTTAAATGGAAAGAAGAGCAGTCATGGCAAATGTATTTTAGACAACGAAATAACTAGAGATAATAAAAGATATTATATCCTGCCTCACTAAGTAGTCAGAAGAGGTGTCAATTGGTTGTTATGGTTGCCAAACAACCTTTCAATAAGGAAGTTTATTATGATGCTGATACATGGGCTATGCAGCAAGAAAGAATATGTCTGAAAGAATATGCCTGAAAGACAAGGAGGTATAATGTGAATAGCAAGACAGTGAGGAATCTACCATAATAAACAAAAATTCTATTTGCGCCCAAACAAGTAAATATCAAGTTGTTCCTCTGACTCTTTGGCTTCAGTATTTGCCATCAGGACCTGTCACACATTAGTGACCCCAGCCGCTCCTCCCTATTCCAGATTGTAGCCTGTAGTTTTGAGTATTGTAAACAAGATCATTTGAAGGTTCATTTTTATAATGCCTCAAAAGCTTAACTTTCTCCACCTCCTTTGAGGGCTTACCTAAAAATGAAAGAAGCTCTTTCACATCTGATTGCTGTTTGCTTTAGAACCAGTCTGTTGACTAAAGGAGATCACAAATTTTGATTAGCACGGCTTAATTGCCACAATTTCTCTTCCCCGGTAATTTGCTATTGACAAAGATGTATTAACTTCATGCCTATGAAAAATGACAACCTGTATAAAAATGTCTGCAGTTCCTCGTTTTTGATAGCTCTGTTTGCATTTATTTTTTATTCAGTATTTATTTTGTATATGATACAGGCTAAAGGTTGCTGTGCATCACCATAGTTACTGAGAATTTCTGTTAAATGAACAGCTAGCCTACTATAACTCTTAGGCAGTCAAGCATTCTGCAGGGAGTGCACAAGAAAATGTTTGGAAGTAAGTATCTCATTCATCATTTCCTTTGATGAGCAAATTTGGTAGTCCTATGCCAAGCAGTTGGAAAGTGAAATGCAGCCAAGGTAGGGGTTTCCAGTTGGATATGTGATAAATTCTTCCCTCGCCCACCAGCCACTGCAGTACACAAAGACAGATACTACTCTAGAATAACAACCAAAATCAAGGCACTCTGGTTCCCCTCCATATAGTCATCACTTTCACAGTATATAGCTTAGTTGTGACTGTATTTACTATCTATAAAGAAATTACAAATTGGTTTAATAGTTCCTTTGGTTGTTGATTGAGAATCTTTTTTACTTGGCAGTAATGACTGCAAATTACGTTTATGACAGCTCATAATGAGTGGGGAATACCACATGTTCCATCATCTCTTATTTTCTCTGGTCCTTACTACATCTCTTCTGCGACTAGTAAACTTAGGTGGTGAGTGCAGACAGGACTGAAGCCCAAATGTCACCCTGCTAATCCTTGCCTCCCTTTCTCCATCCTACTCTACAGTCTCCATTTTCTCACTACAGTGGTACCTCGGGTTAAGAACTTAATTCTTTCTGGAGGTCTGTTCTTAACCTGAAACTGTCCTTAACCTGAGGTACCACTTTAGATAATGGGGTCTCCCACTGCTGCAGCGCTGCCACTGCACAATTTCTGTTCTCATCCTGAAGCAAGTTCTTATCCCGAGGTACTATTTCTGGGTTAGCGGAGTCTGTAACCTGAAGTGTCTGTAACTTGAAGCGTCTGTAACACGGGGTACCACTGTACAAGGTAAGAGAGTACTGAGAGACCTGGTAGTATGGAAAGTAAGGTAGTGGCTTGGCTTCATCTTCCACTCCTGTTACTAGTGCTGTGTCCACCCCCTTTTGTTTGTTGACTCTCCAATGCAGAACACACACACTCTGAACAAGATGGACTTCCTCATCTTCAGCAAGCAGGTGAGTAACAACAATGGATACCAATGTGAGGCAATATGTTTGCCTCCTCTTTAGGTGAATTTTTCAATGTGGCTTTAAGCAGTCTGAATATTTCTTCTAATTTCTTCGTCCCCCCCCCCTTTTTTTTAAGCTATGGAACTGACTTTTCTGAGAAAATCCCACAAATACAATTTTTTAGAAACAATTTTCTGAGGGGGTGTTTACTGATGATCAAACTGGTAAAAAAACAAACCATATATTTTAAAAAGAATCACTTTAATAAGTCAATAACCCAGCATTAACATGACTGAACTGAATTTGAATTGCTAAGCTTCATCAGAAATTTTTTTAATGCCTATCAATATTCCTGGGTTCTCTTGAAAGACACGAATTGTTATTATTTTTAAATCCCAACTCTGCTATATTACACTAGTTACTAAAATTCATATTAACTGAATATTAACTTCAGATCCTGTGTAGCACTGATTTACAAAATCACATTCCACTGTATAAAACTATAATAAAAACAAGCCCCCAACCATTTTGGGAGTGCAAAATTCTATAAATTGCAATCTTGAACAGTGTAAGGTTTGCTTAAATATCATTTATTTCATTGTGGATTGGATTGCCATCATGGATCTCATCTGAGGATTGTATTTCAGAACACATATTCTGGGAGACTTTGTAGCTGATGCTCTTGCACACATGCACCCGTCACTTTAGATAATAAATGATTAATGATGAAAAACTAAAGTATTTGCACACAAATTCCCATTTGATTACAGTTCTGATTTTTCTACCATTTATGTTCCATCTAGTTTTCTATGCTTTGCCCTAGCCTTATCATTAAATATTGAGGGAGAAATAGTCATTTATCAGAGACACGCCATATGCTGAAAAATTACAGGTTTTTTATTTTATTTTTTTAAAAAAACACCTGACAGCTAGGTTTTGTCCAGAACCCCCATTATTTGAATTCACACGGTGCTCCCCATTTTTGAATAGAATTACTATTTATCCAAATGTAATATATTAAACTTGTTATTTTATATTCCTCTCACACTCATGTCCTTCAAGGGGAATGTTTACTACTCTGATGTGCATGAATGATGCAGTTCTGTAATCTAAGAAAAAGAAATATACCTTGGGGGAGGGAGGAAATATATGTGCTATGTTTCATAGACATTGCAGAAGCTATGACCTGCATATAGACCTGCATGGCTAGCATCCTAATCCTCAGTTATCATTAGCTTGAACGGGAGGCCCAGTTAATACATTCCCTGGCAATTGCATGATGGCCAAGAAAAACCCACTCCCTCATAGTCAGTGTTCATGTTGCCTTGATAGTGAAGAGTCTGATTGGGAGAGGCGGATGATGCCACAGGAAGTGCTGGTGCAATTCAGATACATCATCTTTGCCCTGGTCTATCTTTCCATATACTACCAAAACAAAGTGGGTGCAGACAGGGGTGCCAACTTGAACAAAATATTGGGGGGAGGTAAGTAAGCCCTGCCGTGCATAATCGATCACATGACACGGTGTACAGACACCATTTGAATGGCAATGCCCATCAACTTGGGAGGGAGGCCCCCTCAAATATTTTATGTGTGTGTGTAAAGACCCCTCAGTCCCTAGGAGTTGGCTCCTATGGATCCAGATCAGGTTCAGCAGCTGCCTCACCACTGTAGTGACATCTGTGTTGGCTGGATTGAAATGAACTGATGTGGCACCTACGTACGGTGGCCAGAAACAGAGGAAATGTTTCACTAAAAAGAAAGACATTTGTGTAACATTGTCTCAAGCTTATGCATATGTATATGTTTAGATCAAGGAAGTCAAATGGTGGCTCTCCAGATATGGATGGACCTCAGCTCCCATCAACTCTGACATTGCTCATGCTGAGTCTTATGGGAGCTGAAGTCCAACTACTTCTGGAGAGCCACAAGTTAGTCATTCTGGTGTATATGCAAATTTCAAAAGATCACATCCCACCATAGTGGAGGAATCTGATACTATGACCTTTGTGCCTCGTCAATATGCTGTCCAGGTGCTTAGCATTATTTATCTTTAAACCAGACTTTCATGTAGAGGACACCTTCCAAAAGAAGATGGTCCACACACATAGAGAGAAACTCAAACCAATATGCATTTTCTCCTAATCAGGCCAAATACATTCTTAACAGAGCAGATTTCTGGTCCACTTCCTTAACCACCCAATTATAAATGTGCTCTAGTTCAGGCCCGAGGCAACTGCCAAAGGCGCACTCTTAAAATGTCGAAAAGAAAACAGCACCACCATTTAATATTCTAGCAGATCAGTTTCAGTCTTACCCATTGCAATGAGTTAAATAGTCTGGAGTGCACCATTTAAAAAAAGCACTCAGAATTTTGATCACATAGGCAGGAAATGCCAAGAAGCTCCCCGTAATTATCATGTCAAGAGGAAGAAGGGGGAAGGGAGCGTGCATTCTCTGTTAGAGGTTTCAACAAAGGGAGTGCAGTGAAGAGAGGCAACCGCTGCATCTGTTTGTATAGATCAGGGGCAATTCTCTCAGGCAGAACATATAACCACATCAGTATGTAGCTGAGGTTTGATCAGATGCTCCTCTGTTTCATTGGCTTCCAATATTTTCCTATTTGTGACCAGTGACCTTACATGCAGGACTGTTGGGCACCTTCTGAGGGAGATAGGGCCCGACGCTGGACGATGATGAAGGAATTGCAGCTGGGACCAATTCCATAACATCTCTTGCTCTGCCACAGAATATTCTATAGGATTCAGATTGCACAATTTTAAGAATACATTAATAATAATAATAATAATAATACCATCAATGTTTTCCCCCTAGAAAAATAGGTGCCGGTACTCACCATGAAGTTGTTACAGTAAGTGTAAAACTTTTTAACAAACAAAAAGAGGTGCTGGGGGAAAAAGCACTTGTTGTTTATATCCACCTCATAGTTCTGTTCCTCCCAATTTCATGCTTACAACAACCCTGGGAAGTAAGTTAGGCTGAGTGACTCATCCAAGGTCATTCAGTGAGCTTCGTGGTTGCCTGGGGATTCGAATCCTGGTTTTTCAGGCCCCAGTCTAACACTCTAACTACTATACCGCAATGGATAGTGTGTACCCTAGATAGAGTACAATAAGCAATACACACACGAGTACAGTGGTACCTCAGGTTACATACACTTCAGGTTACATACGCTTCATGTTACAGATGCTTCAGGTTACAGACTCCGCTAACCCAAAAATAGTGCTTCAGGTTAAGAACTTTGCTTCAGAATGAGAACAGAAATCGTGCTCTGGCGGCGCAGCAGCAACGGGAGGCCTCATTAGCTGAAGTGGTGCTTCAGGTTAAGAACAGTTTCAGGTTAAGTACGTACCTCCGGAACGAATTAAGTACTTAACCTGAGGTACCACTGTATATTCAACTGAAGACTTCAGGTCTATTTTTTCTTGTATTTGTCTTTTGAAACTTTCCAAAATCTTTTATTTTTATTTTTATGCCAAGTCAATTGTCTGGATGCTAGGAGAGCAAACCTGATATTACAGTATTGCATCCTTGCACATTTTACAGCCCCCATTAGTAATGTTTGGAGATTTATCATCTTCTTTAAGTATAGACTCCAGAATTTCTACATAAATGAAAGTCCACGGAATTCTGCTGCTGACCTTTGAAAACAAGTGTACAAGCTGATTAAATGTTATGCACTGCTGACCTTATGAATTCCATCTTAAGAATTTCTGTGAACTTTTTTCATCTTTCAAAAGAAATCTTATTGCATACATAACATTAAAACTGTTTCTCGGGTGAGAAAAAGCCAAGCTATAAGTTTAGCAGGATCATTCCTAGGCTCAAGGTGTAGGATAGCATATGCTTCTTCAACTCAAAGAAACCTCTTGGGATGTTGATTTTTTCAAAAAAGGTTTTTATGTACAAAAGCCTCTGAAATGTCATTCCACATGTGCAGTCTGAAGTGGAATAAAGTCAATATTCTCTGAATATATAAATCAGCAGTGATCTGCAACATAAAGAAAACTACAACTCCCAGGAGAAAAGTCAATATACAGTAGATTGTGTTCTGAAAATACTCTGTTTCCCCACAGCAGATAGATCTCAAGCAACAAATGATTAACTGCACTTTTGTTGTGCTCTAAGATTTCTTATTCTCCAAATTCATCATCTGGAAATGCTTTAATCTTACAATCATATGCTCATTTACTTAATCTAGCATGGGTCCCATTGAACTGAGTAGGAATTTCCGAGCGAATGTGCAAAGGGCTGCGTTGTTACAGCAATAAAGTTATAAATAGCAGACCCAGATCCATTTGAATTGCTTGCAGGTAGTTTAAATAATCCCACGTTTCCTCTAGGTGGTAAGACAATGACACACCACTTATTGATCTACTAATTATATCACAAATAGCAGATCAAATGCATGATGACTAAATTAGTCAGCATCTGTATTTTAGCCTGTTCTCAGCTACAGAAAACATCAACAAAATACGAAGGTAACAGCTTTTCAGGTGTTTGATCTGCCAATCCCTAGTTTGTCAATGCTGCTGCTGCTGCAGGATAATAAATGGCAAAAGACCATTAAAATAACGCAAAGGGACTAGAATCATTATCACAATTATGTTTAAGATAACACCTTTACTTTATGAAGAGTCTGAATCTATACTTGCTTTCACATTTTATGCTGTGTCTCATTTAACCGTGTTTCTTATTCCTCCGTAGTGTCAGCTGACTTTCAAATGAATACTGTTTGCAAGGATTACTTGGTACTAATAGCTTCATTAGTCACTAATTTGACACTGATGCAAAGATCAAAGGTTGCACCAAAGATCACTTCTCAGTCTCGTTCTTCTGTATGGCCAGTCAGCTTTCTTAATGCATATTGATTTAAATAAACTCATCCCCAATAGCAACACCTAATTCCTTGCAAAACTAGTTTGAGGGAAATTATCCACTGCTTTGCATGGGAGCCTCATAACCAAGCTGAAGTGGACTGAAGGAAATTGGGTGAGGGCAGAAATGAATCTGAAGCAGCTTGTCTGGCAATGAAGATATGAAAGGCAGGAGTGGTTGCACTTCTGCTTGTGACTGTGGAACATTTATGAAATCCAGTGCGAGCTCATAATCTATGAATTTTAGTGCTGCCAGCTAGAGAGTAATGTGCCAGGGCCAAAAAAGAGTCATAGACAAATAGCTGCCTTAAATTTTGAATGTCAGCATATTGTACCAGACAATTTAATCTTCACTAAGGAAGGCTACAGCATAGTGGCTCAAACCATCTGACAGCTGAGATGTGTTTGGGGGAGAGAAATTCCAGGCAACTGGAGTGACTAAACAACAGGAAAAAAGGAATGCATGTTCTGACGTCTAAATTCAGGGTTTTTGCTTCAGAGTTTGATTTCTGTGGCTAATGTGTAGCCAAAGCTATATTGGTGTTTGGTGGACAAGAACCATAGAATTGTAGAATTGATAGAGACCCCAAGGGCCATCTAATGCAACCCCCTCAATGCAGGAATCTCAACTAAAGCATCCACGACAGATGCTTGAAAGACCTACAATTGCTCCCAGTACGTTTCTGAGCACAATTCAAAGTGTTGGTGCTGACCTTTAAAGCCCTAAACTGCCTCAGTCCAGTATACCTGAAGGAGCATCTCCACCCCCATCATTCTGCCCGGACACTGAGGTCCAGTGCCCAGGGCCTTCTGGCGGTTGCATTGCTGCAAGAAGCCAAGTTACAGGGAACCAGGCAGAGGGCCTTCTCGGTAGTGGCACCCGCCTTGTGGAACGCCCTCCCATCAGATGTCAAAGAAAAAAACAACTACCAGACTTTTAGAAGACATCTGAAGGCAGCCCTGCTTAGGGAAACACTTAATGTTTAATGTTAAATCTTGTATTTTAGTATTTTGTTGGAAGCTGCCCAGAGTGGCTGGGGAAACCCAGCCAGATGGGTGGGGTATAAATAATAAATTATTATTAGTATTAGTATTAGTATTAGTATTAGTATTATTGCCATCCAACCTCTGCTTAAAAACCTCCCATGAAGGAGAGTCCCCCACCTTCCAAAGGAGTCCACTGCACTGTCAAACAACTCTTACTGTCAGAATGTTCTTCCTGATGTTTAGTCGGAATCTCTAAATCTGCCTTCCATGCTGCAGGTCATGGATCTCTTCACAAGTGTATACATTCCTTAGATATAATGCTGCTACTCCTCCCTTCCTGTTTGCTCTATTCCAATTTCGTAGGTCGTAGGTCTCATCCCAATAGGTTTCAGTAATGCCTGTTAGGTCCTATTTCATATTTATTCACAGGCCTTCTGCAATAGATTCTGATCAAGAAGAGTCTAGAACACTAGAACATTCTTTAAATATACAGCGGATCTACACCTCTGGTAAAACAAACCTGAGTTATTTGGAATATATTCTTCTATAGTTATTTAATTAGAATACATTGGGCTGAAATATCACATATTGCTCGAAATTGCTGTCAATCAGCCTCCCCAAAATTTGGTTACAGTCAATTGTATATCAAGGATAAATATAATCTAAAACTTTGTCTTGAGAAGAAGCCAGTCCACTAAAGTTAAATGAAAAGCCTTATTAAAGCAAAAATATGACACTGGGAAGAGGTCATCAAGAAATGAGAGAGGGAAGAATGCCAAGCTTCCAGGCAATGCAAGTTTGGCATGAAAAAATATGTTTTTTCTTCACATGAAGAAGACAGCACTGTGCCAATGGCGTTCCAAGTTGAGAAGAGGTAGGAAGGTCACTCGGCTTTATTTACTTCCTCTGCACTTTATTCCAGACTGAGATATAGCCCATTTATTTTCTTCTCTGCTTCTCATGATGTCTCATGAGATATTGACATTCCAACTTATTTATAAGGCTTCCCAAGAACTAGGGAACAAACTCTCCACTTTGCAATGTTGGTGTACTGCCTTTTGTTGTACAGAAGTATGCTCTACATGGCAAGGTTAGGGGGTGACTCTTCAAGGGCTTCAATAGATATAACTGCCCTTGCTTCTTTATAATCATTATGTAGATATGTAGGGATGCTATCTAGAAGCTGCTTAAATAATAGAAATTAATTTCTTTCCTGGTGGCTCCTAAATCATTCTAAATTCGAATCTCTGTTAAAATGGTAAAAGCATACTTCATGGCTGAATTTTACATGCCCTGTTTCTGTCCTGAGTAAAACTGAGTATGAGATAAACAGCTCTAGAATTACATGTTAAATAATACATTCCAGTGGCATGGGGAATTTAAATTGGCATGCAGCAAGGGAAATGACTTATAAATATAAAATCCATAAAGTAATGGAGTATTCAACTTCTTGTTAATCCACTTATCACAAAAACTGCCCTGACACCACAAACACCATTGCTTATTAATTTCAGTTTCTATCCTCTCGTTCCCACAGCTCAAGGTGCAAAACAGCTGCAATCTTATAAAGATAAAGGTAAATGACCCCTGGACGGTTAAGTCCAGTCAAAGGCGACTATGGGGTGCAGTGCTCATCTCACTTTTCAGGTCGGAGGAACTGGTGTTTGTCCACAGACAGCTTTCTAGGTCATGTAGCCAGCATGCCTAAACCGCCTTCTGGAACAACAGAACACCATTACGGAAACCTGAGCACACAGAAATGCCGTTTACCTTCCTGGCACAGCAGTACCTATTTATCTACTTGCACTGGTGTGCTTTCGAACTGCTAGGTTGGCAGAAGCTTGGACAGAGCAACAGGAGCTCACCTCCTTGGATTTGAACTGCCAGCCTTCTGATCAGCAAGCCCAAGAGGCTCAGTGGTTTAGACTACAGTGCCACCCACACTTATACCCACCTACCTGGGAGTAAGTTACATTGAACTCCATCCTAAGTATGGAGTTCCATCTTAGGATTGCACTGGAAAGCTGAAATTCTATATGCACTTACCTGGGGCTATGTCCCATTAAACTCAACGGGAAGTTCACATAGTATTTTTTTGAAAACAGTGCAATCCTACCCATTCCTATTCAAAGAAAATCCCCAGTGTGTTCAATGAGGTATACCTCCAGGTAAGAATTCAAACAGTAGTAGGACAGCCATGAAAAAAAATGCCTCTCTACATTCCTTTGCTGTTAGATCAGGGTAAGAACCTTGCAGGTGTTCTGTTACTTCAGGAAGTGGAGTAAGACCATGGACCACTTTGTGGCAGAAGCTGCATCACAGGATTGAGCACAGGAAAGCTTTGTCTTCTTTCTATGTAGTCTAGTCCAGGGTGGGGAACATTTTTTGGCCTCAGGGTTACATCCCCTTATGGACAAGTTTCCAGGGAGTGCATCCAGGTGAGGGGCAGGGCTGCAATTAAAAGTAGGAGGAGCAATGGATGTAGCTCTCAATGTAGCCCCCACTAAGTCAAGTGTTTCTGCTCCCCCCCCTCCCCACACCCTCCATTCTGGCAAGCAAGAGGCGTTGTCACAATTCAAAGGGCACATCCTTGCCAGGAAAAAACACTTCCAAAACCCCCCCACAAAGTTTTGGAACAGAAATGGTGAGGAGAGTGGAGTGGCTGGGAGTGGACATGACCTAGAGAGAGTTCTGAGGGTCAGATAGTCCAGACATTTGCTCTATAATAATTGGTTGGATGGGGGTTAGTTATCTGTGTGGTTGGCAGGAGAGATTAAGAGTGAGGTTGGATGGGGAGGGTTGCTAAGGGCAGGGCTTCTTCTTCTTTTCCAGAAGGAACTCACAGGAACTCAGTTCCAGCACCTCTCAGGTGGATTTCAGCTTTTATCAGAATGGAGACTCATTTTTCATTAACCAAATCAGAAGTCACATATTCTTTTTCTCTCTCTCTCCCTACCTCTTTCCATCCCCCTCTCTCAGGCATGCCAAACAAATAAGCCTTGGAAATAATAATTTCATCCCTCTGCTAAATTGACCTTCAGGATACAAATCAGACCAGAATAAAAGCAAGATGAAAAGTATGTTAACTATTGGAATAATAATAATAATAATAAACCTTCTTCCTTTCAACTATTATTACTGTTTTTATAATAACCATTGTTGCACAGCATTTTGGACACAGTTCACAAAATCACATTGCATAGAGCAGGTTAAATAGGATACTAATTCCATTATCATAATTCTTGACATTCCAAAAGCTCTTGCAATGAGCTGATTACTTCAGACTTTTCACATTGGAAGATGGCTTCCTATAAAACGAGGAGTTTTCATTTGCAAATATTAGCTGAAGTAGAATTCAATTAAAAACTAATAGAATTGAATTACAATATTAAATGAAAACTGACTTGCATTTTATGTCTGTGTCCTCACACAGGCTACCTGTGCAGTTTACATGAGTAGGTCCTTCTAAGCTTCATTTTAATTTAGCCCAAGTTTTTAAATTTTGTTCCTTTAATTAGAAACCCAGGGTCAGGTTACCCAGGAAGCTGCAGAAAAGCTGGTTTAGAGAATTGACAGGGGGGTTCTGTTGTGTCAGAGGAACCTGGCTGATATGGATCATGCACCACAGCTTTCCATTGGCCAGACTTTTTATCCAAGGCAATGCTCTTTGGGAACAGGTAGGCAAGCTACACTCTTAATAGCCACAGCTGCTGGACCAAGCCTTTGGCAGCTTTTGGTATCTGGGCATCAGAACAATCATTGAGCTCCTCTGGCATATGCTGGCCTTGGGCCACTGCCAGGGTAGGTTCAAGATCCAAGGTTTTCAATTATAAAGTCCCCAGCTTAAACTTGCCAGATGCTGCCAGGTCCTACCCCAGATATAGTCTGCAGATTTCCATAGTAGCAAATTACAGGACATACTAGGCTTGCTGCCTCCCAAGCAAGGCTCCTGTGCCTAGAACTTGAGGAAATACAACCGGTGAGGCGTCTCCAATTAATGAGGAAAGGCACAACTTGGATTTCTGCCTGTCAAAATTACCAAAGGCAAACGAAACCTGCCAGTAATTTGATTCTGGACTCAGCTACATTAGTGAAAAAACAGCCCTTTGAATGCATTATCAACATGCAACACCAGATGGCTCTGGAGAGCAAAAAAAAATTCTAAGCTATTTTCCATAGTGTTTTATTTTCTTTTGTTATAACAATTTAATTTCTGACTTATCTGTAGCATTTCCCCCCTGTGTTTAGATCCACCCACAGGTTGCAGTGTTCTGCCCAGACACAGTTTCTGACAGCCAATTGCCGGCTATGTCTGGGAAATTCCGGACGAATGGCAACCCTAACTTGCAGCCCTCCATATGTTGTTGGATCCCAGCTCTCTTTAGCTTGACCCAGCATTGTCAAAGTTCAGGCATGAGGACAGTGCAAGTTCCACAACATCTGGAGGGCCACATGTTCCCCATCCCTGCTGTCAGGCGCTACAAACTTGCATCACAACAAACTTTCTGCCTTTGCTCCTGAGCTTCGGACACATCAACATGAAAGTTTCCCCACTCAACAGCAACTGCAGGAAACGGTTCCACATGGAGGAACTGCACAGGTTTGGAGCAACATTTCCCTGCAGAAACGCTGTGATGAGAAAGCCTTGGGCTTTCTCTAGGTTCCCACGAAGATCAGTATAAGGATCAGCAAAACTGCTGTACAACTTGCAAGGATCAAATTGATTGATTTGGTCAGTTTCAGCCTGGACCCTCCTCACCCTCTGCCAACCTGCAGCCTGCTTAAGAACATAAGAACCGCCTGCCAATGGCCATCTAGTCTAGCATCCTGTTCTCACATTGGCCAACCCGATGCCTGTGCAAAACCTGAAAGCAAGACCTGGGCACAAGAGCATTCTCATCCCCTGCAGTTTCCAGTAACTAGTATCAATGAGCATAATTGCCTTTGACCGTGGAGGCAAAACATTCTCATCATGGCTAGCAGCCATTACTAGCCTTATCCTTCATGAATTTGTCCAATCCTTTTTTAAAGCAGTCCAAGTTGGTGGGCTTCCCCACCTCTTGCATGAGCAAATTCTATAGTTCACACAGCTGAATATTCTTTGGTAGTCTTCAGGAGCCTCACTTAATGTGATTTTAGAAGATATAAAAGAGTGCCTTTGGGAAAGGGATCACTGCTGGCAGGTGTACTGCAAGAAGCAATAGCTCACAATCTTAAGAGGTTGTTTGCAATTCACAACGAACCTTACTTCTAAATGGTGCATGTACTTTAAAAGGTTGGATGCAGCAGAGCAGAAAAAAGAAATTATTTTAATCTTCTGGATGAGCGCCAGCCACACATTTATGAAACCAAATATATAACGCAATTACCAATCTCACCCAGTGTGTTCTGTCATTGAACATTATTTGCTTTTCCAAATGGACAATAAGCATTATGCATATAAAATGTGAAATACAAGTAAAACTGAGCCTCAAGCAATACGCACTTGATTTGGCTGTTTAACTTCCACAGAAAGTTGCTTCATGATTTTTGTATAAAAATAGCAAAACTAAATGTTCTCATTCTGTCGATAGCTTCTATCAGAAAATTTCTGAAAGCAAGTTTTGTGTGTTGGCTAGCTTATTTATAATAAATTTGTCATGTGTCTAGGCACCCAAGAAGGTTTCCAAAAGTCTGTCCATCTTTCATTCTCGTAGAAAATTAAGAATGGAATTTTAGCACTGTTTTATTATACAAATATGAAAATGCCCATATTCTTGAGGAGGATTAGCTATCTCTATATTCAATTTGGTTACTATGCAGGGGGCAGGGGGGAGAGAGAAGCATTTTCTTGACTCTCGCCAAATTCAAATTTTCTTTCTTCCAGTGTGAACCCTCTCAAGGAAGGTCGGCTTCAGCCATTCAAATGTTTACTTGTAGTTTAAGAGCTTTAATCACAGATGAGAATTTTGCCCGATAGATCTGAAATTGGCCACCTGCTCCAGCAGGTTATTGGAACTGTAATGAGTACTCATTTTATCTAATTCAGTGGGTTACACACAGAACCAAACAAGACAGTCTTCTTGATTTATTAGCAGTGCTGAAGGGTCTCTCCTCCTCCTGCTCACGCGCTGTCTGTCTCTCAGATGAAATTAAGAAAGAAATTTTACAGTTTTTGCTTGACATTCCAGTGTTCTTTAAAAAAAAGAATCAGTTTTTAGAAACATTCAGAAACCTGAACTCCTTTGAAATATATCACACACACAAAAACAGTTTATGCTGCCTGTTTTTAAGAGACATGTTGCATTCTAATACACAAGACACCATGATATGGTTTGTTGGTTTGCTCTCTTCATTTCCACATTGACCCAGTTGAGGAACTGGCAGCCCATTTAATCCTGCCGAGAAAGATCAGAAGAGAGATAAGGAATCCTGTTTTATCTCCTGCCTTCATCTTGAAGCCATACTCAAATGCCTCAATAGAAAGGTAGCAATACATAAATTCACTAAGGAACAGGGCCAGCCGCACCATTAGACAGAATGAGGAATCTGCCTCAGTCAACAGATGCTAGGAACAGGGATTGGCAGCGTAGTGTTGGAGAATAGAGCAAATGACTTGCTTTGTGCCCTGAACTAGGCTGCTTCCTTTAGGGAGACACTGTCCTGTCCCCAAGCTTGAAATAAGATTCAGCTTCCAGGTTAACCAGTTTTTCTGAGTAGAATGGGAGGAGCTGCCATCATGTCCTCTGCCTCAGACAACAAAATGTCTTAGACTTGACTGGCTGTGTCAGTGAATGTCTGTTCCTTCACTCTTTCCAGAAAGGACTCTGTAGGTAAAATAGTTAAGAGCTTTTTCACATGTTACAGCAAAAATGGGTCATAGATTTCAGCCAGAGCTATTTCAGCAAATTCTACAATCTGTTTCAGAGTTCTGGAGGTCATAGCAAAGGGCACAGCCAAAACCTGTGATCTTATACAAAAAGTTATATTCCTCAAATGTGTTGATTCTTTCAATGAGTGAAGAAAATGGCATGAAATAATTTTGTAAGTCAGCTGGCCCTAAAATAAAGCGAATCACCACTTCTTAATTTTTTTCTACACTGTGGACTTGTCCTGATTCGCTCCCTGCCAAATTTGTCTGTTTGACTAACAGCATGTTCTTTACGATGGCTATGTGGCATTATTATATTGCCAGATTCCTTTTTGTGTTTTCTATCACATGAATATGACATGGAAATGTTTTCTACAAAATGCTTGTAATTGTGGTTATAATGGAGAATAGTCTATTCCAAAAGTTTTTAACATGGGAGCTTTCCCATGAAACATGAATAAATAAACCAAGATTTCCACAGCTGTTGTGTGTTTAATGGTTCTTGTATTTGTATTTGTTTTTTTAAAAATGCTTGTTCATATTCCACGTGCAAATTCCAATCACTTAGCCACTAACAGGATAGTTTTCTTTGTTTCTTTGAGCACAATTCACCATGCCAAATCTTGGTTGCATTGCTAATCTATCAAACAGCCCACTAAGGAAATCTTTGCACAAGTTCAAATCTGTAGTTTTCCCGCATAAGCAGTGCTCCCCATTGCTCAATGATGGCTGGTAGCATTTTCACATGATTAAGCTATAATTTTTAACCTTGCTGTTTTCATCACCATATAATTTATACAGTGCTTATTTAGAAAAGTGTGTCATTACACATGTGTAGAATCCTACTGTCTCCTCATAAAAAAAACCCCAGTTATTATCTGTGTATTTAGGGAGATGAGAAGAGCTTCCATGTAAGTGGTCCCAAGTATAATTTTCAGACAAGGTTGATTCCATACAATTTAGAAATTAAGCTATACCACATGATGTAAGTTTTTGAATTCATGTATTGTTTACACTGGGATGCGGGTGGCGCTGTGGGTTAAACCACAGAGCCTAGGGCTTGCTGATCAGCAGTTCGGCAGTTCAAATCCCCGTGACGGGGTGAGCTCCCATTGCTCGGTCCCTGCTCCTGCCAACCTAGCATTTCGAAAGCACCTCAAAGTGCAAGTAGATAAATAGGTACCGCTCCAGTGGGAAGGTAAACGTCATTTCTGTGTGCTGCTCTGGTTCACCAGAAGCGGCTTAGTCATGCTGGCCACATGACCCAGAAGCTGTACGTTGGCTCCCTCGGCCAATAAAGAGAGATGAGTGCCGCAACCCCAGAGTCATCCGTGACTGAACCTAACGGTCAGGGGTCCCTTTACTTTTTTTTGTTTACACTTACACATCTGTTATCAAAAAAACTACCCAAAAATATTTAAAATGTGAGGAGCAAATTGCATGCTATACCTAAATTGCATAGTATAATATATCTATACAAAACATAACATAAGAAGAAATACATTACATTTTATCGAAGTGGTCTCCGGTGCATAATACTACATTTTGTGAAACCAATTTATTTCTAAATCTTTGGGCAACTAAAACAAATATGGAAACCTAATACATTCAAATATCAAACAATGTGTTTTATAAGCATCACTCAAATTGAAATAATAGCCAGAATTTCAAAGATATTTCCTTAAGGAAATGTATAAAGTAATTTATGTGCTGGAGAATGGCATAAAGAATCCCAACTCAGCACAGCTATTGGAGCATCATCTAAAAAAACAAAAACTCCAATATAGCAACATCTAACCAGTGCCAAGGGACGCAGGTGGCGCTGTGGGTTAAAGCCTCAGCACCTAGGACTTGCCGATCGAAAGGTCGGCGGTTCGAATCCCTGCGGCGGGGTGCGCTCCTGTCGTTCGGTCCCAGCGCCTGCCAACCTAGCAGTTCGAAAGCACCTTCGTGTGCAAGTAGATAAATAGGGACCGCTTACCAGCGGGATGGTAAATGGTGTTCCGTGTGCTGCGTTGGCTTGCCAGAGCAGCGATGTCACGCTGGCCACGTGACCCGGAAGTGTCTGCGGACAGCACTGGCTCCCGGCCTATAGAGTGAGATGAGTGCACAACCCTAGAGTCTGGCAAGACTGGCCCGTACGGGCAGGGGTACCTTTACATTTACCTTTAACCAGTGCCAAACATCTGCATTTTAGAAGGTGTGTCAGAAGGAGGGTGGTCTGATATTGGTTTATATGTACAGTAATTTTATATTAATGGAACATTTATATACGTAACTGTGTTTGTAAAATTGGTTATTGCTTATGTTATCTGTTGTTGCTTTAGTTTTCTGTACACCACTGAGAGATACTTTTTAAATTAGGTGGAATCAAAATGGAATGAATGAATGAATGCAGGTATCTCTTTCAATTATACATTGCCTCCTCTTGGATGAGAAAAAGTTAACATTGCACTGGTTGTTTGAAAGGCTTGAAGCCTTGCTGTTCCCAGGCAACTTGCTCATGAACTACTCTGATTAAATTGGAACCCTGGTGCTTTAAATCCTTGACCTGTTCTTCACTGACACCTATTTTCTGTTTTTGTAGCTTGTGCCGCCTAGCAAACAGTAGTAGCAAACAGTATTCCTAAGTAGGAGAGGTAAGAGCAGGGATCAACTGCACAGGGCAATTATCAAGAACATCATCTAGGACAGTAAGTAGAAAATAGATGTAGTTATGGAGATTCTGTACATTATTATTTATATAAGCATTCAATGCAAACTCTGAAGGCAGTGTGGGAGTAAAGATCTGTAATCAAAATCAGCCATATCGTGTTGATGTCTGACAGTTTAAAACAAAGACTCTCTGTAAAGTTGTTGACCTTCCTTAAATGTCTATTTAGCAATCAAATTACCTACAGAAAATTGATCAGAAACTGTGTTTCCTTTGCAGAACTCTTCTGTTAATATATTTACCCAGACCTCCTATTTCAGTAGTATCGCCTTACCATATCTATGCCCTCTCAACTGCTTCGATCAGCAGAACTTGCACTCTTACAGAAACTCCCATTCTGCATTAGTAAGAAATCAATCTTTTAGCGTGGCAGCACCTACATTTTGGAACTCCTTGCCTATTGACACCAGGCAGGCACTTTCACTATGCTCTTTTGGGAGCCAGCTAAAAACATTTCCATTTAGACAAGCCTACCCAGACACGCAGGGCATGTAGAATGTTGGTGTGTGTTTTAATTTGTTTTTAGCTTATTTCTGATTTTTTAAAAAACAATAAAATGGTTTTAAATAATTGTTTTAACTGTTTTCACTGATAATTTTATTGCTTTATTTTCTTTGAGACATCATTCTTTTGGATCACAGTGCAGTGGGATGAGGTTAGATAGATTAATCAGCCATAGTTAGGCAGGAAGATGGAGAAAGGTGAACAGATACAGAAGGAAGTTAGGTGAACATCCTTAAATGTGATAGGTGCTTTCTGAGGCCTGCGGTTCAGGGCTATGGGTGGGATTTATAATGTCCTGAAGCTAAGCTGAGTGACCAGGTCTTTGGTGGTAGGGGACTTAGAAAAGCTTCCTCACTTACCTGAATGGGTGGAGTTTAAGGAGACAGGCAGGATTACGGTCTGCCCCTTTCACCAGGCTCACCTGATGCCTGTGCTTTCTGTTCTGTTACCATCCTCTGAATAATATATATGGTAATTTGTAATTAATGCATATGGCCCTTTGTTGTTGTTTAGTCGTTTAGTCATTTAGTGTCATTTAGGAGTTTTGTTGGGTGTATATTTTATGCTGGTATTGATATTATTATTTTTGTATCTTTATTTTGTTGTTGTTTGTTTAGTCATTTAGTTGTGTCCGACTCTTCGTGACCCCATGGACCAGAGCACGCCAGGCACTCCTGTCTTCCATTGCCTCCTGCAGTTTGGTCAAACTCATGTTGGTAGCTTCGAGAACACTGTCCAACCATCTCGTCCTCTGTCGTCCCCTTATCCTTGTGCCCTCCATCTTTCCCAACATCAGGGTCTTTTCCAGGGCGTCTTCTCTTCTCATGAGGTGGCCAAAGTATTGGAGCCTCAGCTTCAGGATCTGTCCTTCCAGTGAGCACTCAGGGCTGATTTCCTTACCAATTGATAGGTTTAGTCTTCTTGCAGTCCATGGGACTCTCAAGAGTCTCCTCCAGCACCATAATTCAAAAGCATCAGTTCTTCGGCGATCAGCCTTCTTTATGATCCAGCTCTCATTTCTATACTTCCATACATCACTACTGGGAAAACCATAGCTTTTACTATACAGACCATTGTTGGCAAGGTGATGTCTCTGTATTTTAAGATGCTGTCTAGGTTTGGCCCTTAGTTCCACCCAATCTATTTCCGCCTTGCCTGTTTATTCCTTCCTCTGCCCACAGCAAGTAGACATATAGGAAGATCATTTTTGTGGATTGGTTTTAGGACCCTTCATATGGATGAGGGGTATAAAATTGGATTCTCATCCAGATGAAAACATTAGCATGGTTTTAGAATCATTGGCTCCTGCTTAGCATATTTAAACATGGCATCACTAGGATGTGCTTATAGGCATGCATCTTAGTAGTTGTGGGATATGACATAATCCTGCTTAAGAAGGCTGACAGCCAAAGAGTTCATTCTGACATTTGGATTCCAGAAATACCATCTGTGCATGAGGCACTATTCATAGACCACGCTGGAGCTAATGACTGCAGTAAATCTGACCCCATGATGAATAATTTACAAGAGCCAGGCTTACGAGGGTCCCTTCCTCTTATTTTCCAGATGCAGAGTCAAAATTAGCTGCGTCGCTCAAAAACTTCATGGTGAGGTGCATTTCAGTCAAATGAAAGCATTTTTTTAAAAAAAAAAACCAAGATGAATCTATATTTGTTGTCATTTAATAAAAATGAAAGAGTTATTCCTCAGTGAATTTCTCTTTCTCTTTTGATGCACAACAATTTTCCTTCTATAACTTTTAAAGATATTTTACTTAGTTTGTAGTATAAATTCCACCAATTCTGTACTCTGTGCCACTTTCATCTGCATTGTGCAGTTGACTGTTACCAGTTTCATTCGGCATTTACTGAGTATCAAGCATGTATTCTGAACTAGATGAGACCTAGAAGTGACAAATACAGAAAGTTTGTGACTGAAATTCTGAGGAAGAACCAATAGATGAGCAGTAACTGGAACAAGAAATGGACTGTGTGGATTAAGGTAAGAACAAAGATGTTGATAGATGTGTAGGGCAAACTCAAAGTTGGGTGATCGAGGACATGCTAGTGCAGAGATGTGGCCTTCCAGAGGTTTATGTATTTAATATATATATATATATATATATATATATATATATAGCATAAAATACCAAATATATTTAAGAAAAACATATACAACATTTAAAATCAGAGACCATCAACTGTTATGGCAAAATATTTTCTTAATTGCCTGCATAAACCTGGCAAAATAGAAAAGTTTTAAAAGCATTGAAAAGGCCCCTGCTGAATCTCTATTGGCATGGTCTTCCCCAGGGCTTGG
Source organism: Podarcis muralis (assembly GCF_964188315.1). NCBI lineage: Eukaryota > Metazoa > Chordata > Lepidosauria > Squamata > Lacertidae > Podarcis > Podarcis muralis. The sequence goes on from NC_135665.1 coordinate 34,390,757, forward strand.
TCAACTACATTAAGGGCTCTAAATTGTGTTGATGTCAAATGAGTTTTGCCAACCTGAGGAATCTGATCTTAGTGACCAAAGTGGGATATAAGGGTTTAGGCAGTGAAGCTGAATGGTTCAGGGCTTTGTAAATTAATACAAGGACCTCAAACCTGGCTCAGTAGTAGCTAGTGCAGATATTTTAATGAGGATGTTGTGTTTTTGGCCATGTGCCCCCATGATTATCCCTGCCATCACATTCTGCAGCAGCTGGAGTTTCTGAACCAAGCTCAAGGGCAGCCCAACAAAGAGTGCATTGCAGCAATCCAGCCTGGGGGTTATCAACATATGGACTACAGTGTTTAGGCTATCCTGTTCCTGAATGGCTAAAACTAGAGAATCAGACAAAGCTGTTAGAAGGTGTTTCTAGCCTCAGAAGACACAGGGGCATCTAATGACAAAAATGTATTCATGAGGACTCCCAAGCTGTGTACTTGCCCCTTCAGAGGGGGTGTAACCCCATCCAGAACAGGTAACCTGCCTATCTCCAGAACCCACCCAAAGAACCTCCATCTTCCAAAGATTCAAGCACAATTTATTGACCTGATCCACCACGGCATTCAGACACCAATCCAGAATTCTCACAGCTTCTCCTGATTCAGATATTATGGAAAAGCAGTTATGGAGAAAGAATCATTAAACTCCAACTCTCATCAGCCACAGCCAACATGTGCAATGGTCAGGGGCTATGGGAACTATAGTCCAGTAATATCTGAAGGGGTATCTTCAGTATGGCTCTCTCTGAACTACTAACAATTTCTCCTCACTGATGTTCTCATATGATTGCAGAAGTAAGACCGCCTCTGTAATATACTTTTAAAGCCCTGTCATATCAGTTTAAACAGTTATGACTTCCCCCAAAGAATCCTGGGAATTGTAGTTTGTTAAGGGTGCCTGAGAGTTGTTAGGAAACTCTTACTCTCCTCACAAAGCAACAATTTCCAGAGTGGTTAAACAGGAAACTCAGGCAAATGTATAGCTTTTGACAAACACTTGTGACAAACTACAATCCCCTGGACACTTTGGGGGAAACCATAACTATTTAAAGTGTTACAATATTGTTTTAAAAGTACAGTGCAGATGGGACCATCTGTGATCCAGTGAGGAAGAAAGGTTAGTAGTTCCATTGCTTATCGGTTGCTGTCATGCTACATTTTTACAGTAATAGAAGTTTGATAGCAAGCCATACCCTTCTGATGACTGGCTGGGACTCCAGATTCTATTAATCTTCTTTTGGGCTCCTAACAGATAGGTCTGAGTTTCCATATCCAACCCAGATAAAGAGTATTTACTAAAATAACAATGAGACAGGTTCAATAAATTGTGTTAAGGTGGAAAGAGAAAATTAGTGCCCATTAAATCAAAATTTTATAATGCAACCGGCACTGAAGCAAGTAATTCATGTGTGATTCATGAAAATTGTTTTCCTTTAGGGTAGGCTACATAATTAGAAAGAACCAAATTATTGGTATATGCGAACTTTTATGACTTTAAGTTTTAAATGAAGCCTCGTAATGTTACCTGCTTGAAAATATATCAGAGCCCGCAACTAAATGAAAACCACTTTCATCTTTTAAAGCACATGTTAAAAACAAATCATGCTCTGCAAATCTGTGGTACATACATATCCTCTTGTGAGAGGTCATAATGTATTTTTAATGTTTGCCTTTTTTTAGCTGCAGTGATGTGCTTGTACCATTGGCAATAAATTGAAATTTCTTTTCTTTTTGGCTATTGCACTATATTGTTACAAGCCACCCCAATCGCCTTAACACATAGTCCAGACAGGGAAATTCCCTAAGGTAGGAGGAATAAACTCCTTCTCCCACTATTGGGCAAATCTACAGGCTCCTCCTGTGGCTCTGCTGCAAAGGATTTGAAGGAATTCTTCCACTTTGCAACAAGAGCCTTGGGAATGAAAGTTGACCAACCACCATGGCCCCATTGGTTCAGCATTGACCCAGATGTGCAGGCCAAGCTAAGGGTCATCCCAGGGTTCCCAAGCCAAGCTGGCAATGGATGACTCAAGATTACCCCCAACTCAATTGTGCCACAGAAAAAATCCCAGAAGCATATAGTTAGGTACTTTCCTGCACATAGGTAAAGGGACCCCTGACTATTAGGTCCAGTTGCAGACGACTCTGGGGTTGCGGTGCTCATTTTGCTTTTCTGGCCAAGGGAGCGTACAGCTTCCGGGTCATGTGGCCAGCATGACTAAGCCACTTCTCGTGAACCAGAGCAGCACACGGAAACGCCGTTTACCTTCCCGCCAGAACGGTACCTATTATCCACTTGCACTTGACGTGCTTTCAAACTTCTAGGTGGGCAGGAGTAGGGACCGAGCAACGGGAGCTCACCCCGTCACGGGGATTCAAACCACCAACCTTCTGATCAGCAAGCTCTAGGCTCTGTGGTTTAACCCACAGCACCACCCACATCCATTTTCCTGCACATACTAATAGCCAATTAAGCCAATAAGAAAATAAACAATCCAGAACAAGGAAACTCCTGGCAGTATAGAGTAGGCGAAAAGTTAGGCCAAGTTGGGGCCTCCATAAATCCCCACTCAGCTCCCAGAAATAGGCAACTAACAAAGCCCATATAGGCAGCAACCATTTTAGGCGTGTCTGATAAGTGCACAACCACACGCACACACATCGCACCAAAGCACAGCAGGGAAGGAACAGGGTGGGGCAGCTTTCAGCAGGCCCTGCCAGTGCACATGGGAGTCTGGAACATAACACCTGTGCAAATTGGTTGCTGTCTATAGAGGGAGGGTGCAAAAATTGGAGCAGAGTGAGGCACCTAATAAACTGTGGCTAAGTCCCACTCAGGACTGGCCCATTAGGACTTGTTTATCATTACCCACTCATCCCTTGGGCAACGCCACTAGGCCTTAGTTTTTAGGGGAGCCCAGGATGTGGCAACAATGCCTACCATTAAGTTGGGAGCAGCATTCCTTGTAAGCAACAAAGAAGCCGTTTTCAGTTATCTGAGCTCTCTTTTGCTAGTCTCTGTTTGTTCTGGACTCACAAATACACATGTGTGCTGAACTCACCATCCCACCAACTGAAACTGGCTCTGACCTCTTCATCAATCAAAGCTCTAGTTTAGGGAGAGGCCAGAGGATTTGGATCGTGGGCCAGATCCTGGGCTCCCCCACCACCGTGGGCCATTTTGACAGGTGATCATGGTGGCATCAGGTGACCCAAGTTCAAAGAAAGAACTAGGAGTGTACTCTTCTTCATTATAGTCAGGGACTGAAATTTCCCACACCTGGCAAACAATACCAGGCATGGGAAGGTGGGTGAGCTTTACCCAAAGTAGCCCTGTGGGCCTTAGTAGGTCCATGAGATGGAGACTCCAAAGCCCTGTCCCAGTTGATTAATTACATAGAACAACCCCAGTGAGTGTTCCCCTCCTTTATTTTTATTCTTCATGCTCTGTAGTGAGCATGACTAATTGGGTCCTTCCTACTCACAGCTGTAAGGCTAAATTCAAGTTTCCAAAAGAAAAAAATGGGGGGAAAGAACGATAGATGTTACTGAAGCATTTCAGTGTGCCTGTGCTACCTAGACCTTTCCCCAGTGGCAATGCTTCAGCAAATATGCATAGAAATTTGGGGTGGGTGGGTGTGGCAAGGATGGAATCTACTAGCTTCTTGCACATGGAGCAGAGGCATTTGACTCTGTAGTCCAGCACAGAATACTCCATATTAGCACTATAAACTGCCCAAATCTTTGGCAACTTAACAGTGACATTTTGCATGTTTGCGCTAGGCACATTACAGTAACAGCTGCTTAGACAGATTTCCGAGGTTTTTGCACTACCGGTTCCCTATGTATTTCTATCCTTGGCATTCCATTTCAAGAATAGAAAATACCAGCTGTTCCTTCTGGCTGCCAAGGCAGCAAGCAGCATCTCTCCCCTCCCTCACCAAATAAATAACTTATTGACACATGCTGCAAACTCTAGGCTCAGCAATAGCTTCTGTTTCCAAAATCAAAACAATAAAGAAAACAGTAGCTCATTTCCCTCCCCACTGCAGAAGGCTGATGATCTCCTGCAGACATGAAAAACAAAAAAAATTTAAAGCCTGCAAATGGTGCCATAATGTTGTTCCATGCCTGCTTTCATCAATGGTATCTCTTTCCATAAAACAGACCATAGAAATGCCCAAGAAATTGATTTCTCAGCTAACTCTGAGCTCTAGGGATGCCTCTGGCATGTGCAGCTTGCTCATTGCTTCTTATTTCTCATGTTCTCGACTTTTGTGAAGCTCAGTAGGGTGTTCAATCATGTCTCAATACAACTGGATTCGTGCAATGGGTTATCCCTTTGGGTTGTGTTTATTGCTAACTGAACCCTTGTTTTGCTTTGTGGGCAAAAGGGTCCCTGTTCGCTCCCTTGCCATTTGGTAGCGCAGTGGCAAATTCAGAAATGCAATGTCCCTTCATGACAGTCACAAACAAGCCCCATCCCTTCTAAGATTGTTCAGTAATATTTTAATTATACAATAATAGGTTTTCATCCCATTCATAAGATCCCTGAAAAGAATGTGCTTGTTGTCTTGTTTTTGGCTCTGTCCCCCTTGCTCCTATCCCAGTTTTCTTGACTTAAGCTGTCTGACAGTTCCATTTAGTAACAATATAATGGCCAGCCCTCCTCTAAGTTTTTCCCATGGGTGTTAAGAAAATGATGGACCTATCTCCATTTTGCTATTTGATCTACATCAAATATATTTTTCTGATGAAAATAGGGGCATCCTATTTAATATCAATAACAATAATAATAATAATTCATAAATGCCTCTTCAGATAGAATTTTGATACTAAAGTTGCTGCTTCTTTAGTTTACAGCCATTTTTTCCTGTTGCCATGCATGCTATGTAATATACTCTTCTGCAAAAATTGAGGTTAATCCAGCACAAATGACATCCTACATGCACAATTTTGGGGATTGTTGAACCTGTTCATGACCTTGTTCTGAGCAATCAAGAATACACCACACATTAGACTCGGCACAATTAGAAGTATTAAGTTCCAGGCCAGAGAAATCTTGTTCATAGCTTAACATTCCCTTTGTGCAAATGCTGAACATGCCTTGGAATGTCCTCTGTGCAGAACGAAAATTGAAATAAAGGTTCTAATCTTAGATGTGCCAGATATTCTGAGCCTCGTCAAAATCTGCTTATGCATGCAAGCACAGCAGCCTATTTTCTCTAGCTTGCATGCACTTCTGGGATTCGAAAATGGCCCTTAAAGCAGCACATGTCAAAAGTTTGGACTTTCGGCTTCAGCTGCTTCATGCATGAATAAACAATTCCTGTCCCCTTGCTTGCCTTTGCTTTTTCAGAGGGCTTTGGAGTTCAAATGTTGAAACTACATCCTGACCCTTTTGCCTTTTCAGGCTGTGGCTTTGGAGCATGTGACTGTTCACTTCACCGACTGCATCAGCATCTCTCTCTTTTTGCACAGTACACACAACACACACACACAGAGAGAGAGAGAGAGAGAGAGAGAGAGAGAGAACTTAAACAATGAATAAAGAACAACATTTATACATTTGCTCTGAGAGAACATGGTTCAAATGGAAGATGCTTCCACATAAAATCCCAGTTTGGGGGTCTTCATCCCTGTCTTACTTCCAGTAAAGTGCCTGGTTTTGGAAGAGTGCCATGGTTGAGGTGTTGGATTTGGGGGACAAGAGAACAGTGGCAGCCATTAAACTCCTTGGATAGTCTTGAATATAGGGAAGGAAAGAGGAGGGGCCTCGGCTGCAGCCGGGTTAAATAGCCGAGGCCCCACCCCCCGCCCCCGGCGCCAGCCGATTGGCCGACCCAGGGTATGAGGTGGACGGGGATTCCCTCTGTTATCGCGGGGGAGGGGCGTGACGCCCACAACCCCACCTCCTTGCCAGCACAGAAGTGGCTTTGTCTTTCAACCAGACTTCCTTTTGTGTGGCATTTCCAGGCACATGTCTGCATTTTAAAGTGTCGTGTCCAAGCATAGTGTGGTGTTTTGTTTTGTTTTGTTTTGTTTTGTTGGGGGGGGGGTTGCCCCAGAGCTTTTCCCGTAAAAACATGCTCTTTACCATTGAATTGGAGCAAACAGCAATCTGCAAAACTCCAACCCATTTGCCTTTGAAAGGAATATTGAAGAAAATGATTCACCCAGCCTCACCTTAATGAGAATCTCATAATAGGCATGTGAAGGTATTGGATGTTATTTATGTAGACACATTAAAAAGTATGACTATCCTTTGGCCCTTCAGGTGTTGCAGAACTCTTATTCCCATCAGCCCCATGGCCAGTGCTAAAGGACGATGGATGTTATAACCAAGCCACAGGTTAGCCTAGGGATGGCTCTTCTATGCTAGTTGGACTCATCACCACTGAGTAGCGACCATGCTGGTTGAGACTGATTAAGCTGGAGTCCAGCAACGTCAAACAAAACAGAATAAATGCTCAAGAAATAGCTGCTGTGTAACCTCCCCACCAACTTTGTGCAGATAAATCAGAATGAATGTTCAATAAATAGCTATCATCATCTCCACATACTTTGTATAAACAAATCAGGAGTGATGCTGAATAAAACGAACGAAGCACAAACGATGGCAAGAGATATAAGGAGGAACAAAGGCCAGGTTATAATAATATAGACAAGTGCTGACTAAGGAAGTGCAGTTAACCAGCATGTACTTAGTTTGTTAATAAAGTGAGGAGAAAACTCTCAGGCTGTTTCTGCGGCACTGAAATCTCCTTTCTGAGCTCTGTGATAGACTGTTTTTTTAATGCAGGATGTCCTTGCTTCCTACTGCTTGGGGAAAGTCAAAGTTTGCCCAGTCAATTGGAAACTGACAGGCTCATAACTTCACTTTCCTTTTATTGGGTGAATTTGGTTGACAAGCTACAATATGTTTACAAGCAATTGAAGCTTATTAGTTCGTTGGCACTTGTTTAACCAGCATCAGATGGAAAAGTTTGTCGCAGGACAAATAGGAAAGCAGATGTGTGCCTGATAACACAATAACATCAAATAAGCTGTGAAGACCCAAGATAATGACTAAGGATGGCACTAGCTTGAGCCTCAAGGAACAAGAGCCTATTGAGAAGTGTATGATTTGTCCTCATAATTTTCTTCTATCACCTGAAGTGCTGTCGGATAAAAATGGAGTAAATTGCTCTTGTATACTCATTTTATTGACACGCAGCCCCTACCTCTAAGCTACAATAGCTCTTCTCAGTCAGCTAACCTATCAGTAACAACAGCTGTCACTTTTAAAAACCTTACAGTTGGGGAAAGCAATATGGTTGATAGGAAGAGTTATTTATTTAACAAACAAACAAAGCAAAGCTTATGGTGTTGTCTGCATCTCAAAAACCTGCCATGACAGTTTTCATTTTGAATATTTATTGTTTCATCTATTTGCTGTTGGGTTTTTTGTTTCGTTTTGTTTTTTTGAAAAAAGAGGTTTCTCTTTTTCTATGTACATTGCCTTCTAGTAAAGAGCAGGGGAACAATTTTCTTCTTCTTCAAATATTCATTTCCCTTGATTTTAACTTCACTTGGTGATGTTGATTGTGGTCTCCCTTATGCATTCTTGTTACATCGTAATCGATCTCATAATTTGATACATATATGTGGACGTGTGTGCATGCACTTCATGTATATTGTTTTGCTCTGTTTTTCTTAGTACAAAACTTTTATTTTTCAAATGTAATCCCTGCCACAAGATTGTTGTCAAATAATAATAATAATAATAATAATAATAATAATAATAATTTTATTTATATCCCACCCTCCCCAGCTGAAGCCAGGCTCAGAGCGGCTAACAACTACAAAAGTAACACAGCATTCTAAAATCAATTCATTTTAAAATCAATTCAAAATCAAATTAATGGCAACCATTGGGTTAAAGTTCTGTGAAGATTACCAAAGGAGGGCTCAGACTGTGCCTTGGCCAAATGCAATCCCCAGCACAAGATAAAAATAAAATATATATGGCAAAAAGTTCTGTGCACTTGGTTTAGTTCAGGATTTTTCTTGGATAGAGGAAAAGAACAAAATAAACATAGCTTTGCTTTAGTTAAGTAAAAATATTGGGAATAAATGTGTCCAGCTCAGTTATGCCATTGCTTTAAATTAGCATGTTAAACATGTCTGAAAAGATAACTGATTCAACTCAGGAAGTAAGAGGGTTGCAGGAATGCAATTCATCAGTTAAAAGTGTTGACTTTTCACATCAGGGTCACATTCAGTGCTGATTACTGAGTTTGGTAGGAGTGAAATGATCAGATGTGACTTTACTATGTCAGGCAAAAAATGGTTCCCCTTCACCATCAGTCATGAGGACAGGGAGGACCTCAAGGGGATACAAAACCCTGGTCACCTGCCTGCAGGTCATATTGGTAACATAGCCATTTCAGGCTTCTTACTCAAGGATAACAGCATTTGGCATGCCTCTTTCTCCCAAGAGACATATATGCATGCTAGGTTAGTGGCAGAAAAGAGATTGACAGAGACATTGGGCCGTATTAGTTTTAAGGACAGCATCTGTCAACATTGGGCTTCAGAAAACAATGTACTTTTACTAGAAATACTTGCAAAGGTCGTCTATTTACTTTAAAAGTCTGATTTCTGCTGTTTTGGATATATTTTTCACCTGTGCCAATATTTACTAAGATCAGATCTGAGTAACAGTTTTTATATTTGCAGTTTTAAAGATGCACACACAGAGAGATCTAATATTGGAGAACATTTTTGGTGATTTATCCCCTCGGGGCTTCATTCAGACAGTGGCGGAGGGAGCCGCTTGGGCGCCTGGGGCTACAAGCCATGGGGCGGGGCAAACCACCCATAGGGGCAGGGTGAGGGTGGGGCAAGCTGCCCATAGGGGCAGAGCACACCACAGGGCCTCTGGAGTCTGCCTGCCTCCTCCCACTCAGCCGTCCTACAGTGGCGCAGTGGCTCAGGTGCGCTGCAGGCCCCGCAGTGAATGCCACCCGGCATTTTGTCACCCCCTCAGTGGTGACACCCAGGTCAATCCACACCCACCGCACCCCTCTTCCTCCACCCCTACATTCAGAGATGGAGCAATATTTAGTCATCAGTGCCAACACAAGAATAAATATAGGGAAAAAATGTAGAGAGGGTATTTGAGCACATATAAAATGTATTGGTCTTATGATTGGACAGGGCTAGAAAGAGGAAACCTGCAATAATTTCTAAAATTATAAATGCTGTTGAACCGGATTCATCTATGTTCTAGTGCTGGTGCCCATCCATTGGTTTAAAAATCGCCCTATGTAGCTCAAGTCTCAACCTAATGTTTCCTAAGCACAAACAGGGAGGGAATCTAATGTCTGCCTGGTACTCTATAAAGGGAAGACAGACACCATTCATTTCAATATCTGCATAAACATTTAGGTGCACATCAGATCCCTATGGAATTGTGAATTAGGGTGATAGCAAGGGTGAACTGTGCACAGCATCACTCCTGTGGGTGGAGATGAACTATGCAAGGACTGGTTCAATTTGATTAAATAACTGGGCCTTCATGGAGCATTTTAATCATGTTATTGAACTCATATGCAAAATTATGCATATACAATAATCTCTTCAACCTCCCTTGCTTCATGGCCTAAATAAATTCAGGCTTACCTGAATTCAGGCTTACCCTATGAATTTTTTATTTGCGCAAATCTACCACCTCCTCCCTTCTCCTGTAAATAACTGAGCAAGTCTGTAACTGTCACACTCTGTTGTTGTTTTTCGGGGGGTGGGCTTTCTAGTAAAGTCATTTTGCATACGGGCAAATACACAGATGCTTCAGATGGTTTGCTCTGAAACACACACAGCTGCAATATTAATTTGTTTTGTTTTGTTTTTCCGTGGGCAATTAACTAGCAATGAAAGATTGTTCAAACTAAAATAGTCCTTTCGTCCCCTAATTCAAGGATAGTGTATACATAAAGGACACTCCATGGAGCATTCCTATAAGCCTGTGAACTGAAGCTATGAATGATGAGAAGACTAAGCATATAGATTTCAGGGCTGGCATTAGGGGGTTGGGTTTTCTGGCCTACTACAGCTCCCAAGTATAACACAAGCACAGAGCTGGAGTTATCCTTTTTATCACATAAGGCAAAAGATTGTTCTCTCCCTATCATTATAGGAACATAGGAAGCTACCTCATACTGCCTGAACATTGTTTCAGCTAGTCCCGCATTGCCTAATACGGCAGTTGTTCTCCAGGGTTTCAGACAAGGGCATATTCAGCCCTATCTGGAGATATTCAGGATTCAAAGCTGTACCACTTGCATGCAAATGTAGATACTCTACCACTAAGCTATGCCCCTTCCTGGACAATGCTCTCCCTTGATAATCCCTTTTATATTGTTCCTCTTTTTGGTAGCTCATACTCTGCATTCTATCTTTTCTCCCTCTTCTAATGGAGGAAAGTTTCCAAATAGGCACTGAACATGTTTTGGGAAGGTTCATTCATGAGATGAGTTAGTATTTCACCTACTTGGATTAAATTGCACTAATACATATCAGTAATTTTATTTATTGCTGCTTCTTTTAAAGCGCTTTGCTGGAATCATCTATCATTTCATATTTAACTATAAAGATTAGGAATAGATCTTTGTGAAAGTGCATATTTTTAAAAGACCTCCCATATTCCATCCTAATCTGAGAATTGTAAACAGTTTCCTCCCCCTTCACTGAGATGTGATGATGAATAAGCTCCATACTTTCTCACAGGTGTGGTGATATAGCTCGAAAGAGCTTAAAATTAATCACATCACAACACTGATACATTTACCAGTGGTTTCAAAGAGAGTTTGCTGTAGAAGGGAGCAGTGATTACACATCACTTTTCATGCTGATCAACCTTTTCTTCCTGGATTCTCTTACATTTCTTATGACAATAGCAAACAGCACAACTGGGGTTCACTGGGAAAGGTCAAACCTCTCCCAGCAAGGATCATTAATAGGGGAATCTTGAACCCTTTATTGCAGAAAGACTCAACGGTCACCTAACAACAACATGAGTAGGTGGAGGTATTCGGGGACAACTAGGGGGCAGAAATGCCATGGTTTTATTTATTTATTTTCCACCTTTCTTTCATCATGGAACCAAAGGAAGAAAAACTATGGTCTCTAGCAGATCACTGTCCCAGGTATTGATCAGAGCCACCTTCAAAAAGGTGTTGCTCTCATATGCTTTTAAATCAGTACAAAGCTCCCATCAACCATCTGTGCCTTCTCCGCAAACCTATGGCAAATACAAAGAAGCAAAGTCCCACTGCCAGAGTGGTTTCTAACCCCACTTCTCAGAATCTGCCTTGGTTCACACGTTCACCTGGTGCTGATCTGCAATGGTGTGAAGGAGGAGTTGTATCAGCCTACAGAGATTATGGTCTGTGTGAGCCAAAGTGTCCATGTGGAGCACCATTCATATGGAGATGTTATTAATGCATTTTCTCTCAAATATTATCCTAATATCTGCTCACGTGTTCAAATTGCACCTCTTTTTAAAAATGAAACTGGTGAATAAATCTTTAAAAAGAAGATTCTAAAGTGATGCTACAGCTGTCAGCACATTGTCCAAGGGTGGAAGTAGATCTCATGTTGGAGATCTGTTAACAGGATCAGCCATGTTTTCTTGTAAAGTTAAATGCAGCTTAAAGGGATTGGACTGGTGTCATAGCACAGGGAAGCAAATTAATCCTGTTTCCTGCACTGCTTTCCTGAAGTAGCCCTGAAAGATTTTCTGCCCTGTGGGTAAAATCTTACTTTCTCCTGTGAAGCAAATAAAAACATTTTGTTGTGCATTTAAAAAAACCCTGAAAACAAAACAAACCTACTGATTTTATTTATATTTTGATACGTCTTATTTCAGCTTGTTTCTAAGGTTTGGTTTTATTGGTCTGCTTTAATGAATATTTTGCATTGTTTTATGTAAACCTGTTAGCAGTTTTGTAAATTAAGCAGTAAGCAAATCTCTTTGAATAAATGAAATAATAAAAATAAAGGAAAATAATGAAGTGAAATAAAAACAAAATAAAAACAGCATAGATGGTGAAGGCAAAAATCCCTCCCTTAAACAAACAAACATGGGGGTTTCTGATCATGGCTCTCCATCATTGCATCTTCTTGGACCCTAAAGATTCTCCATATTGGTGGTAAAAGATGAGTCTCATTCCGATAAACCAAATGCTGTTTCCCAATACACAAAAATAATCTGAAGTTATAATACCAGAACAGAAATACCAGAACAGAAAAGGGAAAACTACTTGGAGATACTGAGATGTCTCACATCACTTCCAGTATTTTTCCAAACTGCAATTATTGGCACTCCAATCTGAATCCAAAAGCTGGGAAAATGTTGTCAAAAATCTATTTTTCTTGTATGGTGTGGCATCAACATAAATTAGAGTAAAAGTGGAACCCCAGCTAAACATAATCTTGCTTTATTTGTGGAGGAGTAGCATTAAACAGTCATTTAAATAAGCCTAAATAGTTACAATAAAATCCAGTACTATGAATTGCTATGACTGCATTTTAAAAGGGGGTTGATTTAACGTGCAACTGGAAACAATAAAATCAGTGATTTGAAATAGTCATTATCACATATAAATGTCATCACTCACTCCTTTAAGTCCCTCTGCTCAGCTGGCAAACATTCTGCTTTTCCTACACTGAGCAGAAAAACCCACATGGAAGTAAGATGTTTTGACAGAGGATAAAGTCCCGGAATTCAACCCACATCTCAAACTTCAAGCTACATTTCAGAATCTAATTAAGTGTTTATAGATCAGTCAACATCTGTCCATCCAATTCACATCATCAGCCTACAATCTGTAGTGAAAATGTAAACTAGAATAAAAAACAAACACCTTTAATTTACAGCCAGATATAACTGCCATTTTCATGCCTTTTTGAATGCTCCTTCAGCACAACCTAAATGGGTTTGGTGGAATTTTTTCCCTCTATAGTACTGTTGTAGTTTATACAATGACCGCTCCCCGCTTAAAACGGGGGGCGCCCTTTGCGTGGACGCGTGCAGCCCCTAGATCTGGAGCGGCTCCAACAGCATAGGCTTGGCCTTGCCTTCCCTCAGGTGGGATACCTGGAGGTCTCCGCCTACCTCAGTCATTTGCCCAATCCCACCTACCAGGCCAGGTAGGGGAGGGATTACCTGCCCACATAATAGAGGGAGGATCTTACCTGGGAATCCTCACTTGGCTCCAGAGCTTCTCCCACCCTACCCACCCTCAGTTAATGTCTTATTTTGCAGGTTAACTTTTCTTCACAGGTTTCACAGGTTAACTTTTCTTCACGTAAGGTCGCTGTTAAAGGCCCGGAAAGGAATTTCCCTGCATTGGCAGGTTTCGCCTTTCCCGTAGCAAAACGTCACAACTTTGGCGGTATCAGGCCTTGGGCGGAATCCTTTAGTCCATCTTCCTCTTTGAGGTGGCGATACCAGGGTTCCCCGTTAAAGGGGTTTCTGAAGGGAGGCTTTGGCCATGCGCCGAAAGGTTGTCATTGCTCTCCCCTGTGGCGGCGGCGTAACGGGGGCGGCTATCTCTGCTTGAACATATGTTCTCCAGAGCCGGCTCATCCCCCCCCCCCCCACACACACACTGGATAACCCTGATGCTCCCTAGGTCCCCGGCTGGGGACTGGGGAGGGAGAACGCCCAATGCCTGAGCCAAGGTCTACCCACATTTGAAATTTAATAAAGTTGTGGCCAATTTAATCCCATAGCACGTTGTCTCGAGTTGTTATTCCACATGACGGAGGGACCGCGGGGGATCTGGGGACTCCAGATGTCCACGCAAAGCAACCTATTTTAACGGGAGAAACAAGAATTTTTCCCATTGAATAATTTATTCTCCTCCAGTTATATTTTTATAACTCAAACTAAAAGTTCCCAAGTTGCTATATATACATATGAGGAATAATTAGTCTTTCATTTTAACTGATGCTATGTAATACATATGTATAAAACAATAAAATCCCTGTTAGTCAGTAGACTCTACAATATATGATCATTTGGGAAGAACAGTGTTTTGCCTGTGCAATTTTTACTAGACCATCCAATGACCAAGTCTCCTCAGCAGTTTACAAAAATTCAGTGAATATATAAATACAAAAAATAATCTAATATAGATATCAAAAAAGCACACAGAGTCAGTGTGTTGTCTCAAAGGTGAACTGCTTCTGAAACTGTGCTTGCTCCATCTTGGCACTCAAGATAACCCTAACTGGTGGTTGCTATGGCTATGAGCTCATGTAGGTTTATACGTGCCTCCTTTGATACACTAATTGGCTTGCTTTGATGGTACCTATATGTGTGGGAACTGGAATGCTGGGCTCAGAGCCCAGAAGTGGAACTACCTGTAATTAGTTGGATACTGGCCACCTGCCCCCCTGCTTAGATGATGATGCAGATTGCTCACTGGATAAGAACGTATGCATCTTTGCTTGGGTTCAGACAAGGCAGCTCCTTGCTGCAGTGCTTACTTACTGTAGGAGGAGTTAAAAATTGATTCAAAAGAATTTAGAATCCCTTGGGCCCAGCCAGCAATTCCCTCTCTATTTCATGTAAGTGAAGGAGAGATAAAAAACCAACAGAAGAAGAAGAAGAAGAAGAAGAAGAAGAAGAAGAAGAAGAAGAAGAAGAAGGTGGTAGTTGTGAACCCCACTGCTCAAGCAATGGGGATTGTCAATTCAATGTAATAATCTTCATCTTGCCCTAAATAGTGCACAGCTCCTAATGGCCTCCCCTTTTCCTTTTTTTAAATAGCCGAACCAAGGAGATGACAGTGACAGCAATTGGAGTTCAACCTTCTCAGCCCCCCCTATCAATTATTTCCCTAGCTCAGATAGAAAGAGAAACGAGGAGGTAGAGAAGAGAGGCAGTTTTATCTTGTGTTCTTTGTGGTCAGTATGGCACCACCTACTATTATCAAGCCAGAAGAGGTCAGTTTTGTGCAATTACATGGCATTCTTCCCTGCCCTTCAAGTCAAACTTGAACTGCCTGACATCCGCATAGTATCTCTGTAAGGACAGAAAAAGAAAACAGAGGGGAAGAGTAAAGTGGGGGGAAGCGTGGATGGGGGTACTCTGTTTTAAAAGGAAAATATACAGTGTGAACTAGCCAAAGGCATACACCAACATTTCAAGACACTCCTAAGTACACTGGCAGTGCCAGCTGCCATAAATCATCACAGCCAACCTGAGCATTTGTCTGAAACATGACAAACCTGTGCTAAGAGGTAATTTTTTTGTTTGTTTCTTGGTTACCCACCCTCCACTGTACAATACTGTACCAGGATGGCTTACAACAAGACAATATTTTTTAAAATATTAAAACAACTTACAACCATAAAAATAAGGTGGGTCCTAAAAACTGTATGTCAAAAGGTGTCAAAAGTCAGGGTGAAGAGGTGTGTCTTCAGCTTTCGCCAAAATCTGTATAAAGAAGGCACCACATACGCATGTGTGAAGAGGAAGTTCCACAACTTTAGGGGTTGACACAGAGAAAACCTTTTCCTGACTTGCCACACAAACACACACAAGTCTCTGAGGGCAGACAAACTACTAAGAGAGCCTTCTCTGCCATCTCAGCACCCTAGAGGGCCTGTAGGGAAGGAAGTGGTCATTCAGGAAGAGCTCAAAGGTTAAAAACAATTACTTCCTTTGTAAAAGCAAGGTGTGATGACAAGGGACCTGTCAAAAACAGAGAGCTCTTGTGCATAAACAATATTATTAAAACCCAAATATACTCCAAAAGAATTGTTAACAACATTAAAAATTATTGTCAATAATTGTAAATAATTATTTAGGATTGGGATCTGGAGTAAACCCTCTGCACTGGCGTTTCTTGGGGCTAACCGACATGTGACATTAGTCATGTTTTTAAAGAAGAGGGTTGAACTCATCTGCTGTGATTGTGGAGGAAAAGCAGGTTGGGGGTCCAGAGCCAACATGTTCTCCTAATCCAAATCGGGGCTCTGAACATGTTTTGTCTTCCTGTTTAAATTGACCCTACCTGCCTAGGCAGCATCAGAGAGGAACAGGCTTACACCCCACCTGGTCCCTACTGGTATAAACGTTAAGGGCTAATCCTACTCACAGAGTTCACTGAATGAAATTAACTTAGGTTTATTAATTTCAATGAGTCTACTCTGAGTGGGACTAGTGTTGGAATTGAGGGGAGTTCTTTTCCTTTGAAATTATAAAGGTTTATTCCCCAAAGATATTGCCTGGAGGAAGTGTGCAAAATCTGTTGTTGTTGTTGTTGTTGTTATTTTACTGGCATATATAATAAAAATGATGGATATGGCGAATAAAAATAAAGGTGAAAGTAGAAAAATAAAACACAGATACAGAGTGGGGATAAAAAACCAAGAAACTACTGAAAATACAGTGCCACATTCATTCATTCATTTATTATTATTGTTGTTATTATTATTACTTTAATTCAAGGAGAATAGACTACACCATTAGGCATTTTCCTGAAACTCCAAACTCAGAAGCTACAAGTGAAATTTTTGTATTAAGGATTGATGCAGTCAAGAAAGTTTCATGGCTTTTAAAAATTACCATAGCTTTTACCCATTCATATGGTAACAGTTGTTACAATTTGCTACTATGAAATGGGGGGGGGGGAGATGCGATTGGAAAGTTTGTAGCAAGGATTTCCACTTTACCTTGAGCTTTATTTTGCAGTCTATCATATTGTATTATGCAACTTGCAAGTTGTTGTTTTTTTAAAAAAAGGAAGAAGAGATGAAGACAAGAAGACACCTATAACGATTTTTTTAAAAAATGTAAATAGTAGAAGACCATTTTCATCAGGACCAGGGGCCAGTGGGTGGGAGTTAAATTTGACCTCCGGACCTCCTGCAATCCAAACACTATTTGTAGCCCTCCTACCACTGCTCTTTGCATTTTCTAAAATGTGCATGATAATTGAATTCACACAATAAGCACATATAGTTTGGCCCTTAATAGGCATGGAACTTCTTACGAGGGATGAAAGCTTTCCATGCCTACTTCCAGCATTCTCGTTGCAACTGATTTCCTTGGGGTTGAAAGTAACACAAATAACTTTGTCTATGTTTGGATACAATAGGATGCCGTTGCGAATCAAGATGGCAGACTGAACCTTTCAAAACTGTACTGATTTTTGTTGCTTGCTTGCTTCTTAGAATTCCCAATGGTTGGTGGTGTTAATAACTGGGATGTAATTCTTATTTTAGAAGTTTATTATAAGCCAGTTATTATGCTTAATTTGGAGGGGTGGGGAGAGAGACAGACAGTCCTGTCAAGCTCAACCTTTGAGAAAACAAGATTGCCACATGAATTTCTGTATTTTTGTTCAACTATATTAGCTAATACAGAATCGGGGTTGATCTTCCCATTTTATAGCAGTGGCTTTAAAGTCTTTATTCAACAAGCAAATAAAAGGGGGGGGCACAGAATATAAATTGCTGCTTTAAACCACAGATATGCAAACCTAGAAATAACATTTTATTTCCATTATCCATGTCAGGCAAGTGAAAGAGATGTAACTGTGTGCTGATTATTCGTATGATATACACTTGCTTTACTGTTGTTTAAATGCATACAAAAGCCAGATTATCTAGCTAGGTGAATTACTATCTGAAATAAATAGGACTTTGAAGTATAGGGCTAGGAATTAAGTGAGAAAGAGGTAAGGGGCGAAGAGATTGAGAAGGGAAATGGGAATGAATTACAAGGCCATGGCACACAGCAACCAAGTGTACAAAAGGATCTGCCCTTAGCAGATTATTAATTCTGACAACTTTTTACAGGGTTGAATGCTAGCTGAAGAAGCAAAGGTTCAAAGATTCCTTTCCATTGCCAATGCTCATCCTCCATGTTGTTGTGTCTCAGCCTAATTCAGCCTTGTGATCCAAACTGACAATCTGTGTGCCAAAATGAGGCATATTCAAGCCCTTATTTCCTTATTCCAAAAGTGATCCATTGGTGTAGCTTGGACCACAAGAGGCCTGTTTCATCTCAACTCAGATCTGAACATGTGTCAGATTTCACTATTATGAGGGAAAAAATTTAATGGCCATAGCTCAAAACTGAGTGAAATTTACAGACCTAGCAGTCTTTTCAGAATATATAAAGGCTGACATATTTCAGACAAGTAAGTACAAAGTGTTTAGCGCTAGGTACCTTTAAATTTTGAGGATTTTATGTCAAGAACCATATGCAACTTATTTATTTATTTCAGCAGAATTTGATTACATTTGCAGACATGGTATTCCCTTCCGAAGGGAACAAATTTCAGAAGGATATTTGCTTAGGTTTCCATTCAAGCATAGTCTTTACAGTAAGGTGATTAAAGAGGATTTGCTTTCCCTACTGCTTTGTGGACAGTTTATAAGAACATGATTATACATAGTTATAATAATCTGATTGAACTTCTAGAATATTCTGTAGTGGGGGGGAAATCTCTCTCTAGGTGAGGTGTATAAAGAACAATACAGGATACTGTATTTATCTGAACTGACTGATTAGTAGTAATAGAAAAGGAGAGATGGATGAATACAGTGGTACCTCTAGTTACGAACTTAATTCGTTCCGGAGGTCCGTTCTTAACCTGAAACTGTTCTTAATTAGAGGCGTGCTTTCACTAATGGGGCCTCTTTCTGCCACTGCGCCACTGGCGCACGACTTCTATTCTCATCCTGGGGCAAAGTTCTCAACTCGAGGTAATTCTTCCAGGTTAGCAGAGTTTGTAACCTGAAGCGTTTGTAACCTGAGGTGTTTGTAACTCGAGGTACCACTGTACTTGTAAACTGGAAGTTAAAATAAGGCTGCAATCCTAGACAGAGTTACTTGAAAGTAAGTCAGTGTGAAATATATTGTGTTTTCTCTTTCAAAAATCTAGCATGTAGGTAGGACAATGTTAAGCTGCCTCCTTAAAAAAAATTCCTTAGTAGTGCAGCTTTGGGCCCATGATCTGACATTGTTTAAGGCAGTTACTTATGACCATATACATTCCAAAAGGTGTACAGTGGTACCTCGGGTTACAAACACTTCAGGTTACGGACGCTTCAGGTTACAGACTTCGCTAACCCAGAAATAGTACCTCGGGTTAAGAACTTTGCTTCAGGATGAGAACAGAAATCGTGCATCGGCAGCACAGCGGCAGCGGGAGGCCCCTTTAGCTAAAGTGGTGCTTCAGGTTAAGAACGGACCTCCAGAACGAATTAAGTACTTAACCTGAGGTACCACTTGTATTCGGGGAGAGCTAGATCAGAAAAACTAACAAAGCATCAGAGCAACTAATTTACCAAGAGTTGCTTGCAGAAGTATGTAAGATAATAGTAATAATAATAATAATAATAATAATAATAATAATAATAATAATAATAATTTATTTGTACCCCGCACATCTGGTTGGGTTTCCCCAGCCACCCTGGGCAGCTTCCAACAGAGATTAAAAATACATTAAAACATCAATCATTAAAAACTTCCCTAAAAAGTGATGCCTTCAGGTGTCTTCTCAACATCAGGTAGTTGTTTAACTCTTTGACATCTGATGGGAGGGCATTCCACAGGGTGGGCACCACTACCAAGAAGGCCTTCTGCCTGGTTCCCTGTAACTTCACTTCTCACAGTGAGGGACCCCCCAGAAGGCCCTCAGAGCTGGACATCAGTGTCCAGACAGAACAATGGGGGTGGAGACGCTCCTTCAGCTATACTGGGCCAAGGCCATTTAGGACTTTAAAGGTCAACACCAACACTTTGAATTGTGCTTGGAAATGTACTGGGAGCTAATGTCGGTCTTTCAAGACTGGTGTTATGTGGTCTCGAAGGCCGCTCCCAGTCACCAGTCTGGCTGCCGCATTCTGGATTAGTTGTAGTTTCCAGGTCACCTTCAAAGGTAACCCCATGTAGAGCGCATTGCAGTAGTCCAAGCAAGAGATAACTAGAGCCTGTACCACTATGATAACGTTTCCCTAAGCTTATTGACATTCCTGCAGGTGTTTCCTCTAAACAGGTCCTCCAAATTCCCCTCAAATTTCACTGGCAACTGTAGTCAACACAGGCAGCCTCTCTCTTTTTCTTCAGCTGAATCCTCTGATTTCATTGCATTGATTTTGTGCATTGAAGGAAAACAGGTTGCATAATCTATTCACACATTGCATGCAGAAACTTCTGAAGGGGAAATGGCTGACTAAGAAGTCCCTGATTTTATCCCTTCCCCCATGCCAAGAAATATCCAAGCTAGTAATGATGATGAAAATCAAATGCCTCATTTTATGCCTTATTTACAAAAGCCGGTTCCAATAATTTTTATTCTCTCTAGAGTGGGAATGGCACCATTGTGAGGTCCTGCTCTTTCTATTTAGTCAAACTCAGTTCAAAGAAACATCAATCCCATGCGCAATCAAGGTTCCTAGGGATGAAATTTGCCTGGCAAATTAAATGATTGATAGCTCAAAGACCTAGGCAACACATCTACATGTTCCCTGACAGCTTTGTGCACCAACAAAAGATAAATAAACCTTCCAGGCCAGTTCCTGTAACACACACAAACACACATGCCAGTTTTTCAGGCTGGAAAAAAGAGTGTTCTGCACAACTTATTTTATTTCATGGACTTCAAATAAGAATAACAACAAAATGTGTCTAGCAATACCAGTAGGTTGCTTTGCAGAGCCCCTTTGTCTCGTCCATTTCTTCCTGCCTGGGAATGATTGAGAAATCAATCTTGTTTTTGTTTGTTTGATGCTTATTTTGTTTCTGTGTTTTAAGCCACAAGAAATAAAAAAGCAGCCACAAACAAGAAAAAAGAGGCAACAAGCAGCACACTCACAATCTGCACGAGCAGATTTGATGTGCCCTATCAGATTCCCAAGCAGGGCCCTCAATCTGCAAGCGTGTCTAGTCTTCCAACTATTTTATTTTTATTTATTAAAGTTGTATACTGCCTTATACCCAGGCAGTTCTCATAGCAGTTTTTTTAAAAAAACAAAACACCAAAAATATAAAACAGGTCCGTCTATCTGGTGACTGTATACCTGCAGAGAAACGTCAAAAAGGGGCCGTTCTCAAATGTCTGAATCCAGTTAAAACGAGTCAAAGTAGCAAGGGGCTAAAGCAAATTCCTACATCCCTGTGACCTCAAATGAAACGAGCAGTCCTTTCTGATGGCATTACTGTACTGCTTGCTCTCCCTTCCAAGTGGAGCATGCCAACAATATATTCTCAGCACACTGGCAGACAACACTGCACTCATCAGCAGGACTTCGGCATACACAGAATCGATCTTGCTTTGTTGCTGTGAACAGAAGTGCTGAGAGCAGTGAGCTTCCGGACAATCTATGCCGCAGCTGGTATTTGGCTCTCAGGGTGGCTCTTTATGTTCTGGTCCAGTCCACTGGAAGTGATGTAAGATGAGTTGCAGGGTTTGCATACTGCAGAATAACTTACTTTAATACTGGGTTTACGTGCCGGAGGACGGAAAGATCCAATGCACCAGCTTGCGCCCTTCATAAAGAGTTAGGAAACTGGAGTCACCAGAGCATATGCTGCCATTCAGCATTCTGCATTTTCTGCCATGCTTGTCAAGAAAGGCAAAGATATGCCACCAGGTGCCCATAATTAAGACTAAACATTATTTATAGTGCAGTCAGTTATACATGGTACTTTGAGCCCTGTGTAGGTGCAAGCAAAGGGACAGGAAATTATAAGTGGGCTGCCTGATTATTTGCAAGTCAGCTTCATCTTATTGACTGTTTCACAATAGTTCATTGTCTTTTAACTAGTACATTAATGATGCATGCTTTTAAAAACGGGCTCTCGGATTGGGATGGTGATGGCCAAAAATAGAAGATCTATGGGGGGAAGTGATTTTCATTAAGCTGGTTTTTTCTCTCCTGTTAATCCTAATTGAAAATCTTTGGATTTAAAGACAAAGCCCTCTTTCTAAGCAGTCATGTTATGTTTCCAGTCCCAGAACACAATGCCAAGCTAGTATAATGGCAGAATGTCACAAAGGTATGTTTCAATTTTGTAACTAACACAATCCGGGAAAAGAAAGGTTGCCCTTAACCAGCAAACTCTGGAAGTCATCTAACTTCATTTAAAATGTGGGAAATGCTTACAAGTTCTAAAAAATTGGTATTCTCCTATTTTGAGGATTTATGATGATTATTTTTATATAGAACACACAAACACACGAATTGTATGAAGAAGGGATCTACATTTTTATGTTCTTTGGTATATAGCAAGCATGATTTTATGGCTTGAGGATGACATCATAGCCACATTGTAACCCAATATTCAAAAGTATATTATAATGTATTCTGCTAAATGGCAGGTTGTACTTCTAAAACAATTAAAATACCGAACTGTGGGCACAGGCTGCCTCTGGGGATGAGGGAGAAATCTGATTCAGTTCACATTTAAAGGTGAAGCCACCTAATTTGCAGTTTCTGAAATACTACGTTATTTTGCGTTGCAGTTCTCCTGGCAAGTAATGTGTATACAAATGTATATATTAGGGTAAGGTTTTGGCTTAGCATTGTGTCTGAACCTAGGCTTGTGGTCTGTCTCATTCCAGACAAAACATGAGGTGTAACCAAGGTTTGTTCTTGGTTTACTGCTCGTGGTTTGTTTGAGGGCGACAAATCACTAGCCTGGGTTAGGGCACAGCACTATGTCAGCTCATTGCTTAGCCTTGGGTACCACAGGAGTGCAGAAGGAGTTCAACAGCTGTGGCCTTCACTCTGGGAAATCCTAACCAATGTCTACTTGGAAGTGAGTGATATTCAATCCCAGATAAATGAGGTTAGGATTGCAGCCTAAGTCTGTATATAACCCTATTTATATAAATGATTCCCTAAGTGTCGAGGACTATTAGCACAGTGAAGGTTAGTGGTATTTCTGTAACTCTGACAGTTGGAATTCATCCCACAACTTTGTAAAGCAATACTAGAAAGGGAAGAGATCAAGGTAATACTGCGTAATTCATAAGCAACTGTGTGGCTGTTTTAACTTCTTACATATAATATATATAATATATATTTCATTTCTTGTGTAAACAAAGTATTGTACCACAGCACTTATAAAGATGTTTTAAAGCTTTAATTAACCCACCCAAATCTTCCTGAGCTCTTCAGCTTAATGTTGATCTAGGAATGTTATTATTCTCTGCTGCAAATACCAGGATATATAGTTCAGCTATATAAAACCAGCATTAAGATGGTGGCATGAAAGTATATACTGGAGAAAATTAAATATGTGGATTTATTTTGGCCTAACGAAAAGGAATCCAAAGCAGGCAAGAAGCTGAATAATCATTGCAGGAACAATGCAAATTTTGGGCATCATATTTTAGGATATTGTGGAATAACACAATGCCTGAACATGCAGAGGGTGTCCTGGGATCTGTATTGGGATTGATGCTTTTAACTTGGTTATAAATGAACAGAAGTTATGAATGAGCCGGGAGGTGGCCAAGTTGGCATTTGGCATTAAATTACTTAGTGGTGGTGCTGGGAGTAGCTCCAAAATAATCTCCCCAGAGAGCAGGAGAAGGAAATAAAATAGTAAACAGGGTTCCATGTAAATAAGTGTAAAATGACACAGGGGAACAACAACAATGAAAACCAAACTTCTCATATACACTGATGGGGCCCAAACTGGCAGTGGGT
Source organism: Podarcis muralis (assembly GCF_964188315.1). Classification (NCBI taxonomy): domain Eukaryota; kingdom Metazoa; phylum Chordata; class Lepidosauria; order Squamata; family Lacertidae; genus Podarcis; species Podarcis muralis. The sequence goes on from NC_135665.1 coordinate 34,414,519, forward strand.
AACCATCATTTTGTGGTTGGGTGGATATCTCAATAAATTGGAAACTGATCACTGGGGGCAAAGGTGAGTTTTTGGTTAGGGAGCATTAGGGAAAGGACAAAAAATAAAACTGTCAGTATCACAGCCCCTTTACACCAGTAAAAGTCAGTATTGTAATGCCTTTACACCAAGCAAGTGATCAGCAATGAAGTATTTGTGAAACTCTATTGGATACCAGTCACCTTATTGTACAGTTAATTTTTTAAAAAAGGATCCATGTGTCTGTAGACAGCAGTCTTGAAGTGAGAGATTCATTTCTTCAGTTCTGGGTTCACCAATCTAACCACTAGACCACACTGGCTCTTACATGTGCATATTTGATTGCAGTTACAAAGGTAAAAAGGTAGAAAAACCCTGGATGGTTAAGTCCAGTCAAAGGCTGTGGTTGTGATGCTCATCTCACTTTCAGGCCGAGGGAGCCGGGGTTTGTCCACAGGCAGCTTTCCAGGCCATGTGGCCAGCATGACTAAACCGCTACTGATGCAACGGGACACCGTGACGGAAACCAGGGCGCACGGAAATGTCGTTTACCTTCCCGCCACAGCGGTACCTATTTATCTACTTGTACTGGCATGCTTTCAAACTGCTAGGTTGGTATGAGCTGGGAGAGAGCAACGGGAGCTCACTCCTTCACAGGAATTTGAACTGCCAACCTTCTGATCTGCAAGCCCAAGAGGCTCAGTGGTTTAGACCACAACACCACCCGGGTCCCCCAAAAGAGAGTATTTGACCAAGAGAAAATAAATTAAGAGGATGCTCTTAGTCTATAGTGTACGTATTGTATAGATAGTTGCTTCAACAAAGTATGTATAATGATCTGATTATTTGTATTTACAACAGGCACTGAACAGTGAGGTTGGAATAAATGGACTAAAAGTCCCCCTCTAAATATATGAGTCTATAACCTTCCCTTTGTTGAATTGGTTTCCAAAGCATCATCTTCCCCCTCCAAATTGGAATGTGATCATGGCAATTTCAAGCTAACTCATGAGCTTTTTAGGACTCAGGTAACTGCTTCATTTCAGCAGTTCAAACTGTCCAGCCTTTAGGTAAAGGGAGCTCGATTTATAACATTATTAAAGCTGAAAATAATCCTGCTAGATTTGTGTCCCTCCTGGAAGCTTATGCCTGAACCTATGAACCTCTGGGTCAGTGAAATGGCTCATTGGATCAGGTTATAAATTACTTTAAATCAAAGTACTACAGTTTCAACTTCATTGGATTGTGAATTGGGGCTGTAATGTGTCTAATAACAACAACAACAAAAATGTTAGGTGAGAAATTTCAACTTACAAACAAAATTAAAAGTTACCCCAAATGGCCCTGGGCAACCTTGTAAAAATCTATATGTAGTTTGATTTACTAAGGCAACAAGAACAACTTATAAATGAATATCATACACACACTAATACAAATTCTTTCTGCAAGTGTTAGGTTAAAACTCTGTATCACATATTTTCCATTCAGAATCTCTTTAATACAGTCATGAAGCCCACCAGTTCTCAAAGTTTAGGGCAGAATCAAAGAAGTTTTGAGTGCGCATATTCTCCCCTGCTTCCCTGTCTAGCAGCTATAAGAAGGAGATCAAATCCCTTCCATCAAATTCCAGTTCACCACAGTTTACCATAATGTCACGGCCCATAACTATGGTTAATCTTTACCATCCTTGGTTGAAACAAGCCAGATTTGTAAATCATGGAATGAGGTTGTAGTTCAATGGTTCAAGCTATACAGTGGTACCTTGGTTCTCAAACTTAATCCGTTCTGGAAGTCCGTTCCAAAACCAAAGCATTCCAAAACCAAGGCACGCTTTCCCGTAGAAAGTACTGCAAAATTAATTAATCCATTCCAGACTTTTAAAAACAACCTCTAAAACAAAAATTTAACATGGATTAATTAATTTTAATATCTAACGAGACCATTGATCCATAAAATGAAAGCAATAAACAATGTACTGCAGTAACACAATCAATCAATCAGTAGCTGAACTGGGTTCCACACAATCACAAAAACAAAAACGCAAAATAAATAGCAAAATCAGACAGACCTCAGGGTAACACTCAAAATGGAAGTGTAACACTCAAAACAGAGCATGTTTGGCTTCCGAAGAAAAGTTCGCAAACCGGAACACTTACTTCCAGATTTGCAGTGTTTGGGTTCCAAGTTGTTTGAGTACCAAGGCATTTGAGAACCAAGGTACCACTGTACTCTGATTAAAACTAACCACAATTTGTTCAGCTGACACAACCAGCTGCGGTTAATCCAAAACAGAAGCACAAATTCCTAAATTTTTCACAATGGAACCAGATAACAAAAAAGTACATGAACCCAGAGGGAACCTAGACTCATTCCCATCACAATAAACTATTTATGAGGAACTTGGTCATATTGGCTAGGGCTAATGGAGTCCAACATCTTGAGGATAACAGGTTCCTTACCCATGCGATAGGATCATTGTCTTTATTTAATCAAGGATATGTATTTAAACTGGGGGACGCGGGTAGAGCTGTGGGTTAAACCACAGAGCCTAGGACTTGCCGATCAGAAGGTCGGCAGTTTGAATCCCCGCGACGGGGTGAGCTCCCATTGCTCGGTCCCTGCTCCTGCCAACGTAGCAGTTCAAAAGCATGTCAAAGTGCAAGTAGATAAATAGGTACCGCTCTGGCAGGAAGGTAAACGGCGTTTCCATGTGCTGCTCTGGTTCGCCAGAAGTGGCTTAGTCGTGCTGGCCACATGACCAGCATGTACGCTGGCTCCCTTGGCCAATAAAGCAAGATGAGCGCCGCAACCCCAGAGTCAGTCACGACTGGACTTAATGGTCAGGGGTCCCTTTACCTTTACCTTATGTATTTAAACTAAATCCAAAAAATCAACAGGTTCAACAAATTCCTCAATTTCCTCACTGATAAGTTCATTTTCTAGAAGCAACAACGTGGTCATCTATTTTGGACTTGGTCCTCACCAACATTGACCAAGAGGAAGTACTGGGAACCTTGAGAGGAAGTGATCATGTCCTCTTGTGTTTCATTATACAGAGTAGCAGGGCATGCACTCTGCACTTTAAGAAGGCCAATTTCAAAAAGCTTAAGGGAGCTACTAGGTGAGATCCCATGGGCAGAAATACTCAGAAAGAAGGGAGTCTAAGATGGATGGGAGTTTCTTAAGGGTGAAATCCTGAAGGCACAAAGGCAGACAATTCCAACAAGAAAGGATCATGGGAGGCATCTAAGGAAACCGATGTGGCTGCATAAAGAGCTTACAGATGAGCTGAGATTTAAGAAGGGTATGTAGAAGAAATGGAAAAAATGAAAAATCACAAAGGAAGAGTATACGCAAGTAGCCAACAGTTGCAAGGAGAAGGTCAGGTGGGCAAAAGCTCAGAATGACCTGGGGTTTGCAAAAGAGGTTAAAAATAATAATAAGCTTATTTTGGCTATGTGCGAAGCAAGAGGAAAAACAAGCAAGTGGGAAAGGATACTGTGATTACTAAGACACAGCATGAGTTTCTCAAAATCAAGTCATGCCAGAAGAATCTCATTTCTATTTTTGATAGACTCTTTTGGGAAGTTGTGGACTGTCCTTCCTTAGAGGTTTTTTAGCAGAGGTTGGATGGTCATCTGTCATGGATGCTTTAGTTTTAGTTTTTTAAAAAATATTTTAGTAAAGATTTTTTTTGTTTACAAGAGGATGTGCAATGTCTCTTTTTCAAGTTATGTTTTCTACAGATCAGTTCCATTCACTGAAACATTAGTGTTACACTAGGAAGAAAGGGGGGAAGAGGTGGAGGGGGGCATGGTGAGTGGGGGTGGGGTCAGGTGGCAATGCTTCTATTCTACTTAATGTATGCGTGGGATTTTGTGTCAGTGTCGCTTGTGCGGGTTCTCTTTACTATGCACTTGTGTTCCTTTGGTGGTGAGAGAGGTTGGGGTTGGCCTAGGGTGTGGTTGTTTGTTTGTGATTGGCTGTGGTGAACTTTGTTTTCATGTGTGAGTGGGGTGGGTGGGTGCTTTTGTATCAGGTTAGCGATATTGATTCATATGCTGTTGGCGGATTCTTGCTGTTGTCTTCTTGGGCTGTGTATGTGATATATGGGTGCTTTAGTTGAGATTCCTGTGTTGCAGTGGGTTGGACTAGATGACCCTCAGGGTCCCTTCCAACTCTGCTATTCTATTATTCTATGTACTGGTTGTCTTCACACTCCTCCCAAAAACATGTGCCTGACAATTTGGTAAATATTTACAATTCTTTAGAGGAAAGATATATCAATTGAAGCGGATATATTTGTTGGGGATTAACCACTCTCATATATGTGAGATGCTGCTTAGCCTTGCAAAGCAGTCTTGCAAAGTTGTTAATCCTCAATGAAGAAGTCTTCAGTAATCAATTGGCATTTAATTAACATGCAATAACTCTCCTCTTAAATCTGTGCTAATGGCATAGCAGGGAGCTTACACAACCCCACACTCTTCTTTGCATTTCTGTATTGCTAAAACAATAACATGATGATACCTTCCAGAGGCAACATTAATTTTATCGCTCTTCACTGGATAATGCCAAAATCCGCAATAACACAATACTGTTCTTTGATTTGGCCTTAAAAAAATGCCTTCTGTGAATTTTGATATATATTTTTTCTTATGGGCCAATGTGGCTTACCTTTGCTATGATGGATAAGAAGATTGTCACAAAGTGTAGTCTCTTCCTCTCCTAGACATAGCTTCTTGCTTTGTCTTCTTCCCAAGAGAATACTGATATATTCCAGAAGTAGAATATCTGTGTAGGACTACTGTAGTTTCTGTATGTACAATTTTGTGCTGCTTTCACTGCATGGACTTATTTTATATACTGTATACAGATCCATTGAGCGTGACCTTTGGCTTGTGTATTCATAAACTTCACCAACTAAATCTCTGATATCTTATTATACAATAGTAGATCAGAAATTGGATCACAACCCAACACAGATTGAAGCAGCCTCAAGTCCAACCTTTGCCAGCCTAGCCATGTTGTTGGGACTGAAGGAAGCGCCAGATTCTCAAAGGCAGTTTGAATCAATTGAAATGAATGGGCTCAGCTCTGTGTCAACTGTGGTTGTGCAATATCTCATGTGCGTTCAACAAGCCTATGAATAGACCATGAGCCACACCATAGATCACACTAAATGGTAACTAGGGAAACCACTATGCAGTGATGGGGGGAAAGTAATTTGATTCCATCCTTAAATGTAATTTCACGGATTATGCTACCACAGCATTCCCAGCCCCCCAGGGCTGGATTAACCCTTAAGCAAAATAAGCACGTGCATCAAGGGAAGGGGGGCACCACAGAAATTTCCCATGTCCAGATTTTTAATATTAATGCTCACAAATTGTTCAGATGAGCGTTCATTTTCTCAGTTTATCTTAAATCCCAACAGAACAGCTAGACAGCAAGGGAGGCCTCACCTCTACTAAGTATAGAAGCAGATGTGTTATTTAAGATTAGTTTTGAGGATCTGATCAAAGACTCTGGAATTAGAAAAAGTAGGCAGACATCTTTAAGATATAAATAAGGTGGAAGTATACAAAAATAAACATTATTTTCCATCTTACTCTTAGTTTGAAAAATAATTTTTTACGGTTTATTGTTCTTTATATTTTGAATTAGATGTATATGGGAGCACCAAGATATTCTAAATGCTTAGGGCCTCTAAAGGTCTTAATCCAGCCGTGCCACCTCCACCCCCCACCCCCATTTCCTCTACATACTCCAGATATTGACAGCAAAGAAGCAAGAACAAGCCCCCACAACTTCTCTCTCTCCCTCTTACACACACACATTACTGTTCCTGCATTGCTTTCTCATGGGATCAACAAAATACTTTTCAGATCTCCTATAATATTACAGTATTTCTGTTTAAAGCATCTCATGAAGTATTCACAATTGCGAGTTTATCTTGGAACAATCGCTCCTACTATCAAACAGCAAACTCTCAAACTCAACATTACCATTTATTTGGTAATTATCTTTAAACACTGTAATATCTGTCTCTGCTGTCAAAAAAAATTACCCTCAGTATTTCTTCAAAAGGCTGCTGCTATCATGTAGTCTACAATTACTTGCAGCACTTTCTTAAAGTACTTTAAACACTTCAGTTTTCTTTAAAAAATATATATCTTGCTGTTTTTATTTGACGTTCTTGCTTTCTGTCACCACCTTTTCTTGTGAAATTGATTTTACATCTTAAATTTACACGCCTCGTATTTTCCAGACCAGCATCCTATGTGATTGCACTGCATACGTGGCATCTACATTGCGGTAATTTGAGAACTAGATAAAACCTTTTAATTTTCCAATCTTAAATTGAAAAATTAAATTGCGTGGGTATTGAGAGAGTGGAAGCGTTGCATGAGAGGAATTCATTGTTATAGATTTTGATTTTTTAAATCCATTTTATTGTCTTATATACTGCATATACTGTTTTTGTATTATTATTATTATTATTATTATTACATTTTTATCCCACCTTTCTGCCTAGAAGCTCAAATAGTGCACACAGTGCTTCCTCTCCCCATTTTATTCCCGCAACGCTCCTATGAGGTAGCATACGTTGGGTGACTGTGACTGGCCCAAGGTCACCCAGTGAACTTCCTGACCAAGTGGGAATTTGAACCCTGGTCTCTAGGCTCATTGATCCAACCATCTAATGTTTCTGATTAAAAGTTGCATAGAAATACTTGAAATAAGTATGCTTTCTTAAAGATCTCTAATGCACATGCTCTTCTCTGCTGCTGGCTTTATTCTGCTTTATGTTCACATTGCATGTTTGTATTTTATGGTTTTAATTTTTTACTTACAAATTGACTAGAGAACTTTTGCTGGTGGACAGCATATAAATATTGAAACTAACTAACTAAATAAAAAAAATACCTTCAAATGTTTCATGGGCACTGCTAGGGGAATAGCCATGTGGATTAGATGCCCAAATAATGAGATATACCTTAGAGAGGTGAATAAATACGGAAAATGCAGACACAAGAAAATGCAAGTGAAGAAGGATGGCTTATTGCAGTGCACACCAATATGAGCCAAACCCCTTAGTAAGACTATACAAAGATGCGAAGGAATCTTTCCCATGTTTCCCATGGGAGGAAAGTAGGGAAGTATTTGCTACTGCTTTGCATCAAATACTCACACAAGGGAAATTGCTTTGAAACAGGCTCTGGATCTGAACACCAGAGTGCCCTGGTTTACATTAACACACACTTCTGAGACTTTTAATAAGGCACCAAGATGAAAATGCAGTTTAGGACACCTCTGCATTCCCTCCAACACCACAACAGCAAAATCAAGGGCACCATTTTCCTGGACGCCATCTTCCCAAGAGCAGAGCGGCCATTTGGGGAGCCATGATTTTGTACTGCAATTTTCCACTAGGGGGGAAAATGTTTTTTTCAGGCATGATGCCCCCAAATGTGCATTTTGGGGTGCCACATGAGATTGCAGGTGAAGAAAGTTGCAGAGCAAAATAATGTGAGATCATGGTGCCCAAAATGGCCATGGGACGTCCCTGTTTTTCCAGGACAGTTGCGGGGTATGCATCTGAACTATATACTTGAAGCACTATGGTACCATCTGAAACAGTCATGGCTTCCTTCAGAAAATCCTAGGAACTGTAGTTTGTTAAGGATGCTGAAAATTGTTAGGAGACCTCGTAGAGCTAACAATTCCCACAGTTCATTAGGACATAGGATTCACTGTTAAACTGCTCTAAGAATTGTAGCTCTTTGTAGCTCTCACAACGCTCAGCACCCTTAAGAAACCACAGTTCTCATTATTCTTTGTGAGAAGCCGTGTCTGTTTAAACTGGCAGCACCATGCTATAAATGTATATTCTGGATAAGGCCAAATCTCCTTGACAAAAATTGTCAATGAAGGATTAAACAAAGTGCAGGCAATTCAAGTGAATGGCTTCATTTCTGGGACATGATGAATTGATGGCAAAATAACAACCTACTCTTTAACTGATAAAATGCTTAAAAATAGAATATTCTGGAAATGAGATCCCATTCCCAGTTAAGCATTCACAAACTTCAAAATGGAATAGGCAGCTGTATATTTTCTCCACCTGAAATATTGTCATCCTAGGTATTAGGATAAAGATTACATAAAGGCAACAACACCAACAAAGCAACTGAACAGCTGCATTTCAAAAAGTGCCTTTACTCTGGCTGCACCAAGTCATACTTCATTTTGCGTTATTTCATAAAGCCGGCAGAACAAAACCAGTGTGTGACAGGACCACACTAAACTCCAAGATGCATTTGCATAACTCCAGAAAATACATCATTCAAGTGGATTTAACCCAAAAGGCTTTTAGTGCTTTTACAATTCCATGCAGAACCACTCTAATTTCATAGTTATAATGCTGTTTGTAACAGGCTGAAAGTATGAAATTTGCTACACACAGGACATGCCAAGCCACCTGCCAGGCCCGGATATTGTAACAGAGAACATCTTCAACAATAGGATTACTCATTTGCAAGTCTGACAGTTTTGTATAATTTCGGCAAGAAGCAGCCTGACACTCCCATGTTGATATGACTAATCTTTATGTGTGTTGCAGTGATAGGTAAAAACCTGGGAAACCAAGATTAGTCAGAGTCTAACATCAATTTATAAGACACCTGGGGAATTGTTCCTCAGACTTCCTACTTTGATGGCTTTTCTTTGCCGTTTTACTTTCTTTATTGACTACGTAATGGCTTCTGCTTATCTCTCAGTGCTGATGCGATGATAGATTGTTCCTCATTTGACCTTCAAAAGTATCATTTTAAAGCACCTTATCTGCAGCAGTGTGTTCCGCCTCACATTTAGCACTTGCAAACACCCTGTATTTGCAATACAGCCCACAGAAAAATCCTGCAGAAATGAAGAGAACCTAAATATGCTTGCCAACCTGGCTCCAGATATCTGCAGGATGACTTAAAGGCAGAGGTCAGATGCCTTTGCATCAATCTTGATTTTCATGGCTGAAGTCATATGCTCAGCGAAGAAAAACCTTTATTCTAGAGGTGGGGAGATTCAGACCGAAGGGCCAAATGCAGGCCAACAGCCCTTTATGTCTGGCTCTCAGGACCACACCTTCTTTCCTCAGGCTACAACTCTCATTGGTCTTGCTCAGGAGTGGCGTGTCCCATTTCACCACCTGAGGCAAAACGGGAATGTGCCACCATGCTGCTCCACTGCTCCACTACCAAGCCACGTGGCATGGCAGCTTCTGGTGAGATCACACTAAAATCTTGGGGAAATCTACCCAGAAACCAGCACCACGGCCAGCGCCACCTCTCCACTAGTCAAATAGGGTGCACTTTGGTTATGGGGCAGGGAGGATTTCCATTTGATGGAGGCAGCCAGAGTGGGGAACTATATACCCACTTGGTGGAAGCAGTGAAGTTAATAAGAGGTTGGGTGCAGGTATGGCTCATTTACCGTATTTTTTGCCCTATAGGACGCACTTTTTCCCCTCCAAAAATGAAGGGGAAATGTGTGTGCGTCCTATGGGGCAAATGCAGGCTTTTGCTGAAGCCTGAAGAGCGAGAGGCATCGGTGCGCACCGACCCCTCTCGCTCTCCGGGCTTCAGGAAGCTATCTGCAAGCCTTGCGAGCCCAGGGGAGTTCCCGCGGGCTCGCAAGGCTTGCGGGCAGCAGCCTGCAGCCCGGAGCACGGGGCATCCTCCGGGGTGGGCAGGTGTCCGCAAGCCTCGCGCGCCCGGCGGGAGGTCCCACCCGGCGCACGAGGCTTGGGGCAGCAGCCTGCATCCCGAAGCACCCCCTGTTCTGGGGGCTGGGGTCGGGGGAAGCTCGGGCCTGGGGGGGGGGGGGAAATAATTTTTTTTCTTTATTTCCCCCCCCCAAAAAACTAGGTGCGTCCTATGGGGCGGTGCGTCCTATGGGGCGAAAAATACGGTACTTGCCTGCATTCTTTCTCACAGTGCCAGCTACAAGACTGTGCTGTGCCATCATATCTGGTGTTATGCAAAATGTGACAATCTGATCAAATATATCATAAAGTTTATAGCTCTCTACTATCAATAGTTTAGGCTATGAACTGGTCTAGAAAATATTAGAAAAATGAAAACGTTAAAAATCTACAGAATGAGTAAGTCTGCATGTAGCTATTCCGATGCTCCCAATGAATAACCTCAAAGATGCTACGAGGCCACTGTGTGTTTGTGGGAAACACATGCAAACAGAATGCTTACTTACGACTTCCCTTGTTAGGCTCATTTATCTTTGTGTTGTTCCATAAACTAATAGTGCTGGAAGGAAGCCAATGGATCATATTCAGTTTCCTTTCCCGAGATAGGATATTCTTGGTAAAGGCCCTAATTCATCCCTAACAAATGCCTGCCAAATCTTTTTCTAGGTATTGAGTACTTGCTATTCCAGGGCTATGCTGTTGTTTTACAATTGCTCCATCATCCACATGACATAAATCAAAACCTAAAAGAAACCCACGTGAGATGTTGAACCCAATCTGCTGTTGGGTAAGATTATGTCAGCTTTACCTAATCACTCTGATAAATGAGGATGTTGTTAAAGTCTGACACCTGGAAAAGGCATGTCCCTGGGTATATATATCCAGACAGACCATTTCAAACTTCCTTGAAAACCTGTTTAGAGGATATACTTCAGGACTGAGTTATAACTGAAGTGTTGTTTGGGTATTTTGATTGGTTTGCCACACTGAGTTCTCTAGAAAGTAGATAGGGGTATATGGGTTTTAAATACATTTTTTTAAAAATAAAAATACTGAAGGTGACCATTTGTTTAACTTAAAAAGATCCAAATTAATCCATACAATTTTTATATACTGAATTGTGGGAGCTATTTCTTCACTGTCTTTATATCAGCAGTGTTTCCACATAAGGGCTTAGTGTGAACAAATGAATTTGCTGGTTCCCAGGATAACAGCTGCTTTGAGTCTCCCTAGTTCTTTTAGATCAGTGTAGTGTGGTGTCTAAGCCACACTTAACTGTCCAGGGATCCTTTACCTTTACCTTTTTACCTAAGCCAATGTTTGCTTAGCATGTTATGTAACACAGAATCATGGTAAAGCTATCTTGTCTTTGACCAAAATCTGTAGCCAAGGTTTGTTCTTGGCTATAAATCATGATTAAGGAGAAAAAAGCTTGACTCTGATCCTGTGTTTGGATGACACACTAAACCAAAGTTGTACTGACCTAAAATGACCAGACAGGACCAAACCAAGTGTGAGCTTCTCTCCAGAAGCCAGCATGATTGCATAGTCCCAACTTACCATGATGTGTGAACCAGGTCATTTTGATGAGGGATATATTGTTTTCTGTTCCTTTCATTTATTTCCTTTCATTCATGTGATGTCATGTATGGTGTCAAGTCTGGGGCAGGTAACTGTGGGTCTGAAGGGGCTTTTCAGGCGCTGCTGATTGACAACGCCTGCAAAACCCCTTGCGCAGTGCTTTCAAAGCATCTGAAAACCAGCAGATTATCAGGTGATTGGGAAGCGCTGTGCAAAGTGCTTTGCAACCCCTGTGCTCACTGCTTCCCGAGCACCTAACACAGGGCCTGCGAAGCCCTTTGAATAACAAGCCCTTCTGGTTGCTAGAACTATAGAATTCTCCCTATAAATCCAGAACACTTTGGTGTTCAGGTGCTCAGCATCTGCTGATTTCTGGCATTTGGGAAGCAGTGTGCAAAGTGCTTTGCAAGCCCTGCGCTCAGTGCTACCGAAGTGCCAAGTACAGGGCTTGCAATGGAAGCATTGCAAGTATCTGACACATGCATTTGGGAAGCATCACAGAGGAGGCTTTGCAAGCTTCTTTAGAAAGGGGGGAAATGCTCCATTTTTTAAAGGAGCATTTTCTCCCCACCCCTCACCCCAAGGCAGTGGTGGCCAAACTTGGTCCTCCAGCTGTTCCCAGCATCCCTGTCCACTGGTCCTGTTAGGGATGATGGGAGTTGTAGTCCAAAAACAGCTGGATGGCCAAGTTTGGCCACCACTGCCCCCAAAAGAACTATTTAGTATTCAAAGTGCTATCTCCAGTACTTTGAATACAAACTACTTTCTCTGCAGAAGGGAACATGCTCTAGTCTGGGGAGCATCTCCCTCTCTGTAGAGACTTTGAATTGGCTACCTGTAACCATCAGCTGATGGCAGGTTAAAGGAAGCATCTGTGGTGCTGGAAGTGCAACTTCCAAGAAGGTTGCACTACAGTGACGTTCTTGGAAATTTGACAGGTGTCAGTCATCAAGAGATGATCATGAGATGATTGCCAGTTGGGTGGTCCCACCCACCTGTCAAGCTTGGCCAACTGCAGGTGTGAAAAATAAAGATCTGGCCTGCCAGACTAAAGCAGGGATGGGGGGACAGTTTTAAACAGCTGGCTGAACATTTGATTGATGAGTATGAATAGCACAACTTATTTACAGGTATCCAAGAACTGCTAGGGAAAAACTGGGAGAGCAGTTCATTGGCTCTTAAACCGAAATAATGACATGTACCAGGATGCTTACCCAGAAAGTACTACACTCTCATTCGATATTGCGAAAGGAACGAGACAGGGATGCCCTCTATCCCCCTTGCTGTTTATAATGGCGCTAGAGGTGATAGCAAATAGGGTGAGGGAAACATCGGAAATACGCGGAATTAAAATTGGGTCCAAGGAGTTTAAATTGAAGGCATACGCAGATGATTTAGTATTATCTTTAGAGGAACCTCAAACCAGTGTTGGCAAAGTATTGGAAGAATTGGAGAAATTCGGAAAATTATCAGGATTCAAATTAAACAAAACAAAGACTAAAATGATGGTGAAAAATTTGGAGAGGAAGATGATAGAACAACTAGAACAAAAATATGAAATCAAAGCAGTGGAAAAAGTAAAATACTTAGGGATCTGGTTAACAATGAAAAACATTAATTTATTTATTGACAACTATAACTCAATATGGAAAGAAATCAAAAGAGATTTGGATAGAATAAAGCTATCCTGGTCCGGGAGAATGGCAGCAATTAAAATGAACATCCTTCCGAAGAAGTTGTTTCTTTTTCAGACAATCCCCGTAATTAAGGTATCAACACAGTTTAAGGATTGGCAAAAAACCCTATCAAAATTCATCTGGCAAGGGAAGAGACCAAGAATCAAATGTCAATTACTAACTGATCGAAAGGAAAGAGGAGGATTCGCTGTTCCAAATTTAAAATTATATTATGAAGCACCCTGTTTATGTTGGGTTAAGGAATGGATCACTTTAGAAAACACAGACTTATTGGACTTGGAGGGATTCAATAACAGATTTGGGTGGCATTCGTATTTATGGCATAATAAGGTGAAGGTACACAAGGGTTTTTCAAATCATATTTTTAGAGGTGCCCTATACGAAGTTTGGGGGAAAAATAAAAATCTATAAGAGAGATACACACCCTGGTGGCTATCACCGATAGATATATTAACAACAAAAAAACTAAACATGGAAGAAAAAAGAATAACATATGAAGATATATTAGTAAAAACGGAGGGAGGATGGAAAGTGAAAATATTTGAGGAATTAAAAAATGAGTTGACAGGGTGGTTATAGTATCACCAGATAAATGCTTTATGGAAGGAGGACAAAAAATTAGGATTCAGTGAGAAAAAATCTAAATATCAAACAGAAATTTTGGAAGGAAAAACAAAACTTTTATCTAAGATGTATAACTTTTCATTGGAGTGGGACACCAAAGATGAAGTAATTAAGGAAGTGGTGGTAAAGTGGGCAATCGACTTCGGTTATAATATAGAATATGACAATTGGATAAATTTATGGAATAAAGAAATGAAATTCACAGCATGCTCCACCCTAAGAGAAAACCTAGAGAAGATGATGTACCGGTGGTATATTACCCCGGTCAAATTGGCGAAAATGTACAAAACTGGAAACAAAGTTTGTTGGAAATGTAAAAATAAAGATGGGGACCTTTATCATATGTGGTGGGTATGCGAGAAAATGAAAAGATTTTGGAAGCTGATATATGACGAATTAAAGAAACTTTTTAGATACACCTTCCAAAAACCCCTGGAGGCATTCCTATTAGGGATAATAGGGGATGAAATAAAAAAAGAAGACCATAAGTTATTTCAATATGTAATGGTGGCAGCTAGGGTCCTTGTAGCACAAAAATGGAAGTCATCAGAGATTCCAACAGTCATGGAATGGCAGGTAAAACTTTTTGAATATGCTGAATTAGCAATAATGACAAATAAAATTCGAAACCAAAAAGGGTCAAAGTTCACAGAAGAATGGAGTAAATTTATGACATATATGGAATTGAACTGTAGAAGTTTAAGAACTACAGCAGGATTAGGATAATTCCTGTGACGTGTGTAGAAAAGCAGAAGAAACTGTAAGAGGAGATGTACATTATGAAAACCGCAACTGGGAGGGAAGGAAGTCGAGGCGTGATTTAGCGCAATGTAAATAAGATGACATTAAGAATGAATGTAAAGATTGTTTTATTTTGTTTTTTTGGAAAATGACAATAAAAAGTATTTTTAAAGTGCTACACTCTGTGCTTTTTTCCAGGGAGTACGCAATACCGGCACCTCTCTCTCTCTCTCTCTCTCTCTCTCTCTCTCTCTCTCTCTCTCTCTCTCTTTTTCTTTTTTTCTTTTCTTTTTTTTTTTGTTAACGAGTGTGGCACTTACTGTAATAACTTCATGGTGAGTTATTTTTCTAGAAAAAAGCACTTACATTTAAGAAGCAAATTATTAATATTATTTCTTGCTTCTAAATTATAAGCACTTCACACTACGAGAATGCATGCTGGCTGTTACTGAAAATGTCTTGACTCTCCGATACCCCTTTATTGCAGGGAAATTTATATTTCATCGTATTTAAGATGCAAGGAAACCACGAACAATTCCTTAGAACATTTATGGATTATTCCCATTTTACAGATGGGAAGGAAAGCTGAAAGAACCAGCTGCTTTAATCAAGCCAGAGTGTCTATACTTCCTTTGAGATTAGAAACCATAGAATTCTAAATTTTAAAGGCCCTCTTTGCCACTAAAACAGTCCTTATGGCCAACCAGTGTTTGGCTAATGTATTTATTTATGAAGATTTATAACTAGCATTGAGTAGATGACCAGCTATGAAAGGACCCATTCAACCTTTTAAAAATGGTGGCTTGCCCAACACATCCCAGAACTATGTAAATGGAAAGGAGGAGCAGTATCCAATTAAATCATTCCATCAGCACAAAGATTTCTGCTTGTACAATGGAATGGACCTCTTCCCCCATGTACACCCTGCCCCTTTCCCAGATCAGCTTCAGAGGGTTGGCAAACCCTCAGAACAGATTTAGGGGTCACACAGTGGGACGTGTGAGGGGAAAGTTCAATTGTCCTAGTGCTGATGGAACAAGTTAGTTGGATAGCACCCTAGGATTTGACAGCATGGCTAGGGATGGAAGAAACTGTCAAATTCAGGATAGCTCAGTTGGTTAGAGCATGGTGCTGATAATGCCAAGGCTGCAAGTTTGATGCCCATATAGGACAGCTGCATAGTTCTGCATTTCAGGGGGCTGGACAAGATGATCCTCAGGGTATCTTCCAACTCTACAATTCTATGATTTTTGTTTCTTATTAATCCAGTCTTAAGTTCCATTCACACCATTCTTGCATTTTTGGTGGAGGGAAAAAGCTTTTAAAAAGCAGACTGGGGATAAGTAAGGTGCAGGAAGGTTCAATCTCCCTGTCCCACACACTGCATTTACTTTAACATTCTGCAGATGTCAACAAAGTAAGCAGATGGGAAGAAAACTGAGCGTCCACCACTATCATGCTTAACTTGGTCCTAAGAATCTGGATTTAAGGAAAATGCTGACAGGCTATTAGCCTTATGAATCTAATAATGAATGCATAAATGCTGACTTTCTACAGGTTAGCAAAATTCATTTCTTTCCACAGTTGCTGACATTTGGAGTATGTACATATAACAATTGATTTCTTTAGACTTCAACAATTTTAAATTAGAGAAATGTAAATTGATTCTTCCCTGGATTGCCATACTATCAATTTAAATTCAATGTATGGTGCTGAATTCCATCAAAGGAAGAGATACTTGTGTGTTAAATTAAAATAAATGTTTGCCTTTCACAAATATTATCAGAAAAATACAACGTAACATCATTTTGTTTCTGGTCTCTTTACTCTTTAGGTTGTAACTTTATACACTTGTGTGCACAAGTTGTCATTCTGCACCCTCTCTTTTACCTGAGCGGTGTGTTGCCATTTTTTTTCTGCCATTCTTTAAAGCAGGGTTTGCCAACCAAGACAGAACTAGAAGATAATTTAAAAGGTGACAACCACAGAGCTATATCAGGAGTCATTAATGTGGTGTGCCCACTAGTACCTTCTTTGGCATTCACTCAAGGTCACAGTAAATAATCTCTCAAAAATCCACAAATGCGTGAGAGGCCACTTGTTCTTCCTGTTCAGTTCCTGTCTGCAATGGCTTGTCCTCCACTACAAACCCACAGCAGCCATTTTGTGATTGGCGCCCACAGAAGGTTCTCACAATTCCAAACGTGCCCACTGGTCCAAAATGATTGCTAGCTCCTGACTTAAAGAACATCAGCTTCAGCACTGAATATGTGTGAAAGTACTGTTGCATACTACCCTAATCTCTAAGCAGTGGGAGTTTCCAATGGTTCCAGGCTCTTTGCCCCGTGTCTGTTTCCTTTTGGAAGCTATGGTTTATTTACACATTTATACAACCCCAGCTTGTGATTGAGGGGTTCACTGCATTGAAACCCCAAGATGCTCTTGTTTGTCCCATAGCTGCAGCCTTGGATTCAAAAAGACATCAGACATCATGCTCTGACTTTCTTTTTTGCTTGCTGCCTTTACCAGACTGCAACTTTTTTCTCCGAGGTCACATCACAGCCTCTACTTCAAACTCTGTCTTTGTCTTCTAACTAACTCTGAGTACAGGGAAGGCTCCCCTCCCATTTCCCATCTGGTACACAGCCCCATCTTTTGGGCTTTCCTAATATCTCATCACCTTCCCTTTTTTCTTCTAATAGCCCATCACCCCAGGCAATTTCCTGGTCAAAAAACTCACCTGGCTTATATTTTAACATTTATTGAATGCAGGAATTTAGGGGAGTCTGGTATGCACAAACTCATAGCAGTACTTTCATACGTGCATGTACAGAAAAGTACCTTTCCTTGGCCATTAGGATTTTCAGAAACAGAGCAGACTCCTTTCCTTCTACTAACACACCTTTCCTGATTTATTCTCTCCTGTCCTTCTCCACACCACCAGCCTAAATTGTATATATAGAATGTACATTTGTGCCTGAAACAATGAGAGAAGGTTCCCACACAGACACTGGTGCAGTTTAGCAAGCAATTAAGAAAGTGGGCAGAAGGATAACTCAAGCACTTTCATTGTGCAAACTGTTCCTGCCCTCTACCTCTGAAGTCTACTGCTGCCATTCCAACTTGCTTTTTCAGAGTCTCACTAGGTAGGAGAAGCCAAGTGAACTTGCTAATAGTAAAAACAGCCGATTTTAATTTAACACTTTTGGGAGGAAACACTATCAGCAATTGCATTAGTAATATATTGTGTGCCAGTTTCTTTGATTGCCTTGTGAGAACATATAATTATGTGGATGACAATTGCAGTTTGGCACTTTATCATATTGTAAGAGATATGATGAATACAGAGCTTTATCTGTAGTTTGGTATGTTGTTCCTTTATTTTGATTAACTACGCTGTCAGCTTCAAGTGAAAGACTCGTGTATAAAAAAACATATCAGCTTTTAAAGAACTCTCCAGAACGTGGTGTGACCAGCTACTGAAAATTGTAGCTGCCCAAGTCAAATCCAGATCCATACCGTTTAAGGGCAAGGAGTCCTAAGCTGTTCAGAAAACTGTCAGTTGCATCACAGATAGGCAACTAAACAAACGAACGAACTGGAAAACATTGATAGTGCTGGGAACTGTGTTGAGAAAGGAAGACAAAATGAAGGTTATGAGCCATTGGGAATGCCAAGGGGGGTTCTCTGTGCCAGATGGCAAATGGAAGGGGCAACTCCCTCTGCTCAAAGTTAGTTTAGAAGACAAAGCAGTTTTGGAAGGAGCAATTTAAGAGTTGGCTTGAATGTGATCTGGAGGATATAGGCTAGAGTCTGACAACAAGCTGTGGAGAGGGTCAGAGTCATCAAGGCTGATGCCTGTTTAAATCCAAGGCTCCAGCTATGAGAGAAACAAAACCATCTTGGGACATCAGTGCTATAAAACCCGTCCATTGTAGGCTTAGGTTGTAGATATGTGCAAATAAACCACACACAGTCATATCTTGGTTCTTGAACAGAATGCGTTCCGGGAGTCCGTTTGACTCCTGGAACTGTTCGAAAACCAAGGCGTGACTTCTTTTTGGCTGCAGGAGAGTTCTGCAGCTAATCAGAAGCTGTGCCAGATGTTTGGCATCTGAAAACCATTTAAAAACTGGAACACTCACTTCCAGTTTTCGATCATTCAGGAGCCGAAACGTACGAATTCCAAGGCATTCAGCAACCAAGGTATGACTGTATCATAAAGACACCACAGTCTCTGCTGTGCTTCACTTCCAAAAGGAAGCACAGACCCCGGAACCCCTGGTATCTTGCAGCACTCAGAGATTGAGGTGGCATGTAACAATATCTAGTCATTATTGCTTAACATTATATCTTCCTCGTTGCTTTGTAGCAATGAAAACATAAAGTGTATGACCATTCATGATGTCTGACCAAGACTGAACCATTCACACAATTTGGGTTTGGGTGAGTGAATTATTGTGTAACTGCCCTGCAAATAGGAATTACAACAGCCTTGAAAATAAGTCCACAAAAGTTACTAGCCTGCACAAAGTTTAACCTACTATGAAGATAAGCCCCATCCTCCATGGTTTGTATGGGAACACAGGCTTCTAGCATCTTGGCAGACTGGCAAAACCAAAACCAAAAATAAGCCACCACCTTCTGCTATGTGGACTGGTGGAGGAAGGACAGAGCTATCCCTTCTTCCTTCATCAACTCTTTACATTTCCATTCTGCTTGTGGGAAAAGGCACTTTTCTTCTTTTGTGACTAGCACAGAAACGAATGAGTCCTCTCACCTACATAAAATTTCTGCAGGGGTTTACCTAGGGGTTGGACAGGTCAGCCACAACCCAAGGGCCCAAGGTCCCGGTAAATGCAAAAACTGTACCTCTCCACTATGGCTCAGAGTGGCTAGGAGGGAAAGCAGTGAGCAAAAGATGATGGAAAGCAAAGCTTTTTGAGTTTGTGGTCCTTGGTCTCTCGCAGCTTCAGAGGTGCTTTATTCCTCCTTGCCAAGGGTGGAAAGGAGCGTAGGTATGCCTCTGTATCTATGGCTACCAGGAAAGTTGCTGAAGAAATATAAGACTGGATTACATTCTGGGACACTTTGTAATCCTTTGGCAAATCACACAAATCAGTCCATGCCAATATACAATGCAGTCAGAGAACAATATGTAAATCTTTCAACCTGTCTACAGTTTGGTAACAATTTTCAAACTTTGCTTTTGGAGTTGAAGGTAGAAAAAACATATTCCATTCAGAAAAGCTCTCACTTTACAGAATGAACTGGTATTTCTTAAATAGCCCATCTAATGCAGTTTTAGATCTTTCTTTCATAAATTTTAAGGTGTGTGGCTCTTTAAAGTTAAATATGCCTAAACAGGATACTTATTATCATGAAATAAACACAGCATATGTGGTAAGTATCTCTTCTAAGGAAATAATACGACAGAGCTAGCCTTTGAAGTCAACCTGTCCAGTTAGGTGGAAGAAAATTGAATAAGTTACCGCTAGCAAAGTGCTAGAGGCATAAAGCAGGGCTAGACTGATTTTGCAGAAGCTTTTAAACCAGGCAGCTTTCAAACATGAGTGGAAAAGTGCCCGGAAGATGGGTCGATTAATGGCTGTTAACCATTATGAGAGCGAAAAATGAAACCTCCGTATTAGGAGACAATATACCCTCTGATTACCAGAACCTATGGATGAAAAAATATGGCTTTCCTCTTCTTTATGAGGTCCCCAGAGGCCTCTAGCTAGCCACAGTTTGGGACAGAGTGCTGAAATAAAAGAGCTTTTTGTCTGGTATGGCAAAGCATTTCTTCTATCTTTATGAAGTATGCCAAGGCAACGACACTAATCGGTGGTTATATGACCTTCTTTATAATAAAATTTCCCTATTAACATTAATTAGAGTCTGTTTTAATAACACTATTACAATAAAACCCTTGATTAAAACAAACACCAAGAGCTGTGTGTGATAAACCACAGAACAAGGCAGCAAAGTTGGCTGCATGGGTCCTGAGATGTGGGAACAGTATATTGTTACCACTTTTACTTGCTTTAGTTATTATATGTAACCAGTATAAGAGAAGGTCAAGTTTGGGACAAGCTGATGTGTACTCAAAGACAATGTGTGTATGTGGGCACCCTCTGGACTCCTCTAGCAGAAATGCTGAACTACCAGAGAAGCAGAGAAACTACACACAGTCAAAGGGTTAAGATTTCTATCCCTCTACTGCGTTTCTGCTCAAAATCCCTCCCTCTTTTAGAAGATCAGTGCTGGTGCTCCACATATTTGTGTATGTCAGGAGTAGTCAACATGGTTTCCTCCGGATGTTTTGGACTATAACTCGCAACATCCCTGATCAAGGACCACATTGACTGGGGCTGATGGGAACTCGAGTCGACAACATCTAGGGGCACTACATTGACAGTCTTGATTGTATACCATATTTAGTTGGTGGGGAAACTATTGCCTTTTATGTGCAGCGCCTAGCTTCTAAAGAATAATAAAGGCATAGGAAGAAATGCCCTATTTTAAGGCAACTGAACATGTTTTAATTTCTTGTGTTTGCAACACAGTATTGATTTACAAACTGCAATTGAAAAGAAATTATATTCTTTGAGAGAACCGTCTCCTTGGAGATGTCAAATTGCTTTGACAATAAGTCATGTAAGAGTCTCACTCTATTGAAACAAATTTTATAAAGCCTCAGTGCTTAAATCTGATTCCTTCTCATTTTGCTCTGGGACTACCACACATTTTTCTTTTATTCCTTGCCATGGAGCCACTGAAAGCCTACATAAAAATATCTTTGTAAGTGAAAGTAGAACATGGTACTAAATTTCCTTTGGGTCAAAGAGTCTAATTTGTTCTATTAATTAGCATTCAGGCCACTGAGGTTTACATACATCTTACAGAAAGCTAAGCAAAGGAGTCTACTAGGATCTAATATCTACTTTGTTCTGCTTGATTAAACACAACAAAAGTGCCACTGGACGTCTTGAAACTACATCCTTTCCTACACTCCAGAGCCCCAGTTTCACCTTCATTTGAATTTACGAAAACTCTTAATGAGGGCCTAACAACAGGCATTGCTTGAAAATGCCATTTGGTGGTTAATTAACTTGGCAATCTCAAGTGCCAACAGATGAACACTAGAAGAAGGTTTGGGGCATCACCTACTCATATGAAAGGATGGAGAATTAGAAACATGTTGATTTCTCTCTTTTTAAAATGCAGCCTAGTTAAGACAAGAGCCCTATTTGGGTGGGATGCTCATATGCAAAGCCACACACCTGCAGGGCAAGCAGGGATAATGAGCACCTCAAATCTGCTCCTCCACCATTCCCATAAGCCCCCAAATTGTAGGAGACAACTGTTTCACACAGTCACTAGCCATGGAAGGTGATGGAGATTGAAATGTGGGTGAGTCAGGTGAAGTTTAGGAACCATATCTCCCTGCTCATTCTTTTCATGTGTAGACTGTACATGCCACCTGCACATCCAGATAGGACTTCAGATGTGAACATATGCAGGAGCAAGACAACAGGCAGCATATGCAGGTGCAGAAGAGCCATCATTTCAAATAGGAATACAGGTAACATCCTTATACTGAGTGAGATTATTGGTCCTTAACACAGTATTATCTACTTCACTGACATCAGCTATTCAGAGGTCAGACAGAGGTCGGGCCTATTTGGAGATGTCAGTGGCTGAAAGTGGGACCTTCTGCATTCAAAGCAGATGTTCTACGGCTGAGCTACATCCTTTCCAACATCTCAGCCGAAGAGTCCAAGTCCCACAGTCCATCTGAGACGGGTACATAAGATGGCAAAGGGGTGTTCAGAACAGGGATTTTTTTTTCAGCTGGAACTTACTGGAACTCAGTTCCTGCACCTCTCAGGTGGGTGTCATTGCCATTATAAGAGAACAAGGGAAGCATTCATAGTTAGTTTCTGCACCTATTTTTCTAGAAAAATAGCACTAGTTCAGAAGGCCCTAGTGCACATTGCAAAAACAAACATGTGAGGAGGTTGTGGGGCTTCATGGGTAACACCACTCCCCACCATTGTGTGCCTATCGGTTGTGACTCACCACCATTGCATTTGGCCTGAATATAATGGGGCTCTCCATATGTACGGATAGATCTCCCCTCCATGAGGTGGGACCCTGGTCCAATCCTACACTCATCATCACATCCACCAGTACCTTTCACTCATGAGAAGGCAGTGAGATGTGTCCACTAAGCACTCTGTGGCCACCTCCAGTGTTGCTTCAACACATGGGGAGTCATCTGACACACACTATTCCCTGGTACACAGCAGTTGGCTTGGAAATAAACTAAACCATTTGCCAAAATGGCATCAATTGGCTCTGCTGCTTTCAGAGTCAAGCCAAATATTTATGCATGCAATTATTTATTAATTTCCATCTTGCCCTTCTTCCAAAAGGAGCCACCGACAACATTTTAAAACATCTGAAAATGTGTTGTTGTTTTTAGACTGTCCTACCCATCTGTAAGAGACACGGGTGGTGCTGTGGTCTAAACCACAGAGCCTAGGGCTTGCTGATCAGAAGGTCGGCGGTTCGAATCCCCATGATGGGGTGAGCTCCTGTTGCTCGGTCTCTGTTTCTGCCAACCTAGCAGTTCGAAAGCACATCAAAGTGCACGTAGATAAATAGGTACCGCTGCGACGGGAAGGTAAACGGCGTTTCCATGCGCTGCTCTGGTTCGCCAGAAGCGGCTTAGTCATGCTGGCCACATGACCCAGAAGCTGTACGCTGGCTCCCTCAGCCAATAAAACGAGATGAGCACTGCAACCCCAGAGTCGTCTGCGACTGGACCCAATGGTCTGGGGTCCCTTTAACTTTACCTTTTTACCCATTTGTAAGCCACCAGACCCCATCTCCACTTCCTTGCAAACTTCCTCCCAACCCATTCCCAGACCACCTTTGCTTTATACCTCTTTTACTGGCTGGGGTGGTGATAGCAGCTGTTCTCTGGCAACAGAGGAAATAAGGGGTGCACCTCCCTTCTTTCTCTGGATATCATCTGGTACTAGGAAGTGGTTTGAAGGTCTTGGTGAGCATCAGGAAATGGTTGTCTCTGGTTAGAGTAGGTAAGCTTGGAATTTAGGGACCTCATAATGCTTGCCTGCCAAAGCATTGCAGCACTCTAAAGCTCATATCCAGTTCAGCGAGCTCCACCAGCATCTTAAGACAAGAATAAGCAGATAATAGCTGGACTGAAAAGAAGCAATACGACTGTGTGCATGTAACCATATGTTCCAACTGTCTCTATTTACCAAGGACAGACTCTATTCTCTGTAGTCTATAAATCACCATGCTCCTTTTCGTTTTCCAGAATTCCCTTGTTAAACTTTAGTTAGTGAGAGTCGCTAGGTTTTCTTTCTTCAAGGTTTACATGCTTCTCCAGGGTCTCAAGAAGATAAACCTCTGAGTGAGGAATGAATGTTTCTAGTACCCATCCAAGCCATTTTACACACTGGAGATACAGGTATATACTTTGAACTGCTTAAAATATATTGTAGGGACTTTTTTTAAAAAAAGTATCATGAACCAAAAGAACAAAAGCATCTACCCAGCTATTAAAGCAGTGGAGGAGAGGCTATTGTAGAGTAACTGAATATAGGTGAAGCAGGGCCCTTATCAATGTAGAATACTGCAGGATGTTCAGTCAGTAATTCCTGGGGTTTTACAAGCACATATATGTCTATTGTCATTTGAAAAATGTTAGAGGATATGATATAATCAGTGCTATTGCCATTTGCTTCAATCTCTGCTAAGCATCCAGTCTGCTAAGCCCTTCCATTCACAAAAAGGCCCATGATATAGTAGAGAATCTTACTAGCAGAAGACAAATTTCATTGATTCCACCTTCATCTCACTATGCTATAGTTTACCTTGGTACAGAAGTCTAGTTTTTGCACACACATCTCTGTCCTGTAGGAACTAGAAGATAAGGAGACCCTTCAGAACTTCCCTGCCAGCTCATCAGGATCAGAAGGACAACAGCCATTTAGGAGAGATGTAAAAGGTCTCCATTCTTTTTTTCTGGTGGTTGAGATCCTGTTCTATGAATTGCAGATTGCAGAAGCCAATAGCCAGGACTTTGCCATCTAGCTTCTTCAGTCACCTAAAGAGTAAACAGAGAAATAGGCAGCTTTCTATAGACTGTGAGCTTGTGGTCTCTACATTCAGAACTATGTCACATTTTCAGTGCCTTCCCCACCCCCCCTTTATCTGTGCATCCTTGAGAAGCTGAAAGTTGTATATCTGAATAGCTGCTTCAGAATATGTTTTATTATATAAATAAGAAAATGCCCATATTCTTTTAAAGTGTTAGCTATCCTTGCATTTGCTTTGGTTCCTTATGAATGAACACACATACACACACACACTTTCCCCTAGCCAAATTCAAATTTTCTTTCTTCAGTTGTGACCATCTGAAGGAAGGTCAGCTTCATAAATTCAAATGTTTACACCTAGTTAATGGGCATTCACCACAGATGAGAATTCTGTCTGCAAGATCTGAAAGAGGCCACCAGTTGCTGCAGATTATTGGAACTGTAATGATCACTCAATTTACCTAATTCCGTGGGTTATACACAGAACCTAGCCAGTCCCAGTCTTCTCAATTTATCAGCACTGCTAAAGTCTCTCTCTCTCCTGTCAGAGAGCTTAATTGATGGTAAATAAAGGGTATAAACACAGAGATGCACTGCTAGTTTAAGGGTGCTTCCAAAATTCCTTGTCTCCAAATTTCACATGAGATAATTGTAGAATTGCCTGGGTTTTGTAATGGGACAGCACATCTGGCTTTGCTTTCTTCCATTTTTCATGTCTGCGTTGCTAGACTGAGGACCCTCTCCTGCTTCATGAAGCCCACTTGAATCCCCGGTATTGCAGATATTGATACTGGGCATCTAGAAGCGATGGGATATATAAAAGGTGACTCCTTTTGGAATGAAACATTGTCCAGACTCATGATATATTATTCAAAACTTTGCATGCAGAACTTTCTTCAAAACAGAACAAAAAGCAATAAATGAAACATCCAAACAGCTGTACAATAACTTGTGCTGCCACCATTGCATCCTCATTGTACCGTCTGGCAGAGTTTATCCAGATAGTGTTGGGTATTTTACAGTCTGGCCCAAAGGAAGTGGCGGAACCAATGGTAACTTGCTATGACTTGATTGCAAAGCACTTGACTCCACTTTCACATCAGATAAATCTCAAGGAGTGTTCAGAGCACTGTCTAGTCCTGTATGCTGGGCCTGGGGGTTAACCCAACAACACGGTCCAGGTCCAGTCCCAGTCCCAAATCCAAGGATTTCACAAGGAGTCAGTCCAACAGGGCCAAGGCCGGAAACCAGGCTAGGTCAGGCACAGGGTAACAGGCAGCTTCCAGTAAGCAGCAATGTTGCTCCCACAACCTGGGGCGGGGTCCAGCAGCCTTTTATCTCTGATGGGGTAACAGACGGTCCTGATCCCCCAGTGACTCACCTCCCTGTCTTGCCCAAAGGCGAGCACTCCTGCGAGTACTCAGGTCTCTCCTTCTCTCAGACCTGAGTCTCTGCAGCTCAGGAGATGTCGGTGGGTTACTAGACCCAGAGGCTGCCTCAGCCTCTCCTCACCCAACTGGTAGTGGAGCAGCTGCATGTGATTGCCCAGCAGAGGGCAACAAGGTAATCCCCACATCTGGAGCCAGGGCAGGCTCAGGCCCCTGACTTGGCCCTGCTGGTGCTTGTTGCAGGGGAACCTGTGCAGACTGGGGCTCTTCAGAATCAGGCCCCAGACTCAGTTCAGATGCCACCTGAGGCAGAGGATCCGGTGCGAACCAAGACCCCTCCGGTTCCGAGCCCGAGTCCCAGGCCATCACACCCTGTTGTCTGTTTTGTTGGATGAGTTTCAGTTGGTAGGGTTTAAGGACATGGACAAGGTGCTTGGATCAGTCAAGGCAACCACCTATGCTCTTGACTCTTGTTCCTCTTGGCTGATAAGAACGAGCCATCAGTTTCTTTGCAATATGGTGGTACCTCGGGTTAAGAACTTAATTCATTCCAGAGGTCCGTTCTTAACCTGAAACTGTTCTTAACCTGAGGTACCACTTTAGCTAATGGGGCCTCCCGCTGTCACCGAGCCACCGCATCGTGATTTCTGTTCTCATCCTGAAGCAAAGTTCTTAACCCAAGGTACTATTTCTGGGTTAGCGGAGTCAGTAACCTGAAGTGTCTGTAACCTGAAGCGTATGTAACCTAAGGTACCACTGTAAAAATAACTGTATTTCCTCAGTTTGGATTTTATACAGGGGAAAGTTTTCTTGGATTAGCCTGTTAGAACAGCAGTAGCTGCTTTTCTTGGGTTTAATAAAGAATAACAGCCTTTGTTGTACTGGGTATCGATTTGTAAAAAGACAAAGCACTGCTTGCTGTACAGACAAGAAATAGCACCTTTGCTGCAATGGAAAAACAAACAAACAGGCAAGACTTCTACACAGAGGCTGGTGTTTATTGTGGTGTGATCTTTATAGTGCTTGCACTATAGTCATCATTTCTCAGTAGTGGCTTAGTGGATGATCTATAAAGGCACTGGACTGTTCGGGAGGCAATGGGCAAAGAGAACATCAGAGGGTTTGACCAAGAGGTGGGTCCTAAACAGAGACAAAGCATCATAGTTGAAATTCTGGAAACAGCCAAGTGCTTACATTTGTAAGCAGAACTCTAGCAGTGACAGTAAGTCAAAACTCAGCTGAGGCAAGGGCAAACGTATTTCCCCAGAAGCACTTTGTCAGGCTTCCACGAATTGGTACATCCCATGTACATCTTTTTTCTTGTTCATCTAAATGTAAAGCATTTCTATGTAGGCATGGGCATAAGCCAGTGGTGCATGACAGCCTTTAGATATGTTGCTATACAAGTCATTAGGAAGCCCAATTAGGGTGTGTGTTTTTAATGATTTAATAGCAGTAATGGGTGGGTGTCATTTTTATAGGAACAACTGCACACTGGATGAAGGTTTTTTTTGCCTTTGTTACTCACCATGGTGGTGTCAAAAATGCCCCCAACCGCCATTCAAATAAGCTTTTTGGGGGGCAGGAATCTGGCAGTGCAGGAGGAGGAAACTATTAAAACTCTTCTACTCACATGTTGTGGTCCTGATGGAAACACCCACTAATTATTATTTTAAAAAACAAGCAAACCCACAAGCTTCCTAATCACATGTTCAGCAGCAGCTATGAGTCACTCTCCTCTATAAATGATCACTGAGAAACAACTATGAAATTGGCAAGGCAATTTCAAGCAAACTAAAGTCAGCATCTCATGAATATCAGCAGAGACTCTGCAGGAAAACTCAAGTTTTGTTTGTGCATCTTTTCCTGGCAGTAAGTTCCATTACCCCCTTCTCACTGTACACAGCAAAACATATAGAAGTGCTTTCTGCACACTTAAAAATTTATGCAGTTAGCAAAAATAGCCTAAGAGCAGCTGTTTGTAGCACGAAGCACCTTCGAAGTCGAATGTGATACAAAGTATTGCATTGGAACTCTGGGAACCATGATGTTTAAATTTGATTTAAATCCATGAGAAGAGCTTCTGTTGGATCAGATGAAAGGTCCATCGAGATCAGTGTTATGTTCCCACAGTGGCCAGCCAGATGCTTCTGAGAAGTCCACAAGCAAGACATGAGCACAACTGCATTCCCCCACTGTTCTCAGCAACTGGTATTTCAAGACATACTGCCTCTGATACTCGAGGTTATATATAGCCATCATGTCTAGTCATTGCTAGCTTTATACTTTGTGAATCTGTCTAATGTTGTTGTTGTTGTTTAGTCGTTTATTCATGTCCAACTCTTCGTGACCCCATGGACCAGAGCACGCCAGGCATTCCTGTCTTCCACTGCCTCCCGCAGCTTGGTCAGACTCATGTTTGTAGCTTCGAGAACACTGTCCAACCATCTCGTCCTCTGTCGTCCCCTTCTCCTTGTGTCTTCCATCTTTCCCAACATCAGGGTCTTTTCCAGGGAGTCTTCTCTTCTCATGACTTGGCCAAAGTATTGGTGTCTCAGCTTCAGGATCTGTCCTTCCAGTGAGCACTCAGGGCTGATTTCCTTAAGAATGGATAGGTTTGATCTTCTTGCAGTCCATGGGACTCTCAAGAGTCTCCTCCAGCACCATAATTCAAAAGCATCAATTCTTTGGCGATCAGCCTTCTTTATGGTCCAGCTCTGTCTAATCTGTCTAATACCCCCTTTTAAAGCTGTCTTAGCAGCCATCAGTATCGCCGCATCTTATGGGAGTGAATTGCATCCACTGTGTGGATCATGTTTCCTTTTGTCTGTCCTGAACCTCCAAATATTCGGCTTCACTGGGTGACAAGTTCTGAAATTACAAGACAGAGCCTTCCTTTCCGCTTTCTCTACAACTTGCATACTCCTATATACCCCTGAGTTTTTTAAAAAGGTGCTTGAGAGGCATTTCTGAGATATGCCAAAGACTGTATGAAACCTACAAACAGGATTCCGTTTTCAATTCTATTCCCCCATCTCAGACGTATTCGTTGTTGTTTCTTAAGGCAGTAATCCATCCATCTATTTGAGTCCCTTGAGGGGGAAAGGTGGGAAATACATAAATAAATAATTTTGTCTGGTTTCATTGGCTCTCCTCCCACCCCACCACCGTCTTTCTCAGCTGCTCATATCCAACAAAGGGCCCAGAAAGTTTTGCACATCTGCATTTTAATTGGCCTTGCACTACAATGTAATGGGCTTTGTAGCCCTAAGGCTACATAAACAGATTGTCATTCTCGTGCATCTTTATTTTCCTTGAAAAAATTATGATGTTCTGGTGCAAAGGAACTAAAATATTGAAAGATAGTTTGCTACCAAAGAAGAAGACGGCAGAGCATAAAAGCAGAGCTTGCAATAAGAAGCTGCATGTAAACAAGACTCAACAGTTGTTTCACTGAACACATGACAAATTTAGAGACGGTGTCAAAATTTTCAGATCAGAACCACATTTTTAACCCAAATTCGGATTTTTTTGCCCTGCTCTGAATTGTCTATTTCAAGTAAAGATTTTATAGGCAGGCTCCACAGAATGTATTTTTCACATATTCATCACATATTGGCTCAGGAATATGCTGCATTCAGATAAGTAGAAACTTGTGCAACAAAAACTGGCAGTTTATGACTTAACATGCCCATGACATTTAAATGCAAGTTCTATCTTTCCCCCATGACATAATTCCACAAAACTGTCTCACCAGCATGATCTCTCTTCCAGTTGTTAATTCAGTACTTGATGTCAACTTGCAAATTAATTACAATTTGCTGATTTTATTGGGATGATGTTTTGTTCTAATTTTACAGCATCATTGTTGCAAAGCAGTTAGCTTTGTCAGGATATTTATTAGAAACATCCTTTTGAAGAATTTATTGTGGGCCTAATAAAACATGCCTCAGACTAAAACCTGGCAAGCAGGTTCCTAATCCATTAGCAAATATTTCCCTTTGACATTTTATTGCTATTGCTTTGGTCATTACTTAAACAGCTTTAATAATACATTTAGGGATACATTTATTTCTGTCAAAGACAAAAATACCGGTAGATGCAAGTAAATTCAAGTGAGTCAAGACCACTTGCAGAAAATGTATGCTTCTCCAACAACAGCAGAAGTTTTATGTTTATGTAAGAAAGCTGGCTGGGTATAACCTCATTACAAATCTAACCTTCTCTGTAGCAGTTCCTAAGTTTTTGAAACGAATGGAAGCACTGTTTAGCAGGAGAGCACAATAGAGAAACTGAAAGGGTCTCATATAGTTTAGGATATATTTATTATAATTTTTTAACTACTTCCAATTAAAAAATGAGGACAATTCAAGAGTCAGTAATTTGGAACTGTGTGTGAAAGAACCATAGAAGCAATAATACAATGAATCTAATCAGAAGTTAAATGTATTTATTTTCTCTTTTTAATTCTTTTCTTTATTAATTTCTTTCTTCTTTTTTCTTCTTCCTTTTTAATTTTCTTCTCTTTTCTCTTTTTCCTTTTAGTCTCTTTTCTTTCTAATCTGCTAAAAAAGCGACAAAATTAAATATGAAAAGTTGACTAATTCGAAGCGATGTTTTGTAGTTTGTTAACTATTGTTAAAGATGGTCAACTGTAGCAAATAGTGAATTGATGTATTAGTTATTATTGATTTATTGTTATTGTTGAATCTTAAATTTATATATATATATATATATATATATATATATATATATATATATATATGAGTCAGCCTCAGAGCATTTATCTATGAATCGCCTGAGATCCCTCAACCCTAACAGTGCAATCCTGTACGCTTCTACTCAAAAGTTCAGTCAGGCTTACTCCCAGGAAAGCAAGCATAGGATTGCTAGTTAAACCATAAACCTAAAGACATTTTCCTAATGAAAGGGATTCAGTCCAGTGATGTTAGTCATCATTATATCCCACTGAAATAAATGAGGCTAATGTGAAAAAGTTAAAGGATGAAATCCTAAGCGTACTTACTTGGAAGTAAGTTTAATTTCAATCAGTTGGGTTTATATTTGAGCAAATACAGTCGAGACTGGGCTGCAAGTCAATTAATTTCAGTAGGGCTTAATCACAATGAAGTTTCACTACATTCTCACCAAGTGCTTTTATGACAGATGTATTAGTTTATATGCATTGAAAATCAGCTATCATCTCAAACAGCAGGTGTGCAGATAAAACCAAAATAACAAATTTAATATCTCATCTTCTTGTAAATGCAATATTCTAGTCAGAACATATGATTAAAAGCTTCCTGACCTTCACTATCCCCTCCCTACTATATATATATATAAATTCTGATAAATAATTCAGAATATTAATACTTAATCACAAGTTGACTTGGCAAAGAATACTTTTGCAATCTTCAAGGAGGTCAGTGAGGAAAAGTGGCTCATAAGTTAATGTCCATCTAATCTTCCAAAATTGTTTAACACAGCAACATAGGATGAAAAAGAGCTCAGTTTGACAGTGCATATAATTTATATTGCAGATCAAGATTTTACATTATACACCAGGCTTCACTGGAGCAAGAACAATATATCCCAAGGTTATTCATTTATCCTTGTCAAGGGATGGTGGAAGTTGCCACCCTGCATCCTTCAGCACAGGATCTTATCCAAAGGTTTAATTTTAGTTTTCCATTCTATCAAACAATCACTCTCCAGATTTTTATTAAACGTATAACAGAACACCCAGAGGACCTAAAAAAAAAAAAGTATTTCAATGCAACCCTAAGCAGCTTTCATTTTTTAAAAAATCACAGTTTATTTCAGTATAACATTTTATAGTATGAGTGTGCAGCTTTGCAGCCTTGCAGAACAATCTGCAAGTCTTATTGAGTGCATAGAACATATTCCTGGGTAAGCAAACCCATTTTGCACCTATAGCATGATTTTATTTGAGCAAAAGTCGATGTTGGCTGCAATTTGACAGAATACTGGTCACACATCAATCAAACAACTGAATGACAGAGGTGTTCTTATGGTATTAATTCTGTGATGCTATAGCCCTCCTTCAGGTGTCAAATACTTACAGTTAAGGATAGCACATGAGTCAGGAGCAGAACTGTGCTGAAGAGACCCTCTTTCTTGCACCTGCACATACAGTGCAAATGTATAAAGAACAGGTCTCTTCATGCATATAGGCATTTATACGCTCTTGAATCATGAGTGGTTCAGTTCACGGAAAGCAGAGAACATAAATAGCCCTTGAAAATTAGCAAAGCGGAGAGGAAAACTGAAGGAAATTCTCATAAGCAAGGTGCTTTTGTTGCACTCGCCTTCCTCTTGAAGTGGTTGAGTGGTGTTTCTTTCATGCTACAAATCAGTACTCTGCATTCTGCAGTCTTCCTGAGCACCTGTGCTTCATTTAAAGCCCAGCAGAAGACATCACAAGACAGCTTGTTCCACTGAGCTTTCTCAAATTAGGATGTTTGGGTAGTCAGGGAGGCTGTAGAGCAGTGGCAAAATGTGTACAGGAAAGAAAAGAACCCGAACACATCACTAATCAAGTTACCTTGCAGATAAGGTAAACCTATGGGTAGGCAACCTAAGGCCCTGGGGCTGGATCTGGCCCAATCACCTTCCAAATCCGGTCCACAGACGGTCCAGGAATCAGCATGTTTTTACATGAGTAGAATGTGTCCTTTTATTTAAAATGCATCTCTGGGTTATTTGTGGGGAATAGGAATTCGTTCATTTTTCCCCAAAAAATATAGTCTGGCCTCCCACAAGGTCTGAGGGACAGTGGACCGGCCCCCTGCTGAAAAAGTTTGCTGACCCCTGGTTAAACCCCAAATCCCACACCCATCGAAATTCTGAAGGGGTTCTAAAGTACACTTTAGAAAACATGGAGGCATATTTCAGTACAACACTAATTTCTGATCACAACGAAGGTTCCCTCCATTCAGACATGGCTGCCAGAGGAGGGGCTACTTGGTGCGGCCACCCTGAGCACTTACTTGCATGTTTACCTTAGCTGTAAGTATAAAGCCTTATGTGTAAGGCAGATTGGCTGCTCTGAGCAGATTTGTTTCATGACACAGCAGTAATTAGAAGACAGCATCTCAGGTTTTGATTAATTACAGCTGGGTTGCTGCAGGAAGGGCTGGGACAATCCTACAGGTGTTGTTACGCAAAAATTCAGCAGACAGAACAAAAAAATTAGAACAAAGCAGATTTCTTGTTGTGGCCCTATGTTTTGCTAAAGACTGAATAATTGTTTCTTTGCGGGGCCCAAGGTGCTTACCATTTCCACTGGCCACTCAAAGCCAGTCCCCCTCCAGCAATTCTAAATTATTTATTTATTCATTCATTCATTCA
Source organism: Podarcis muralis (assembly GCF_964188315.1). Taxonomy (NCBI): domain Eukaryota; kingdom Metazoa; phylum Chordata; class Lepidosauria; order Squamata; family Lacertidae; genus Podarcis; species Podarcis muralis. The sequence continues at coordinate 34,447,838 of NC_135665.1, forward strand.
TTCATTCATTCATTCCCTGCCCATCTGGCTGGGTTTCCCAGCTACCATGGGCAAGAGTAAAGCATGCAGGTTGTTACTGCTGCTACTGTTAAGCTAGGAGGAAGGAAGATCTTGGTTTTGGTGTTGCATGTGTTGTGGTTGCCTCTCTCCCCTGCTTCTTTTGGTTTGAAGATTTTCCCTCTCTCAACCATATACCGTATGTCTCATCATTTTCCTATTTTCCTATTGATTTCTTAGATCCACTCATCACTGGTTGTCATACACAGTGGTTTTAGGCGTAAGCCTAGTCCCAGTTTTAATTGTTCTTGTTGTGTGTCCAATTTATTTATTGTACTTTTCAATTTTTGTGTGATTGGTTGAATTATCAACTTTTAGTCTCTTGCAAAAAATGTTTCTGTGATTCTCAGATTATTTCTTATTGTTTTACCTCCCTTCTGCTGACAGAAACTTGGATTGGACATTAGCTCCCAATAAATTACCAAAAGAGCAAAATTTCTGTCTTCTATAAGGTGTACACTACATAGGTGTACTGATAACCATGATACAGAGCAGGTCAGGACATCCAGATACCTTGGCATGGTCTTCCATTCAACAGGACTGTCCGCATGTGTAGTTGAAAATGCACAAAGAACTACCACTGCCATTCTTAGGTTCATTTTCTCAAGAGGGGGTTCACATATTACATCTATCATTAAAGTATTTGAGGGTATGGTGACAGCCCAGTCATCTCAGCTGTGAGTCCTGGGAGACCTGGTGTCTGCCTAGCAGGCCTTTTCCCTCCTGGCCTGGGAAAGCAGGATCTTGACTGACTCCAGCTGCAAAAGCTAAGGCTGCTGAACAGATTCTTGGGCTGGAGTGTCATTTAGGAGTTTTGTTGGGTGTATATTTTATGCTGTTATTGATATTGTTATTTTTGTATCTTTATTTTAGATATTATGATTTATGTGGGAATTGTTTAAATTTGGTGGTCTACCTTTCGATGTTTTATTTAATGATAAAAATAATCTTATTATTTACACCCCACCCAACAATATATTTATTGTTTATAACTACTTTTGTTATGCTTGTACTTGTGTATTTTTTCATGTTGTAAGCTACTTTGAGCATGGTTTTAACTATAGAAAGTTAACTATACATAGAAATAAAATTATGTATGTTACTTTCAGCCATTTTATTTAGTTCTCTGTTCTTTTCATACTTTCTAACTGCTGATGGTAGTGGAGAAGAGAAAGTCTTATTGATAGTCTGACACCTTCTTCATCTACTTTTGAATCTCATGCTGTTTTGGCTATTTTCGCCTGCAAACATTTCTCAACAGTTGTTTTTTACCTTATTTATAAAACTTCTTAAGCGTTTAATAGTCAAAAGAATCTCAGTGATGTGCAGAAGATTGACATCAAATACAACAGGACAGAATTACAGAACATTTTACAAAGTAGAGTTCCAATACCATACAAAATAATAGCAAAGTCATGTACAAAATAGAGATCAAATACAATAGAACCCACGTGCGTGCACACAAATCAATATAAAATATAAACATCAATTACAATATAAACATCAATATAAACATCAATTACAGAATAATGGAATCTCGGAACAACATATGACGTATACAAAGAAAGCCAAACATAATTCAAAGACAATAAATAAATAAATAAATTATACAAAATAAAGCACACACCCCTCTCCTTTTTCTAATATTTCTGCCTATTTGTTTTCTCCACACTTGAATAACTGCCCCCCCCACAAAGCCTGAGTTGCCTAAAACTTAATTTGTAATGTTTCCTCTTCTTTGTCTTAGTTTTATTCAGTTGCTGCTCTTTCAATTTCCTCCTCCTGCCAGAAATATTTATTCTCCTTTCTTCTCAAATCATATTCCTTCCATTGCTAAAGTCTGTTAGTTTCATATTCTTAATAGGTCTAAGAAATGTTATTTTCTCACTACTGCCCATTCCTTTAGTTTGTCCATTGCTATTACCGTGTTTGAATGGCTGTAAATACTTGCTTGTTGGCCTGCCTTCCTCTTATCTGAGACTTATTTCTGCCTTGAGATATAGGTTTTCTTTCATAGATTCACCAGTTCATAGCTTCCTTAATTTAACGCAAATATTGGCATTATATACATTAGAAAGAGCATGGTGCCATCTTTCTTTTTCAACACACCCAAAGGTGCTTTTAAATCTTTAAAAAGAAAAAGTTAGACATTCTTACCACAGATCTTCTGCATCACATATAGGCTGCTTTCAGAGGGATGGTTCCTAGGCTACTAGTCATTCCCACACCCTCTGTGAGCTACAAGTGAAGTGCATTTGATTTTCTATACAGAGACATTGCACTTTTTCTCCTCACCCCACTGTGTTCCATCCAAACAAGTGGACATGAAATACCTGCTGTTGGTACAGAAGGGTAAATTCACCTGCAGAGGGCAGCATATCTCTGAACAAATATGCCAAGCAAATACTGTACATCTCCATTTGCTAGTGGCCTTTCTGATGCCATTGGTCAGCCAAGTAGCTCCTCTGAATTGCAAAGAGGGCTTACAGTGTATCTGTGAGAACGTTATGGGACTGTTCTGATGCAGCTCAGATCCTTCCCTCACTGATCAAGTTGGAAGCCACAGTCCACATAGGAGGTGCCCAGGCTCCTTTTCATTCCAGCATTGTCCCAAATTTCAGGAGGGCTAAAATCTACACTACCACAAAGTGAGAAGGAAAATGACCCCCAAATAGAGTTCTCTCCCCCCCCCCCCCCCGAGACCTGCGGGTATAGGGTATACAAATTTAATAAAAAATAAAATAAAAATCCATAAGAAGAACCTAATGGACTGGGCAGACCAAATTTCTTCGTTAGGCTAGTGGGCTTAGCTGGCCTCTTCAGCATCTCTAAGAGTGAGCTATGTTGCCATAGCAACTACTAAGTGAGATGCTTCCAGGAAGAGGGAGTGGGCCTTTCCCAATCTCACCTGGCTAGATGCCACCTTGTCCTAGAAAAAGAACTATAGGCCAAGGAAGCTAGTGTTTTGTATGAGTTTTTGGCTTGGCTGGAAGCTGGAAGAAGAGGCTTGACCATTTATCTGGGCTGAACCCCAAAGCTATGGCTTTGAAAGGGGGTGACTTTGCTGAAAACCTAATGGGTAAGCAAGCTCTGTTGAAGTGTTAATACTGTTACCCCTTCCATCCTATGCTCAGACTGTATATCTGTGCAAATAAAATTATATGTCTTACAAACACCATTGACCTTCATTTCAAGGAAACTGAACCCTGGGTAAGCACTGGAACCCCTGGAATCTCCTGAGAAAGATAAATGCTAACAATAGCAATTATGAAAAAGAGAACGGTCACATTGTCGCTGTATATGGGGTGTAATAACAGCCAATATTATGAAGGTGAACTTGCCTGAAGCATGTTTATTTATTTACAATTTCAAGTCCAATACAGGATACAGCCAATTATTGGGGATTTAGCTGATAAGTTGTCAGTAGTTTGAGGTGTGTGTGAAACATTAAAAAAAGGAAATTTACTCATTTAAATTAAGGGGGGGGGGATCAGTGGGATTCTTGATGCCACTGAAGCTGACTCAACAAGGAAGCTAAAGGGTTACATTTTCTAACTGAAATTCAGACCAGTTAAAGTGTTCAAAGACAATTTGTCTACTTTTGGCCAATTAATGCTCTATGATGAGTAAAAGAATTAGGGACTTCATTTATACATCTTTCTAATAATTTAAAACAAAGCAGGGAGGTTAATTGAAAGATCTAGGGTTAATGCAACGTTAAGACTGAATTGAGCACTAAGCAACAGGGAATTCAAACACAAGATGTTTGCAGTATGAAGTTAAGACGGCCCACTTTCTGATTTATGGTATTCCCTGTTCCTTTTCTTTCTTTTTCTTTCTTTCTTTCTTTCTTTCTTTCTTTCTTTCTTTCTTTCTTTCTTTCTACAGCTTGCACTCTTCATTCAAGCATTATTACTATTTAATAATCTATACCATAAAATATAGATACAGCACAGATAGTTAACACTAGTCCTATTGGAACTGCCTCAATACAGAGTCCTTATAATGAACTCATAGATCATACCGAGGAGATTGCCACATTTATAGATGAAGCCCAATTGTCTTCTGTGGGACCCTGAAGTACTGCTGCATTCTGGCTGCATTACTATCAGAAATTTAATTTGCATAATAATTTACATTCATAAGAACAGTAGGAGAATGCATTCGATATGTTGCTTGAAATTTATTGCACTTATTTATTACACATCTTGTATAGTTCAAGTCATTTAGCTTTATTCCATATGTCTTTGGTTGAGAAAATATCTCAGCCAGCTTTTTATGGTTGCAAACCACTGTGGATTTATTTCCAGAATTGCTACTTAGGAAGACAAGGGGCACAATTCCCCCGCCCCCTGAACACCTGATTCTAAGTAATGCCTGTTGTTATATAAAAAAATATGAGTGGGTGTCTGATTCTGATCTGCACATAAAAGGCATAAACCCATTTTGCGCATGCACAGGTACACACTCACATGTCTTATCAGCATGGGGCAGTTACTCTGAGGTATAAATGATCGACAATGAAAAGTCTTCAAATGCTGTGTTTTTTTGGTGGTGGTGGGCATCAAGGTAACCTTGAAAGTATCCAGGAATAGGCCTTCGTATTTTTCGTATATCTCTGCCTTCATTAGAGCATATTTGCCCCCCCCCCCAGCAGAAACACAAAATGGAGATTGGCAGGTGTCCTTGGACTATGATTTTGCCCATTGCTTGCTTGGATCAAGAAATTTACAAGGGGTGGGTGTGGTGTAGAAGCCTCTGACTTTTGCATAGCTGGAATGTAACCTACTGTACGTGTCGCATCTATTGCCCCACCCACTTGTTGCTTTTGGCCACACCTCCCAATGGTGGGTGGCCCCCTGAAGGCTCCTCATGTGGCCCCCGAGCTGAATAAATTTTCCCACCCCTGCAATATACCTTTAACTTTTATTATATGTGGTGGTTTTGCAGTAAGGTTAAAGCTTACTGGGAAATGATATATAATGAATTGAAAAAGATGTTTAAGATAACATTTGTAAAAAACAAAACAAGCAAAAAACCCAGAAGCTTTTCTTCTGGGAATTATAGGGATAGAACTCCCTAAACAGTACAGAAATTTATTCATGTATGCAACTACAGTGGCAAGAATATTATTTGCCCCAAAATGGAAAGAAGAAGTCCCAATGAAAGAAGAATGGATACAAAAACTTATGGAATATGAAGAAATGGCGAAACTTACTGGAAAAATAAGAAATCTAGATAGCAAACTTTTTATAAAAGGATAGAAATGGTTTATTGGATATGTACAAATAAATTGTAAACAAATAAGGACATTGGCAGGATTATTGTAATAACCTGCGGTTTCATAAGAGAAAATTAATTAATTAATTTAAAGTAGGTGAATAAAAGAAGAAGTTAAGTTAATTTAGAAAATGCAGGAAATGATAAAAATAAATTTAAGGAACCACAGAAAGAGGAGGAAGGAAGTTGAGTTTTGAAATGTTAAAATGACTGTAAAAGTACTGAAATGTATATAACT